>NC_083316.1:8064803-8414803 GCF_963455315.2 Globicephala melas | reverse complement strand
CGTCTTTCTTTTGAGAATGTCCCTTTTCTAATACAGATATCCTTTGCTTTTTGAAAATGAACTTTACACCACTTTGCTTTTGTGAAAAACCTACATTAGCCCCTGTTTTCCCAAACTGAAAGGAGTCCAAAGAAGGTTTTTGCTTTCATGACAAAGGGGGAAAAGGGAACACAGCGTGCTGACTTAGTTTTGCAGGGAGCTGTCCCGGAGAAAGTGTGCGCCCCGGCAGCGGGAGCAGCCCCGCCAGGCTCCTTCCCCAGAAACCACACTCAGCATCCAGCCGCCACAGCCCTGAACTGTGTCTGGGAGCATCCGTGCTTCACCTAGATTTCTTTTGCTTTAAGCCGTTTGGCTTACGAAAGATTTCATGGAAACACTCTGCTTTTGGACAGTGGGGGAAACCTGTACCCTCACGCCCCGCTCAGATTCTGTTTCTGCCGACACCTTCCCGGTTCCATCATTGGGATCAGTCTTTCCTCCACCTCCTGTCGTATTCCCATGGCGTTTGGTACACGTTAGAGCATCTCTCACAACCTGCCTTGTAACTGTCTCCACTGGGCCCCCACCACTCACTCAGGCTAATGGGGGCCCTGAAGACCAGGAGTTCATCACATCTTTTGCTGATTAAGTTGAAGGGCCCATGTGTACACAGGTGAAACCGTTTGGGTCATCTGACTCGTGTTGGTCTAATCAACTCCCTATTGGCTTATGCTGACTAGAGAAACAGTCCATCAACAGACAAGTGGATAAACAAAATGTGGGCTATCCATACAGTGGGATATTAAATATTTGGCCATAAGGAGGAATAAAGTGCTGATACATAGTACAACATGGATGAATCTTGAGAACATTATGCTAGGTGAAAAGTCACTCACAAAAACCGCATACTGTATGATTTCACTCATGAAAGTCTGCTTCCTTTAGAGACAGAAGGCAGATTTGTGGCCGCTTAGGGCCAGAGGGGCAGGGGGGAGGATGGGGGGTGATGGCTAAAAGCATAAGGGGTTCCTTCTGGAAGTAATGAAGAAGTTCTGAATTTAACTATGGTGATGGTTACACATATCTGAATCTACTAAGAACCTTTGAATGGTACACATCAGATGGGCAAATTGTATGATATATGAATTACATCTCAATAAAGCTGTTAAAAATTGTTGAGCCCCCCTGTGATAGTATTGAGAGTAATAATAATAGTGGCCAGTAGTCATCACTTTCTCTCTCGGGCTGTGCTAAGGGCTTTATATGCATTGTTTATTTAACTGACCCAATAACTCTGTAACGATAGTATTATTTTAGAATGTTACAGGCAAGGAAACTGAGCCTTAGCAACAACTAGTGCCACACAACCTGTTCAGTTCTGAGACTCCAGAGTTGTGTGGCTGGAATCTTCCTAACCACTGTCCTCTACAGTTGGAATGCCTGCAGGAGGATTTTACACAAGGCAGGACAGATGTGCCTTGACTTATAAAAAAGAAAAATCAAATGCACTTCTATTAGCATGTAAGTTCCTCCATACAATGCTGAAAAGTATAAATGAGAATGTATTTAAAACTCTTGCTTTCTATCAAACACAATCACTTTCCTAAACTTTACTTTACTTCCATCGCCTGCATCAGCAATAGACTTTTGTTGTTGTGTCTGAACTGGTTTTCCTCCCTGACACTAGTTGTAAAACTCACTTCAGGGCACCTCGGGCAGCAACAACAAAGCTGCAACAAAGATGCTGAGGTGGGTCAGCTCCTCCCCCCACCCCCCCAAGCAGTGACTCACAGCCGTGGGCCAGCTTCTGGTGTGTCCTGTGTTCACATTTGGACCTCACCACAGCTGTGACAGATGACCACATCTCATGGGTATGGTAGGTGGAAATAGGTCCATGTTTGAATCCCCGGACCCTGCGAGGCCGCTACCTGGGGAGCAAGTTGGCAGATGTGGTTAAGTTAAGGACCTTGACGTGGGGGAATTATCCTGGCTTGTCTGGGTGGGCCAGTGTGCTCACAAGGGGAGGATCCCTTTCCTATAAAGGAAAGGGGGGCAGGGCTGTCAGAGGAGGTGTTGCGATGGAACCAGAGGTTGAGCGATGTGGGACCGGTGGCCGAGGAATGCAGGTGGCCCATCCTACCCTAGAGCTTCCAGAAGGAACACAGCATAGCCAGCCTATTTCAGGCATCTGACCTTCAGAACTGTACGTTAATAAATGCGTGTTTTTATTTATTTTTTCACACACACACACACACACACACACTGTATTTTATTTTTACAGGAGATAAATAGACTGACACCAAGCATTGCAAATGGATGACCACGACAAAAGCAACAATGATTGCAATTACCAAACACGAAACACTCACACTGTGTCATAATATTGACATTCAGTCCAGGAATCCTCCACTGTAACAGCTCCTTCACTTTGCAGTGAAAATTGATTTATATATTTTTTGCCTCTGGGTCCTTGTGGGATTTTTTTTTTTAATTCAAACAGTCATAAAAATTATAATCATCCGCATCAGCTATGCGTGTTGTTTTAACCCACCAACTTTGTGGTTATTTCTTACAGCAGCAGCAGGAGACTAACCCAGTGGGCCTTTTGTATGGCTTACTAAGGCCAAAACTATGAACACTACTGCCTTCGATGGATAAGACTCTGTTGTCGCCCCTCCTCTCACTCTCCTTTTTCCTGCAGATTCCTGTGGTTTTGGTCTTAGCGCCTCAGTGAGATGGAGAGCTGGTTCAGGGCAGCGATGGGCTTGTTCCCTGTGGGGTTCAGGTGCTGGGCGCTGTTCTGAGTGCTCTTCCTGTATCCCCTTGTTTCATCCTCACAAGGATCCCATGATCCTCACCTTACAGAGGAGGAGACTGAGGTTCCGAGAGGTGAAGGGTCACAGCTCTTAGTGAGGGGCGGAGCCAGGGTCCTGACCTTGGCAGCCTCTGCAGCCGTGCCCTTCGCTCTTGTGCTGTGCTCATCATTAATCCATTTAGAAATTAATTTCAAGTCAATTTCAACTTAAAAAACTTGAGATCCTATTAGGAATACTGTTCTAAAGGATAAACTCAAGAGGAGGTTATGTAAGTTACCATTTGTTTCCTCTGTAATCAGTGACTAGAGTTTGCTATATTCTGTACTTGTGATAACATTGAAATGCTTATTTTATTTTTTGTTCTTTGTGGATCTGCTTTAAAAATCTCCTTATTACCATATTTAGTAAAACCTGAGTTTTGTCTCCTCTGTACTTCAGAATTGAATTTGTACAACTGGATAATTGATGCCTGACCAATTTTGATGTAGAATACTTTCATCCTATTTGAAATAGGGTAATAATCAGACATTTTCATGCTTATTTCTTTATGGGGCTTTGTTCTGAACCATAAAAATATGGAGTACATAGTTAATATTTGAATTAACGGATACTGATTCATAAAATACCAAATAGATTGGAACACATTGTTTTCTAAGGAAGATGCCTAGAAAAAAAATCAATATGTTGGAAAGAAAAGGTTTTAGTCTTCCGTGAGTATTGAATACTTTTCTGTAAAACACTTTAGTTGCTGGACTCTAGAACTCATTGTGGAATTCTACATTTGTAATTTAAATTGTATTGAGCAAAATTATCCTTTAAAAAGCATGAGTGTATTTGTCAATAAGAATTGTAAAAAACACCCCTACCTTGGATTTCCCATTTGGTGCTACATATATCTTCTCTGCTTGCTCTCAATCCAGGGACACCCCCAGAAACACTTAAAGAAGAAAGGCAGTCAGGATGTGTTCCACCTACAAGTCTTGAGGGCAACAGTTTGAAGAAAAGCAATTGGGGGTTCTTATTTACTGGCATTGTTGGGGGGACGCTGGTGGTCGTGTATGCTGTGGCCACACCGTTTATAACACCAGCCTTCCGAAGAATCTGTTTGCCTTTTGTACCTGCAACTGCAAAGCAGATTGAAAATGTTGTGAAAATGTTGCGATGCAGGAGAGGACCCCTGGTAGACATCGGTAGTGGCGACGGACGTATCGTGAGTTATGCGAAGATGTTTTAAGGTTTATGTTGTTTTAGGTTTTAAGGTTTAAAATTTCTGTTTCACATTTCTTGTGAGGCTTATGCAAAGACTTGCTAAATTGACAGCCTGATTAAAGTCATTTAATTTTGTGTTTGTTTGGCTGAACTTCTAAGCCCTTCAGCGGGATTTTGGAATTTATTTTTCTCAGATTTAATTTTTCTTAAAGGTGAAAGTGCACTGTAGATCTGCCAGGTAAAAAGGAACAACTAATTTGTAATTATGAAGTTGTCCATTAAAAAACTTAGGCAGTAGAGGTGACATAACCAGAAGAAACATGTTAAGTCATGTAGTTTGTTTTACATTTTTTGCATCGTAAATGCTTCTACATTTACCTGTATTTATACAAGTATCATAATTCCTGTGTGGTAATATTGAGTTAAATAAGGAAGAGCCAATGTGTTGAGCCCCACTTATCCAAAAATCAGACTTTCAGTGACTTCAGCTCATTGTGACCCCAGCTAGGAACCTATAAATAAAGACTTAAAGCCACTGACTGGCCAACGGTGTCCCTCGTTGGGCAAGGTGGCACCATCTTTAGGCCTCCCCCCAGATGATGAGCAGAAAGTGAGGATAGCAGAAGCATAGGCTCGTGTTCTGGAAACATTTAGTGTGGAAACCAGCAGGGTACAGCACCATTCACTGCCCCTGCAGACGTGGACCCTGCAAGTTTCATGGTAGTGACCTGGAATAATCAGCAAGAGTGACTTGTTTTGAAGAAATCCGGGGATTATATATTAACTAGGAGGACATTTTAAAATCCAGATATGAACGCTTTACATCTCTGGATGGTCTCTTTCTGGTTTCTAAGAAAATGGCAAAGGGGCGACACCGTAGTTACTTGGGAAATTGCCGTAGATGGGACAGTTCCTTCAGGGCTGCTCCCTTGAACAGTGGTGGCAAAACAGGGTGAGCAGAGACCGCAGCCCAGCCCACCGTCCCTCTCACCTTTGGAGGCCGGGGACATTCGGCACTTGACTTTATCCTGACTCGTTCCATTTTGCTTTTACCTGTTGTCGATTTTGAGCGAACCATCATTAAATACCAAGGAAATGTGTAATTAATTGCAGGTTCCTCACTGACCGGTTGTTCTCATTGCATGTTACAGCTAGTTCACAAAACAGTCTCCAGGCTCGCTCAGTTCACCTGCTGCTGTTCCGTCAGTGATGGAAGGAGAAGGCAGGTTTTCAGAAACTTTTTGTCAGCCCTTCCTGGGGTGGGCCAGTCCAGAATGAATTAGGCAGCTGTCCAAAGCAAGCCTGTTCTGATGCTCAAGGTGAAATCTTCGACAGAAAAATAAGAAAACTGAGTTTAAATGGACGGGCATTATGTTGTCCACAAAGCTATTGTAACTTCAGAGCCCCACCTTTAAATGGTGTCTTGAACAAACACCTTTTGATTGGATGTTTTATGATTATAGACCATAAATAGGAAGTTTTCATATCATTTGACTATGTGAGTTGATGTTTTTCTTATTTTGAACATGGCCTCTCCCCACAGGTAATAGCAGCTGCAAAGGAAGGATTCACAGCTGTGGGTTATGAATTAAACCCCTGGCTCGTCTGGTACTCCAGATACTGCGCTCGGCGGGAAGGGGTGCAGGCATCGGCCAAATTTTACATCTCAGACTTGTGGAAGGTAAGTAAGGCAGAGGATGGTGCTAGGAAACTCCACCCCCAAACTTTATAATTCATGGTTAGTATGACTGAGACCTGAAGATGTATTAAAAGAAGAAATGTAAGTGTATATTTCAGCATAATGAAATGTGAACAGCTTTTAAACTGATACATTTTACAAATCAACACTACTTTAGAGTAGAAACTTCAGGTTTATAACTTACAGGTCATGTGAATACTAGCATTTCATTTACTCAATTTAAAAAGTTCTCATTTCTATTTATTATGCAGTGATAAGATTTTGATCTCTTTTGGAAGTCTTATGCATCGTAATACAGGCATTAACTTGTTAATGTCATTCTTGGTAAATAGTAGGTGTGTGTGTGTGTGTTTGTATGTGTGTATGTGTGTGAGTGTGTTTATTTGTGTGTATATGTGTATGTATGTGTGTGTGAATGTGTGTGTGTATATGTGAGACTGTTTATGTATATGTGTGTTTGTGTATGTGTGTGTATGTGTGTATGTGTGTGAGACTGTATATGTGTGAGTTTGTGTATGTGTGTGTATGTGAATGTGTGTATTTATGTGTGTGTACATGTGTGTTTGTATATGTGTGAGTGTGTATATGTGGTTTATGTGTGTGAGTGTTTATATGTGTGTGTGAGTGTGTGTGTGTGTGTGTGTGTGTGTGTGTGTGTGTATGTGTATACATACCTAGAGAGAGACAGAGATGGTGCAGGAGAAAAGAAGGGATCCACCAACCATGCTGTCATGGTTCCTTCATGTCTTCATAAAGCACAAGATATTTCTAAGTTTACTTGTTCTCTAAAAAGTGCCCTGTAATTTTGCTTTAGGAATGCTCCATAAAATGCTTTTTCTTAAATAACAATTTCCCATTGTAATATTGTCATCAGTAGCTTATAAAAATTCACTCGAGTTTTATTCTGTATATACGTAAATGATCTCTCCATAGAGTAAATAAAACTTTTATTGGGCACTAAGAATTTTGACTGGTGAAGCACTTTTTCCCCCAGTTTTCCAACTAAAGACCATTTCATTGCATCTTTTACTTAGTATTTTAGAGAAGAGGAGGGGGGCTAGAATTCTAAGGATGGCTCAACAGGAAAAACAGGTGGTTCTGAAATCCCTTGAGCTCTTGCTAAGCTCGTTTGGTAGAGAGTGGAGTAGAAAGCGGGCCAGGGGTGCAGACGGCCCGGGCTACCTTGATGAGCACCAGTGGTCCCTGGATGAGTCACTGCCTTTCTGACAGTTGACCCCGGGCGGCCCTGCATGGAGTGGCTGTGAAGATGAGATGAGATAACTTACGGGAAACTTTTGGAAAACTGTAACAGATGAACTAACACGGGCGAAAGTGTGAATGTGGGAAATCTTAAAAAGGACCACTCTTTGCGAAAACCCACTGTTGGGTGAAATGGGAAATTGATACTCATTTTGAAATAAAACTTAAGCTAATGTATGGCTTTCAAAAATTAATCTGTGAATTGTTTTTTCCCTCCCCTTTAGGTCACTTTTTCGCAGTACTCAAATGTTGTTGTCTTTGGCGTGCCCCAGATGGTGAGTATGCACTCTCCTGCCCCCTGCGTGTTTGGTTCTAGGTTATGAGGGGGCTTCCAGCCCGAACAGACCACCTATCTCAGGCCTGCTCCCCCATGTGCAAAATGACAGCCTCCCAAGATTCTGAGGGAACATCGGATTTTAGATCATTGGTTTAACAAAGTACTTCAGGGCCCTAGAAGATTAATCATAAAAGATCCAGTCTTGTAGTTTAAAACTTTTGCTTCAGATAAAGGTCTCAATGATCTACCTAAGCCCTAAAAATTCCAGTCTGAAAACTGCTTTATGAGCTCCTGGTGTCTAATATGGGTGGATATTTTCACGTTCACTCACTTATATTCTGCTGAAATCACTTGGGAAAGTTAAGGGAATGTTCCCTTGGAGCTGATCATTCCTTGGATTTTGCAGTGAGATGATTTTCAGGGTGCATGAGCGTTGACTAGTTTCAGCTGACCTCAGTTGACTGATTTGTATTGAACTCTGACTCTGTACTTTCACAAGTGAAAATGCTGCCGCATCAGACTGAAAATGATCCTAAATTTAGCCTTTGGAAAGGTGACCAGAATGGGATGCTTTCATTGTAATTGTTGGTTTACAGACCATAGTAAGAAATCCCCCTTCACTTTTCAAAGTATATAATTGTAGCCATAATAATCTTGGTAAAATTGGATGTTTGCTGAAATGCCACTGTATGACTGATATGATTTTTAATTTAAAAAAAAAAGAAATTTACTTTTTTGTTGTTATACCTTCTTATTCATACCTTACTTTTTGTTTAAGATGTCTCAACGCTGGAGAAGTTTTGTCTTACTGTTAGGACTTTCAGTGCGATGCCATTTTCTTTAAAAAGTCTATTTAGAAGTGCTTTTGTTAGATATTCTTGAAAGTGACAGAAGCTTATATGTTCGTAATTCTTAGCAAGCCTAAAATTAAGATGAAACCTCCGCATCTACACTTCTGTTATAGAAATGAAAAGAGGTAGAAAGGCATGATCCCTGGTTATTAAAAGAAAAGAAAAAAAACTATTTAGGATCGTAGAATTGCTATGGAATTTGATGGTTACTTCCTACTTATTGTGAAGTTTGGGCATTCTTTTGGAATAAGTAGCATTTTGGGGCAAATAACTTTAATTTGAAATCTGTACTTTCTAAAAATAGAAAGTTGCTGTTTATTCCTCGCTGTCTTGAGAGGCCCCGTGGTGGCCGCAGCAGCTGTGTCCCAGTGGGGGGCAGCAGTGGCCTTTGCTGGGCTCTAGTTCCTTGTGCTTCTAACCACTTCTGTAGTCAGTTTTGGGAACTGTTCACTCAAGGGAAATAAGAGTGTGTAATTTTGAAGAATACTGTTACGATTATTGTCCGTTCTTCTGTACACAGAGAAATCTTAAATAAGGAACTTGCAGCATTTCACTGTTCCCAGAAAAAGGGAGCGGGTGAAATACACGAAGCACCCACGTTCCCTGGGTTAAGAGGGATTCAGCCAACTTGGAGTCTTCCATGCAGGGGGATCGATCGGGGTGCAGGGCCCAGATGGCTTCTGTGGGTCTGGGGACCCTGGTTTCCGGGTGGAGGGCCCTGCTTTCCCCCTTGTCAAGCTTTGCCTACGTGGAGGCAGTGAGCGGAGGGGAGTGCTCCCAGGGGACTCACGGGGCCGGGTCGGCCCTCTGCGGGTCGTGTGAGCGCTGGAAAGTTCTTCAACCCGTCTGGGCCCCATCATGCCATTTTCTGTTAATAGACTGCATTTCCCTGGCCAGTTTCCTGGCAGTGGCTCGGTGGCTGGACAAAGCCAGCATGGCAGGAAAGGTTTCCAATGGCAACTGAAGCACACAGAGGCTGCGAGAAGCCGGAGGATGCTTAGGGAGCTCCAGAGGTGCGGACCCTGGTGTTACCCATCCTCACTCTGCCCCTGGTACCGGGCTGGTGCTTCCTAGCAGCTCTGTGCAGTGGTAGCTCAGATGAGAGCGGCTCTGACCTTTGATCCTGGGTGTGTGTCCGGCGTAGCAGGAGTAAGGGTGCCAGTGGACCTGGCAGGCCAGTGCTAGGATGGTAAACAGCCGCACTTAACACAAGCTCATGCCCCAAGAGTGTCTTTTTGGAATGTGGGACAGATCGGTTGTGTCCTTGTTGAAAACCCTTCTGTGACTTCTTGCTACCTGAAAGCAGTGAGGGTAAGGCCCGGCCCTCCACATGGCCCGAGTGGTCCTGCTTCCGCCAGCCCTCTGCACACCAGCTCCATCCTTCTCTTGGCCCTTAAACTGTACTGTGTGGGGTGGTGTGTGTCCTTCTCTCTGACTTCAGTGCCCCCAGCTCTGGGCCTGGTTAGGGAGCGTCTGCTCAGCACTCGCAGGTCGGATGTCTTTTCCTTCGAGGAGCCATCCCTGATCGCCCTGTGAGACAAGCCCCAACACCCCCGACTTCTAGAGCCCTTTCCTCTCTCTGAGGACACATGGCCGCACGTTTCCTTGTGCGATGGCTTTGGTGCTGTCGGCCGTGGGCACCGCGCACTGTGAGCTCAGGAGCAGGGCGGACCTGTCGTCCTCGCTGCCAGACCTCCAGCTCAGCAGCACCCGGCCCCGTGATGGCCCAGGAAACGTGTGTCAAACGAACGGATGAATATCGTATAAATACACACATTAAGTACACTCTTCCAGTGGGCTATTAAGTTTCGTAACTTCAGAGGGTGACTCCTTTAATTTTAGTTATGAATCCTGTTATGACTTGATGAATGAAAATACTATCATCATGTTCTGATCAAGAAACATGATTCATGACCGAATCATTTATCATTCATTCATTCATTCAGGAGCAGGTTCCAGGAGCAGCAGGGAGGTGGGCAGGAGGAGGGGAGCAGGGGAGAGGTGGGGTCCGAGAAGAGACAGGGCTTGGGCGGGAAGGACACAGGCTGCCATGGGGAGCAGATGGGGAGGAGCCAGGGGACGGGGTCTGAGCTCTGGCAGGCATCTGGGCCATCGATGGAGCAGCTGGTGAGAGGTGGTCCAATTCTGGATGCGTTGTGAGGAGAGAACCAACAGGGTGAGCAGGCAGATCCAGTTGGGGGCACGAGGGAGGAAGGAGCCCAGGGCGGCCCGAGGTGTTTGGCCTGAGCTGCTGGAGTTTGCTGAGCCCGGAAAGGTGCAGGCAGAGTGTGCAGGGACGGGAGGGGAGACCAGGAATTCCACGTGGCCTGTGCAGTCTGGGACGCGTGTGGATATGTCAGGTGGGCGGCGGTGGATGCCAGGAGTCTGGGGCATGGGAGGGAGGGCTCGTGGGACATTAGTGCCAGGAGTTGAAGCCAAGGAGTGGCTGAGGTCACCTGGGGAGGGGCCGGAGCCGTGTAAGGCCTGAGCCTTGACCCCCAGCAAAGGACTCGAGGGGAGGGGGAGGGGGAGGGGAGGAGGGGAGAGGGAGGAGGAGGGGAGGGGAGGGGGAGGGGGAGAGCAGGTGTGTATGTGGGTTACTCCAGAAGCCAAGAGAAGCCCGTTCCAGGGAGGACTGACCAAGTGGCTTGGAGCTGCAGGTGCACTTCTCTAATGTGTCTTACGCCTTTGAGCTGGTTTCAACTTATGTTTAAAGTTTTGAAGATGTAATTAGAATACGATGAGTTCGTGTCACTTTGAAACGTGTAATTGTATGAATAATTTTGAATTTCATTAGGCGGACGTGGCACATCATGGCTTCTCTTTGTGTATGATATCAAGACCCAGGTTTGTTACATATTTATGTGTAATTTAGTCAGTTAATTTCTTATGGTTGAAATAGTGCCTTTCATTTGTACGTTTATCTTGACTTAGCATATGACAGTCATTTGGAAATAAAAGATCTGTAAAAAAGAAAAGAAGAATGGTAATGTGAATAAATTTATAATTGTCCTTTCTGTGAACAAAATTACCATAAGAAACATCTGATATTTTGGAAAAACACATATTGTCCTATTCTTTGCTTATTTAATTTTTTCCTTCAAGGAAGAAAACTTTTCCTTTTTTTTATTTTTTAAAAAAGCAATCTTTTACTAGCTGTTAAAAGAATGGAAATATTCCATCCTTAATGGAATTTATTCTTTGTTATCTTGGTATTGATTCTAATGAAGAATCAGAATTCTGGCTCACTGCAGCCATAGGTCAGGTTAGAGGAATTTTTCCAAACCTTTCTTTAAAGATATATAGGTGAGGAATAAAATCTTCCTAGAAGCCCTATTGATTTGTTCATCTTGATTTAATTGGTTACTTTTAAAGGGAGTAGGTTTTGCTCAGATCTTGGTTTCTAAATATCGTTTCTCACTCAGAGGAACCGGGAATGTTTGAGAAATGGCTGATTCCGGGGCTGAGGAAGGGAAGACACAAAAGCCTGGAACATTTTGTTGAGCCCATATAGCAGGAGGTGCTCAGAATGTTTGATGGGGCACATCGACAGGAGAGAGAAGCCAGCTTGAGGGAGTTCCCAGTGGCCAAGCTGGGACAATTTGTGTGCTAGAGTAAACAAGGACGATGGTGGGTTGTAACCCATCGAACGAAGTGAGAATCTAGGAGTTCACACTTACAGTGATGGAGAGACAGAAGGGAAAGCTATTCCTCGACGTTTTGACTGTCGATCTGGGAGGAAGGATGGAATTAGCAAATTGCCACTTTCAGTCCTTACAGTAAAACTTGACTCAGGCAGAATCATCAGGAATGCTGCATTGAGTGGGGCAGCTGGATGAGTAATAGGACATTTGCATCTTCTCAAGGCATCTCCCCGCAATTGCTTACCCATTGCAAAGGAGCAGTAGTAACCAAACTGGAGACACCAGAAAGCTCCTTGACTGAGTGGTACGTCACCCTCAAAGCAGGAGGACCCCATGGACTCGGGACCGTGGAGCCCTGCAAAGTCCACAGCCCCGCTCGTGGGGCGTTGCCAAGGACGCGCGCACCGAGTCATCATGAGCCCGTGTCAGAGGGACGTCCGGTAAATAACTGGCCTGTGTTCTTTCTTTTTTTTTTTTTTTGCGGTACGCGGGCCTCTCACTGTTGCGGCCTCTCCCGTCGCGGAGCACAGGCTCCGGACGCGCAGGCTCAGCGGCCATGGCTCACGGGCCCAGCCGCTCCGCGGCATGTGGGATCTTCCTGGACCGGGGCACGAACCCGTGTCCCCTGCATGGGCAGGCAGACTCTCAACCACTGCGCCACCAGGGAAGCCCTGGCCTGTGTTCTTAAAGGAGGTTATTGTCGTGAGAGACTAAAGGAGGCTGAGGAACCATTACAGCTCCATGCAGTGTGGGAGCCCGGCTGTGGGACAATGTGAAGGACATTACTGGGACATTTGACAAAATTGGGATGCTATTGGAATTATTATTACTGGAATACAATGTTAAATTTCCTGAATTTGATAATTGTGCTGGGTCTCTTTCTTAGAAAACACCGAAGTATCAAGGAGTAAAGGGCCATGTTGTATGCGACCTGTTCTCAAGTGGTTTAGAAAAAATGTTCAGAGAGAGGGGAAGAGAGCAATAAGACAAACTATTAAAAATTGGTGAACCTGGGTAAAGGAATACAGGAGTTCTTTGCTCTATTCTTGCAACTTTTCTATAAATTGAAATTATTCCAAAATAACAAAGGAATAAAGTAGAAAAGATGTTTTTAGGAGGTGAAGGTGGTAATATAATTTTAGGACCTGAAGATAAAATTTTAAGCAGCTGTTAATTTGCTGACGTAATTACAATGTCAGTACTCTTAGCAAGCAGTAAAACTCCTCCTTCACAGATAGTAATAAAATTATGCAAAAGTGATAAGAGGATTTTATTTTTTATAAGTTATATTGACTATCAAGAAATTAATTATCAGTGTATTATGGATGCATTTTTAAAAACTATGAAATAGCGGGCTTCCCTGGTGGCGCAGTGGTTGAGAGTCCGCCTGCTGATGAAGGGGACACGGGTTCGTGCCCCGGTCCGGGAAGATCCCACATGCCGCGGAGCGGCTGGGCCCATGAGCCATGGCTGCTGAGCCTGCACGTCCGGAGCCTGTGCTCCACAACGGGAGAAGCCACAACAGTGAGAGGCCTGCGTACTGCAAAGAAAAACCCCCCAAAAACAAAAAAAAAACTATGAAATATTTCATCATATTTCAAGTTGGTAGAATGTGTATATTTTTTCATGGTCTAATTATACCATTTTTTGTTGATTTTAGGTGCTGTTGATTTTAAGATGTACCATTGCTATTGGGAAAGAAAAAAAAATGTTGCCAATTATAGTTCTAAGACAATGTCAATTGTACGATGTATCCTGATTTCAGACATGTTAAAAATGTGGAAAAAGATAAATAATTGAGACAGGTAGATTGAAATGTTTAGGTAGGTAAATAATTTAAGGCTGCTTCTCACATTAATTACTGCCACATCATGATTTTAGTCAGGAAAGTGAACTCTGTGATACACATCTGCTATAAATGGCAAATTTTATAATTGATACTAGAATATTCTTATAACTGTTGTTCATGTGACTTCTGTATTTTAATGGATTATTTGATGATGTATTTATGCCCAGGAGTGGTATTTTTACACTCAGTAATTTTGCACAGGCTTTTTTCAGGGATGCAGATACAAAAGGACATTGAGAAATCATTTCCTCCGACTATCCGCTCACTGAAATGATGGCTGTCGTTCTCCACAGATGCTGCAGTTGGAGAAGAAGCTTGAGCTTGAACTTGAGGACGAGGCTAGAGTCATTGCTTGCCGGTTCCCCTTCCCACACTGGACCCCGGCCCAGGTCACAGGGGAGGGGATAGACACCGTGTGGGCCTACGATGCCAGTTCTTTCAGGAGAAGTAAGAAAAGGCCCTGAAGATCCGTGCATTTCCAGTTGGTCATTCAAATATAAACTTTATCCAGAGAATTTTCTGAAGTGTTGGGGGTCTTTGATTTTATAGAGACTTAAGGCTGTGTCTTCAGCAAAGAGGATGTTTTTCCTTGTTATGGAATGAGAAATTATGATTGCTTTCCTTAACTTTTGGAGAAAATAAACAGCAGTTGAGAACAGCAGGTAGATTTAAAGCTCCTTTCATGGTGTGTTCAAAACAAATGTGCTTGCTGCTTTCCGTGCACTCGGGTGCGTGAAAACATGGGTGAGCTATGGTCATGTTGGTGGGTGGGGAGATGCCAGCAGCCCTCCACATTATAAAGAACATGCTTTAATGCCACAGATGAGAAGAGACAATTTAAAAGGAGGGAATGCATTTGTAAATGTTTGCAATTTCCTGTAACTTTATTCACACTTGAGATTTATCTCTTTTTTTTCTGTACTAGGTCAAAATTAATTTTCTGAAGGATTTAGAGAGGTATTTATATATATATATATAGTTTTAAAATTTTTTTAAAAAATTTAATTAATTAAGTTATTTATTTATTTTTGGCTGTGTTGGGTCTTCGTTGCTGCACACAGGCTTTTCTCTAGTTGTGGTGAGCGGGGGCTACTCTTCGTTGTGATGCGTGGGCTTCTTATTGTGGTGGCTTTTCTTGTTGTGGAGCATGGGCTGTAGGCGTGCGGGCTTCAGTAGTTGCAGCAGGCAAGCTTAGTAGTTGCGGCTTGTGGGCTCTAGAACACAGGCTCAGTAGTTGTGGCGCATGGGCTTAGTTGCCCCGCGGCATGTGGGATCTTCCCGGACCAGGGATCGAACCCGTGTCCCCTGCATTGGCAGGCAGATTCTTACCCACTGCTCCACCAGAGAAGCCCAGTATTTATATTTTATAACACTTATTAGGAATAATTTGTTCCAAAGTTAGTGCATTACTGTATTTTGTTGAATCTAAGCTGTGCATGTGTGTGTCAATGTGTGTCTATAAATACACATTTTAACATGTCTGAAATTGTGATGTACCTTCCAGTTGATGGTGTCTTATCACTGTAATTGGCAGTGCTGTACTTCATGAGGTAGTTGTATGTCACCCACCATAGACAGAATCTCAGATATGATGAACTCTGGTATTCAGAGAAGACACAAGGTATAGTGGAGTAGTTGGTATGGATTTAATAGTAAAATAAACAATCCTGAGCTTTGGTGTAAGCCAGACCTGGCTTCAGATCCTGCTTCCTCATTAGCAGGGACCTTGGACAAGAGGCTTTCCCTTGGTTTCCTGAGCAGCCCTGTCATTGGGATAATGATACACTGAATAGGGGGCTGGGGACCGATCTGTAAAACTCATGGCACAAAGTCCGTGGCCTGTAAGTGGCATTTATTATTTTAGACACTAAAGAAAAGCTTGTTCACAGAAGTTGCAGATTATTTCTGCTAGTCACTTCTTTATTTTATGAAAGCAGCCATTTATTTAATATTTCTCATTTATGAGAAGAGACTTGACTGATTTAGATAAAGACAAGTTAAGGAAAACCTCTGAATGTGAGTAGACAAGCTTCACATATCTGAAAAATTAATATTGAATGGGGGTTGAATAATCCTTGTGTATCATGGAAAATAAACTCCCAATTATATACCTGAAATCTAAATACCAAAGCATTTTAAGAGAGATTTGATATAAAGTGAGATGGTTTGCATCTTTAACTAAACTGATAAAAATATGATCAATTTGATAATCTTCATTTTAGTGAGAAGCCACTGTGGACTCATTCATTCATTCAGCAAATGGTTATTGAGTGTCTGCTGTATAATAAGCTTTTCCAATTCAATGGTTAATGACATGCAAGTTCCTGAATCTTATGGGATTCGTGTTCTAGAAGAGAGACAAACAAACAGGTGAGTGAATGTCACTGTGTGTGAATTCTCTGGAAGAGGTAAACAGTGGGTGGTGTAGAGAGAAACTGTGTGTCTGGGGTGAGGGGCTGGGATGTTGGGGACATGTGTCAGGTTTTTAGCTGTCACCATCCATCCGTTTCCCAATAGTCCCTGATTTCCTTACGAAGAACAAATTCTTTCTCGCTGTGTGTAGTTTTGGTGTCTTCCCCTTGCTGCCACCTTCCATTCCAGCCAGACCTGTAACTTGGCTGGGTGCATCTGGAGAGGGACCTCTCATAGCTCCCTGCCAGGAGGGTGGGGTGGGCAGAGGCCGGGTTTTGTGGAACCTTGGAGGTATTCCATAATTTCCTAGACATATTCCTGCTGGACTTGTAGAGGCATCAGGCTATCTGCAGAGTCATGTATGACTTGGCTGTTCCTCCTTTAGCTTCCTGAGAATTAGATGATGCTTGGTCCTGCAACCTTAGAGAAAAACGGACCGTTTCATAGAAGTTCTGTGATTCATGGCATCTGCAGGGTCTTTAATTGACTTTTAGTTCCTAGGTTAAGGATACGGATCAAATTTGCAAACAACACGAGGCAGGGAATGAGAGCTGCTATATTTGATGTCAAAAATGGGATTCAAAAAATGTCTATACAGATTGAAATCAGAGGCAAGTGCTAACCTGATAAAATTTAAAGTTAAATAAAACAGTAGAAATACAGCTTAGGGGTCATGTAGCATAACAGGAGCCTTTGTGAACAGACCTGGAGGTTCCATTAACACTCAGGTGCTCAAAGACTTGAGCACATTTCCATCTGAACGCATCTTTCTCTGGAAGCATGGCCCCAGGTTTGCAATGCTTGTGTTCCCCAGGTGTGCCAGGTGGGCACCTCATCAGACCCTCAGCCAACTCTGGCATTCAGACTTCTCGAAATGCTTAGCTCCACCAACTGCACATGAAACCAAGTTTAGAAGGTGTAGGAAATGAGACTCTTCCACATACATTGTTCACCGTTGCTGGGAGATGGCATACACCAGGACAGGTGATAGCCAGAATAAAAAAAAATGTAAGATTCCTGATATTTAAACCACGCAACTGGATACTACCCCACTGCCAAAGTACTTTCCCTGATGGCCAAAATTATTAAAGACCTGCTGTGAAGAATTCAGTGTCCTCAAGTCCAGGAGTCTCCTAAGCTTGTGCTAGTATGTGTATTTCCTAGCTTAGCCCTGGCCGAGCACATTCCAGAAAAGACCTTGAAGCCATTGCAGAACATACGACAGGAGTCTACTTAAGTCTCGACAGACAAGAAGCACATCCCTTGGCTGTGTGGTGTGGCTCGTTGCCCACTGTGGCCCTAGTGTGATCAGCCCTTTATTAAGATGTTGGAGTCGTGTGGGCCATGGTGGTGTATTCCTCACCTGGTCTGGGCAGCAAAGTTTGCTGACCCAGGCAGCAGGGGGTGCCAGTAGACCAGCCAAGGGGGTGTGCAGACTCTGCTCCCTCCTGCCCAACAGCCATCTCCCCTCTCCTTGGTGACAGGCACCAGTTATCCAGGTGTCAGGCGTTGATGAGTTCAGGGAATGTGGGCCCTGCCCGTTGTCTGATCCCATCGCCTGGGCGTCAGGATGGGCTGTGGGCAAGTAATCCAGTTTCCTCCAGTGAGGTTGGAGGGTCCATCCGCTAGCAACTTCGGGAAAGGTTTTGCGGCAGTAACACCTGAAGTTTTAGCAGCCATTTTGCAACCACTGGGGAAAAAATGAAGATGAAACCCAAGATACTGAGGCTGGAGGAGCAGAAAGAAGGAAAGACTCTGGGTCTTTCTTTGATGACGCACTGAGTGGCTGAACCGACCTGGAGCCTCTGACTTCAAGACATCTTGTGCGGTGAAGTGATAAAACCATGTTGTTCTTAAGCTGTTTTTACGTGGGTGCTGTGTTATTTGCACCCTCAGCAGCCTGACGGAGACAGGAGGGTTGAGGCTGCATTGGGGTGAGAGGTGCCCGGCAGTGTGAATGAGCCCACTCCCCCCGTCTGGAGGGCCCTGGAGGAGGCAACACCTGCTAGCGAGGTTGGAAGGTATGTCTGGAGTGTCCCAGAGAGACGGCGAGCTCCCAGGAGCAGGGAAGCCTGCTCCCAGAGTGGTGTTTGGGAACTCTTTACCAAGTCAAGGGGGCTGTGAACTTGGACGTGGCCTTCACAGTGACATCTGAGGAGAGCATCCTGTCCTTGGGGACACAGGCAGGGATGAGTAATAGCAGAGCTTCAGCTGTATCCCTACGCCCAGGGAGTCCTGTAGGGGGAGAGATGATTTCTCAGGATGGGAAAGGAATTAGAAAAAGGAAGAAATCACCTTGGACTGCCTTTCTTGACAGGTAGGGTTGCCAAGTAGAGGAGCTGTGTTATGGACTGCACGTTTGAGTCCCCCAAAATTCCTGTGTTGAAATCCTAACCCCCCCACCCCCCCACAGTGTGATGGTATCAGGAGGTGGGGCCTTTGCTTTAGGTCATGAGGGTGGGGCCCTCATCAACGGGGTTAGTGCCCTGATAAAAGAGACCCCCAGAGAGCTCCCTCACCCCTTCTACCACGTGAGGACACAGCGAGAAAAGGGCCATCTATGAACGAGGACGCAGGCCCCCACCAGACTCTGGATCAGCCAGCGCTTTGACTTTGGACTCCCCAGCCTCCAGAACTGTGAGAGTTAAATGCTTGGTGTTTAAGCCCCCCAGTTAGAGCAGCCCGGGCTAAGACAAACTGGTACTTAAGAGAGCCACGCTTGGCACTGCCCAGACTTGTCCGGGCCCTAGCCAGCATTCCCTTAGCTCTGATGAGGAAAGGAACTTAAAGGGAGCTAAGCTTCAAGAGGACTCTCCCATGTGCCGGCTGTGAAGGGCAGCAAACCATCCCGCTGACCTGATGGTCAGGACTGAATAGGCTCCAGAAGTTCTAGTGGGCCGTTGGAGGGTGTGGTTGGACCATGCTCGCAAAGGAGGCCTCCCCGGGAGGGGTCTCCTCCCCAGGTCTCCCCTCCAGGCTCACACGGGGGAAGCTTTTGGCAGTTTGTCTCTAAACTAACATGGGTGATGTAAAAAACTAGAATTAGAAAAGGGAGCAGAAGAAACCACATTGATAAGCAGAGTGACTTCTAGATGGTAAAGTGTCCTGAAAAGACATCCTAAGAGGCACAGAGTGGTTGTGATGTTTATCCTGGGTGAGAGACGGTTCGGAGGAAAGAGCTTTCAGCTTTTGAAGGGCTTCCAAGCAGCAGCAGAAAGGAAAGTGATAACACGGCTGTGTGCCTGGGTTTCCATGCACTGGAACTGTCCCGTTCTCATCCTCAGGGAGGTGGCACCGTCTTTACTTATGTTTCCTTTTTTAACCAAGGCGGGGGTGGTGGTGGTGTGTCATCATTAACTTGCTCAGTTACAACCTGACCCGGAGGCGCAGGGTCTTACTACACTTGGCTGCTTCCCTGCAATTCGACCTGTTCTGTGGCTCTGGGGTGTGAACTGGGGTCATTGGGTGGGTGCCAGAGGGACGTGACGTTCACCCTCAGGATGAAGTACAGTCCTAATAAAGTCATTTATAGTCAAAATGTGTTGCCTCTGGACCTGGTGAGTCCCTTGTCACTGGAGATGCTGGAGCAGAGGCTGGACAGCCACTTGGTGGGGATGTTGCCGAAGGGATCCTTCCACAAGCAGGCTGAGTCCTAAGACTTGAAATGATGATGAGTTTTCCCATCTTAGCGGGGCCGCCAACCTCCGGGGGTCTGGGAGGCATCACAGCAGCCTTCAGCGGTGAAGGCGAGTCACACAACTGCAGAACTCAGCATCCCCAAACACAAGGAGGCTGTGATTTGCTAACAAGGTAGTTGAAGTACTGGGGTGCAGATGAGTGAAGAGAAACGTATCAGGACTCCAGCTGAGAAATGTGTAGGACCAGAGAAGGAAGTTGGAATCTATAACCCCCCCCCCCCCCACCGCCAAGGGCTCAGCTGGAGAGAACACAGTTGTGTTCCCTGGGTCCTGATTAAACCAGGGGACTGTTTCTGAAGACTCTGGTGGAAATAGGTCACTAACGGTGCCTCATTCCCTTCTGACACTGCCTCACCGAGAACCTTGTCCCCGGAGCAGCCTTCTGAGGACCAGAAGCCCGCGACCCTTCTGCAGTTTGTCGGCCCAGGTTTGGACATCTGGTGCGGCTGGCGGATAGACGCGAGCTGAGCTGCGGGATTCGGTGTTGAGAATTTTAACTGGAGAACAGAAGAATTGGGAAAATCTTAGTGGAAGTTAAAGTTATGAAGTTGAGGCCAGAGGAACTTGGTGTGAGAGACGAGAGCCAGGTTTCTCTCTGGGTCAAGGGCTCCGTGCAGGGGCCAGGCCATGGTGCTGGGGACATGGAGGGTGGGACCCCCTGCCAGGTGCCTGCCCCCACCCGCCGGGCGGCAGGAGGACATGTCACTGTTCTGGAACGTCTCAGCTGCCTCTTCATCAGAGGAGTGTCCTCTTCCTTGAAGAGCTCCATTTAGGAACTAGGTTATTTTGGACGAATGAAAATACTACTCATCATAGCAGGTATTAAACAGGAGGAGCTCTTTTTCCCCAAAGACGGTGCAGGTCATATACTTAAATGGAAAAAGATGGATATTTGTATAAATGTAAGAAAATCTCCATCTAAATAACACAATAAAGTTTTTCGCTCAGGTAGAAAACTTCAGTCGTCCAGGATCCTCTCGGGCAGGACTCCTTCTCCCTTCGGAGTGAAGTGTTGCTGTAATAAGGACGTGTTACAGTTGTATTGGAATTGGTGCACTCGTGACCCAGTGGACTGATGCAAATGGAATATGAGCAACAAAAACCATATGCCTGGGCTTCCCTGGTGGCGCAGTGGTTGGGAGTCCGCCTGCCGATGCAGGGGACGCGGGTTCGTGCCACGGTCCGGGAAGATCCGGGCTGGGCCCGTGAGCCATGGCCGCTGAGCCTGCACGTCCGGAGCCTATGCTCCGCAATGGGAGAGACCACAACAGTGAGAGGCCTGCGTACCGCAAAACAAACAAACAAAAACCATATGCCTTTTCCAGGTGAGGGAGATTAGATGTCTTAACTCTTTCTCATTTAATATTATGGTGTGAACGTTATCCGGAAGGATGGATAAAACAGTAGCTCATCGATCACTAGGTTTAATTCAAGGATTCGAGGGAGGAATCAAGTGAGTTTTCTTCTCCATAATATTGTAGGATGAGCAGTTGGGCAGCTGTGTCAGAATAATTTCACAAAACTCCATCTATATCCCAAACTCCGTGGATACATTCATTTGGCGAGGTCTTGTACGGTTGGCTATAAATATAGCTTTGCGGTATTGTCCGTGGGGAACGTGACAGCTGAAGAAGGGGCGGCGTGTCACAAGACATTAGGCGAATGCCCGTACCGCATAACTGGGAGTCAGCAAAATCCTAAGGCAAGTTCATGAAGCTGTTGCTGTTCCAGTGATCTTCCCTTTACCTCCCCCTGCACTGACCTTGTCCCAGGCTCTTACCCTTTACCCCTTTACCTTTTTGGCTTTTGCACATTTTTTCACACTTTAACATTTAAAAAAATTTTTTATTGAAGTATAGTTGATTTACAATGTTGTTTTAGTTTCAGGTGTACAGCAAAGTGATTCAGTTCTACATATATGTATTTTTCAGATTCTTTTCCTTTATAGGTTATTACAAAATATTGAGTATAGTTCCATGGGCTATACAGTAGGTCCTTCTTGTTTATTTTATATACAGTAGTGTGTATCTGTTAATCCCGAACTCCTAATTTATCCCTCCTCCCATCTCGTAGCCCCTTTTTCACATCTCTGCTATTAAGCCTTACATTTTCAAAGGCATTTGCGTTTCGTTAAGGAGTGTGTTAATATGAATTTGAGTAAGACCGAAAGAGATGAATTTGTAATGGAGAAGTGTCAGATTCCTTGCTTCCACCTGCCCTTACCCCAGTCTATACTACTCAACTGGTACATCCGTGACAGCTCGGAAAGGCAAACTGTGGTTGCCGGAAGTTTCTCTTGACTTGAAAATGTTAATTATGAATGGAAATTTGTAGTCCAGAAACTATGATAGTGCTCGTGTAATGACTGTCTACCATGTGATCAGCCTTTTACATACTTTATTTTTAATTCTTATGTTAGCTCTGCAGTGTAGACATGGTATTTCTTAGTGGGGTAAATGGAGGCATTTAGAGAGATTCGTTTACTAAGGCCCAGGCACTACTAGGCAAGTAGTGGAGCTGGTATTCAAACCCAGACCCTCTGATATTAAAACTGCGATTTCCCTAATTTCACTGCCTGGGCAGGACGCAGGGGACATTCTGTTGCTCGGGAATCAATCCCGTCTACCCAGTCAGCAACACTTGAGAAACTCTGAAGCCTGGGTTCTATCACACGGTAGCGGGCACAGGGTGGTCCTCGAGTAATAATAATACCTTCTAAGCAGAACTGAATTCCCATCTACCTGCCTGATAGGTCTACCCCACCTACAGATGGGTTAGTGCAGACAGACCACCTATGCTGGGAAATAAACGACTGGTGAAAAGTACCCATCTGTATTAGTTTGCTCAGGTTGCCGTGACAAAATGTCACAAAATGGGTGGTTTCAACAACAGAAGTTTATGTGTCACAGTCTGGAGGCTGGACATCTAAGATCAAGGTGCCAGTAGGGTTGGTCTCCTTGGCTTGCAGATGGCCGCCTTCTCACTGCGTCCTCACGTGGCCTTTCCTCTGCGCACGTGCATCCCTGGTGTGTCTTTCTCTTCCTGTAAGGGCACCAGTCCTGCCAGATTAGGGCCCCACCCTAGTAGCCTCATGTTAACTTAATCACCTCTTTAAAGGCCCTGTCTTTGAGGTCCTGGAAGTTAGGGCTTCAACACATGAATTTTGGGAGGACACAAATCAGTCCATAAGAACATCTGACCAAGTTAATTATGGCATCAGTTTCATAAGTAAATAATTGGACCTAGCCTAAATGTGCATCGTTTGGAGACTAGTTAGTACCTTCTGGTCTGTGTGTCTGGAGCAGCTGTGAAAAAAACTACAGCAGAGTGACGCGTACCAATGCACGTGTGATTTCCGGAGAGAGGTTCCTGTACTGTGACACGTGTTCTTCAACAACGCACATTAAACGTCACCTGCCTTATGGAAAAGTTGGGTTAATGGGAGGCTATTCAAAATGGGTGCAACCTTGAAATCAGAGCATTAACAGAAAGAATCACTGGTACCTGGGGAGATTACCTGGACTGTCCAGATGGACAGCTCAGTGGCACTGGAGACTGCCCCAGGGGATAATAATTTATTCAAATAGCGTGGGAATGCTGGTTTGGGGGAACAGCACAGCAACAATGAGTCTCCTAGGGCTTCCACTTGCTGCAAGCCCAGGACTGTGCAAGCCCTTGGGTGATGCAGACCCTCCTTTTACAATTTCTTAAAGTACAACAGAAAGGGCCCTAGGTTGAGAGCTACTTCCCTTCCAGCCGAAGCTTCCAATTCTGTTCTCATCATTCAAAGCTAAGCTCCCCTTGCAGGAAAATCACACATGAACCAATATGACTTACAGGTTTTTCTCTACTCTCTGCACCAGTGGTCTGCGAGTTAATTGGTGTTATAACAATAGGTGTTGTTGCAGCGTGGGATGTTGTCAGGTATAACGAACAAGGGGCAGAACACTGATGTTTGCATCTGTTTATGTCATCACGGAGCATTCACATGCTCACACATGTGTTCTGTTTCTAACACACACACACACACACACACATCCTGCCCAAAGTCATCTATGAATATAGGAGAAACTGGTAATAGCTTTTGCGTCTCAGGAGGGTGGGTGGCGTTTGGGACTTGAGGTAAGAGGAAGATGTCTTTCATTACATATTTTAAAAATTATTTTTTGCATTTTTACCATACATATGACTTTTCAGTGAAAAGTTAATTTTTACAAGTTCAGATAGAAGGTTAGGTCCAATTCACATATGAGATGCCACTTTTTAAAGCACATCTGAGGAACTTCCCTGGTGGCATAGTGGTTAAGAATCTGCCTGCCAATGCAGGGGATGCGGGTTCGAGCCCTGGTCCGGGAAGACCCCACATGCCGCGGAGCAACTAAGCCTGTGTGCCACAACTACTGAGCCTGCGCTCTAGAGCCTATGAGCCACAACTACTGAGCCCACGTGCTGCAACCACTGAAGCCTGTGCGCAGCAATGAAGACTCAATGCAGCCAAAAAAAAATAATATGACAAAGGATTAATCTCCAAAATTTACAAGCAGCTCATGCAGCTCAATATTAAAAAAACAAACAACCCAATCCAAAAATGGGCAGAAGACTTAAATAGGCATTTCTCCAAAGAAGGTATACAGATTGCCAACAGACACATGAAAGAATGCTCAACATCATTAATCGTTAGAGAAATGCAAATCAAAACTACAATGAGATATCATCTCACACCAGTCAGAATGGCCATCATCAAAAAATCTAGAAACAATAAATGCTGGAGAGGGTGTGGAGAAAAGGGAACCCTCTTGCACTGTTGGTGGGAATGTAAATTGATACAGCCACTATGGAGAACAGTATGGAGGTTCCTTGAAAAACTAAAAATAGAACTACTATACGACCCAGCAATCCCACTACTGGGCATATACCCTGAGAAAACCATAATTCAAAAAGAGTCATGTACCACAATGTTCATTGTAGCTCTATTTACAATAGCCAGGACATGGAAGCAACCTAAGTGTCCATCAACAGATGAATGGATAAAGAAGATGTGGCACATATATACAATGGAATATTACTCAGCCATAAAAAGGAATGAAACTGAGTTATTTGTAGTGAGGTGGATGAAGCTAGAGACTGTCATACAGAGTGAATTAAGTCAGAAAGAGAAAAACAAATACCATATGCTAACACATATATATGGCATCTAAGAAAAAAAAATGGTCATGAAGTACCTAGGGGTAAGACGGGAATAAAGACACAGACCTACTAGAGAAAGGACTTGAGGATATGGGGAAGGGGAAGGGGAAGCTGTGACAAAGTGAGAGAGTGGCATGGACATATATACACTACTAAACGTAAAACAGATAGCTAGTGGGAAGCAGCCGCGTAGCACAGGGAGATCAGCTAGGTGGTTTATGACCACCTAGAGGGGTGGGATAGGGAGGGTGGGAGGGAGGGAGACGCAAGAGGGAAGAGATATGGGAACATATGTATATGTATAACTGGTTCACTTTGTTATAAAGCAGAAATTAACACACCATTGTAAAGCAATTATACTCCAATAAAGATGTTAAAAAAATAATAAAAAATAAAGCACATCGGAGAGAGACCTGCTCAGCAATGCTGTGGGGCTGAAAGCTGGGCTGTTGTGACCATGTATGTTGGTAAATGAGTGGAAAATTGGAGAGCTGGGTATTTCAGGGCACATCCACCGGCAGTCAGAACTGCGCTTTTGTGAAGATGGAGAGCTGAATTTCAGTGGTTTGTGTTGGTTACTTGTTGTTTGTGATTTCTTTTTCATCGTGCTGGTTACATATTGTTTGTGATTTCTTTTTCATCTTTTTTTTTTTTGGCCTTGCCGTGCAGCATGCAGGATCTTAGTTCCCCGACCAGGGATTGAACCTGTGCCCCCTGCTTTGGGAATGTGGAGTCTTAACCACTGGACCACCAGGGAAGTCCTTTCTTTTCATCTTCGGGTCTTTCCCTCTTTCTCCCCTGATATGTGTCTTTATCATCAAATGGAACAGAGAAACACGTGATTTGTATGATTTAGGTCAGCAGTCCCCAAAGTTAGAGACTGGAAGATGGGAGGTGGGTGGAGCGAGGTGGTGGATTCAGTGGGTGAGGAGGGAAGTGGACGGCCCTGAGCAGAGATTCCCTTCCCTGGGCCAGACCTTCCCCTCCGCCGCCCTCCTTCTCAGCCGCTGTAGGTCACGTCCAGCCCCCCGCCCCCCCCCCCCCCACCTTCGCCCTTGGTGTCCTTTACCTCCTCCTTCTCTGGGAGATTGCCACTAACGTTTGGAACGGGTCACGCCCAACACTAAATTTTGACAGCAAGTTAAAAGCCAAAATGCATTCTCTTTTGCTTTTTGTACTGCCTAAAAAAGGACATCCTGCGTAGATTAGCAAGTGACATGCACGGACAGTGCTGAATGGAACCTTTAGGTTATTGATTCTAAATAACCGTAACTCCTGTCTGAAATGTTTCCTTTGTGTCTAGGGAGCCCTGAGTGAACGCTTCCTGGGACTGGCCGTTCACTCCCAGCCCTTCAGGCAGCCCGTTTACCTTGGGCACCCCTGTTGGAAATGCCTTCTGTAAACGTGACTGAAACCAGGCTCCCTGGCACTTCCCACCCACTGGTCTAATTTTACCCCCTGGGGATCACCCTGAAGGAATCTAATTCTTCTTCCATGGGCTAGAATTTCAAAGATTTGAGGGACCATCTCCTGTCCCCAGTGAATCTTCTATTCTCCAAGTTCTTCATATAAACTAACCTCCCTAGGCTGGTAACTCTCCTCTTAACAGAAGCTAGAGTTTGTATGATGATCTTTCTAAAGTGTGACTCCTGGACCCAGACATGGCCCCAGATGTGGCCCAACCAGCACAGAGGAGAACGGATGACTGCCTTCCTCATCTTCAAATTAGACGACACATGACACTCTCAACTCACATGGAATTTTTAGTTATGCTTCTAAGTCGTCATCTGTCCCATATAATAATCTTATATAAACCACATTCATGGAGTGTTTTTTTTTTTTTTGACCCAAGTGGGTTTTAGTTTTTTGAAGCAAATAAAGAACCTTAAATATAGTCCTTTTGAAATTTTATTGTGTTTGACTTGCCCGACTGCCAGGGGTTTTGAGGGGACGGCTGGATCCTAATTTCATCATCCAGTCATCTGGTTGCCCCTGTGCCGCCCACAGCTGTAACCACCATGCCATCAGTCTTCT
This sequence comes from Globicephala melas, assembly GCF_963455315.2. Classification (NCBI taxonomy): domain Eukaryota; kingdom Metazoa; phylum Chordata; class Mammalia; order Artiodactyla; family Delphinidae; genus Globicephala; species Globicephala melas. The sequence goes on along the minus strand of NC_083316.1, from coordinate 8,387,888 downwards.
CATCCACGTTGTGTGAAGGAAGCAGCCACAGAATGAGGCAGAACCCTGAGACCTCCCCACCTGTAACCTGTACTTTTGCTCTTCTGGCTGCACTCCTGGGAGGCTGTTGTTCACTGAGCTTATACTCTACTCAGTGATGCTCTCTTACAGCTCGTGTCCCTCTTTCTTGACTACAAGGATGTGTAGATGAGCGTGTAGCCAGAATGTCACCTCCACGTGGAATTCATCACTGTGTCCCAGCTCAGAAGACAGTGCCTGGATGTCTTAGGCGGTTGGTCCATAGTATTTGTTGAATAAATGGGCGAATGAAGGGTGTCAGGGGAGAGTTGTTCACATGTCTTACTAAAGTCCAGCTACACTGTTTTCCTTTATCCCACACCCAGTGATGTTGGCTTCCTAGTTAAAAAAGAAAACCCGCTACCCTGCCATGATTCATTCCTAGCCATCCATACTGTCTTCTGTAGTCCCTACATATTTTTTTGACTCATTTTTTTTTATTATTTGCTTTCTCACATTTTTCTTAAAAAACAAAACAAAACAGGTTTATTGAAGTTTAATTGATACACAAAACCCCCCCCAACAAAATCCTGGATGTATTTAATGTATACAGTTTGATGAGTGGACATATGCACACACCTGTGAAACCATCACCACAGTCAAGGTATAAACATATCCATCCCCTCCAAGAGTTTCCTCCTACTCTTTTGTGTTTTGTAGTTGTTCTTGTCTTGGTGGTAAGAACACTTACCATGAGGTCTGCCCTCCTAACAAATTGTGAAGTGTACAATATTGAATTCTTCACTGTAGGCACTGTATTGAGCAGTAGACTTCTATAATATATATATATATATATATATTAAAATTAATTATTTATTTTTGGCTGAGTTGGGTCTTTGCTGCTGCACACGGGCTTTCTCTAGTTGTGGCGAGTGGGGGCTACTCTTCATTGTGGTGCACGGGCTTCTCATCGCGGTGGCTTCTCTTGCTGTGGAGCATGGGCTCTAGGCACGTGGACTTCAGTAGTTCTGGCACGCGGACTCAGTAGTTGTGGCATGCGGGCTCAGTAGTTGTGGCGCACGGGCTTAGTGGCTCCGCGGCATGTGGGATCTTCCCGGACCAGGACTCAAACCCATGTCCCCTGCATTGGCAGGTGGATTCCTACCCACTGCGCCAGCAGGGAAGGCCTAGACTTCTAGAATTTATTCATCCCGTATAACTGAGACTTTATACCCACTGAACACAGCTCCTCTTTATCCCTCTACCAAGCCCTTGGCAACCCTCATTCCACTCTCTGCTTCTGTGAGTTTGACTATTTTAGATCCCTTGTGGAAGTGGACTCATGCAGTATTTGTCCTTCTGTGGAGGCTTACTTCACTCAGCACGGTGTCATCTGGGTTAGTCCGTGTTGTCACATACAGCAGGAGTCTGCTTCCTTTTTGCTGCTGTGCATAAACCTTCTCAGCCTGACTCTTTCCTGAGGTCCAGGTCTTGTCAGTCTGTAGTTTCCAGAATTGACCTTCCTCCCCTTTTCAGGACTAGTGTTTGCACACTGCTAAGAGATCTCCTTACTTCTCCTGTGGTACATGATTTCTCCAACCTCCCCAGTAATAATCTTATTTCTGGACAATATTTTATTCTAACATGGATTCATTAAGAGCAGTTAACTGACCCAGCTGTCTCTCTGTAGATTAAAAAAGCCCTAGTTGGAATACATTTTGCTATCCATTCTGTTTTTTAAAACTTTCTTTCCCTTTGGATGACTATGAAATTCTCGCAGTGCTGGTTTCTTCCTGAGTAAATGAGTCTAAATTTGAAATTTCTTTCTTTTTCTTTTTTCTGGCCACACTGCTCAGCACATGGGATCTTAATTCCCTGACTAAGGATTGAAACTGTGCCCCTGGCAGTGGAAGCATGGAGTCTAACTACTGGACTGCCAGGGAAGTCCCTAAACTTGCAATTTCTAATGAAGAAGTTTTTCTTAGCATAATCACTAATTGAGATAACATTTCTCTCTACTGACAATTTTTCATTTATAATATCTCAATTCAAAAGCTAAGTATTTTGGGTGGTGGGTTCCAAAATAGAACAATGGGTTTCACACTCACCATGTGTTTCTGCTTGTATTTACAATTTACAAATCACTTTCCACTGTCCATCGGTTCAGCTCAACTGACTTTTCTCCTCCTCTCTCAGACACTCACCTTCATCTTATCTTCCATTCTGTCTCTCTTGCATTTTGGGACCTGGCATGTGCTGTGTCCTCTTTCTGTTCTTGAGGAGGTGTTAGGTGTTTTCCTTCCACATTTTAGTTTTTACAAATACAGTTTTTGATCACAAAAATTCACACCCTTACGAAGCCTCTTGTCGTTTTCTGTTCACGTTTAACTAGACATCATCTTGTCTTTTTTTTGTTTTTATTTTATTTCGTAGCCTATCTGCTGATGCAGCATCACTTTTGTTTCCAGTAAATGAAAGGAAAACATTTCCACCCACTTGGTAGTTAGGCAAAGGGAAGAAAAGAAGCTTGAGTGCTCAGCAGTTCTCTGAGGTAAGTACATGATGGATTGACATTTTATTCTGTTTCACTCTTTGGTTCACAGATTGGTGTTTTGTATCTTCTGTAGTTTGGTGATTATTTGTTAAGGTTTTTACTTGATGCTTTTTAAGACATGGATTTGATCCTATATAAAAAGAGTTTCCATTAAAACAGAAGGTTCTGATTTTTTTTTCAGGCATAAAGAATTACTTTGCTACAGAATGCAATGGATTATGTTTAGCGTGATAGGAACAAACAAATATTTCAAATTATCCATATGACTGTTGGTCAAATCCTGCAAACTGCTAGCAAATGTGAAAATAATCCAGACTGATTATGATGAATTTTGTCCCAGAATCAAAGGAACTGTTGCTGGAATTAAAACAAGAACGAGGATCTTACTGCTCCATTTGTCTGTGGAGGGAAATGATGAAGGACAGGGATTTGCTATTTACAGTTTTTCTCCCACAGAGGGAGAAAGCTTCAAAGTTTCAAAGTGGGTTTGATATGGTTTTTTTTCTTTCAGTTGTCAATCCTTTGTTCAGAAAAACCAATATTCTGGCCTAAGGAAATATCAATGGAAATGTCTTCCAAGTGTTGGCCAATAATGATACCATATAAAAATACCATTTAGAATGTTTTAACCTAATGTTTTAAGGTGTTAATGGTAAAATATGAAAGCTATATGCTTTTAAAAATTGAGGTATCATTTACATACAGAAAGACAAACACGTACCGTCGCCTAACTACTACACAGTCGAGATATAGAATAATCCCGTTACCCACAAAATTCCCTTGTGCCTTTTGTGGTCAGACCCTCTCCCCACCCTCACTCCCTGACAGCCACTCATCTGTCTCCTCTCCCTCTATTTTCCAGAATATTGTATGGATGGAATCATAGAGAATGTAAACCTTTGAGTCTGGCTGCTTTCACTTAGCAAAATGCATTTGAGATTGTTTCGTGTTTATTAATCTTTACAGCTGAGTAGGAGTCCACTGTATGGATATACCCGACTTTATCATTCACCAGTAGAAAAAATTTGGATATTTTTCCTGCAATTCTTGATGATTATGAATAAAGTCGCTACAAACATTTGAATAGTGTTTATTTTATTTTATTTTTTTTTTGTGGTACGCGGGCCTCTCACTGTTGTGGCCTCTCCTGTTGCGGAGCACAGGCTCCGGACACGCAGGCTCAGCGGCCATGGCTCACGGGCCCAGCCGCTCCGCAGCATGTGGAATCTTCCCGGACCAGGGCACGAACCCGTGTCCCCTGCATCGGCAGGCAGACTCTCAACCACTGCGCCACCAGGGAAGCCCTTTATTTTATTTTTCATTTTTACTTTTTTGTGAACACGAGTGTTTGTTGAAGTTGGGTAAATCCCTAGAAATAGAATTGCTGGGTGTTCGTTATGTTATAAGAAATCGCCAGGCTGTGGCTGTATTATCCACATTCCCACCAGCAGTGCAGGGGAGTTCTGCTTGCTCGGCGTCTTCATCAGCACTTGGTTTTCTGAGTTTTCTCCTCTCGTTCCAATAGGTTTGTTCTGGTTTCTTATTAGGGCATCATTTTGTATTTTCCTAATGATGTAATGGGGAGCATCTTTTCATAATCTTATTTGCTACCCATAGCAAATCAGTTCTTTAATGAGGTGTCTGTTCAGATCTTTCGCCTGTTTTTAAAATTGGGTTGTTTGTTTACTTATTATTAAGTTTTGATAGTTCTTTATAAATTTAGGATCCAAACATATATCAGACATGTGTTTTATCAGACATATGTTTTGCAAACATTTTCTCCCAGTCTGTGGCTTCTCTTTTTCCTTCGTTTAGCAGTGTATTTTGCAAAGCCGAAGTTTTTAAAAAAAATTTATTTTATTCAAGTATAGTTGACTTACAATGTGTTAATTTCTGCTGTACAGCAAAGTGATTCAGTTATACATATATATACATTCGTTTTCATATTCTTTTCCATTATGGTTTATCACAGGATATTGAATATGTTCCCTATGCTCTGCAGCAGGATCTTGTTGTTTGTCCATTCAATAAATAATAGTTTGCATCTGCTGACCCCAAACTCCCAATCCATCCCTCCCTCCACCACCCTTGGCAACCACAAGGCTGTTCTTTATGTCGCAAAGCAGAAGTTTTTAATTTTGATGAAGTCCAACTTAATCAATCTTTTATGAATTGTACTTTCATATCATATCTAAGAAATTTTGCCAAGTCACAAAGTTTTTCTCCTATGTTTACTTTTGTAGTTTAGGTTTATAGTTACAGTTTTTACATTAAGGTCTATGATCCATTTTGGGTAAAATGTTGTGGAATAAGGTATGAATTAAGGTTTATTTCTTTGCATGTGGCCATCCAATTATTCTAGCAACATTTGTTGAAAAAACTGTTCTTTCTCTTTTGAATTGTCATTGCATTTGTGTTGAAAATCAGTTGACAAAATATATGTGAGTCTACTTCTGGACTGTGTGTTTTGTTCTACTGATCTATGTGTCTATCTCTCTTCAGTTCCTTACCATCTTAAGTATTACAGCTTCATGGTAAATCTCAGCTTTGTTCTTTGTAAAAAGTGTTTTGGCTTATTGCAGTTCCTTTGCCTCTCCATGAAAATTTTAGAATAAGCTTGCCAATTTCTACAAAAATGTCTACTGGGATTTTGAAGGAATTTGCATAAAATCTATAAATTAATTTGGGAGAATTGACATCTTAACAATATTGAGTCTTCCAATCCATGAACACAGTATATCTCATGTTTATTTAAGTATTTAAATTTTTTTTGCCAGCATTTGGTAGTTTTTAGCATACAGATCTTGAACATATTTATTGGATTTGTACCTCAGTAGTTCATGTTTTGGGGTTCTATTGTAAATAGTAGTTTAAAAAAGTCAATTTCCAATTTTTTATTTCTGGTACCTAAAAGTACAACTGTTTTTTATATGTTGATCAGGACCCAGTCATTAGTCCTTGTAGCTCCTTTGTAGGTTCTTTGGGATTTTTTTTTTTAAACATCTTAATTGGAGTATAATTGCTTTACAATGGTGTGTTAGTTTCTGCTGTATAACAAAGTGAATCAGCTATACTTATACATATACCCCCATGTCCCCTCCCTCTTGCGTCTCCCTCCCTTCCTCCCTATCCCACCCCTCTAGGTGGTCACAAAGCACCGAGCTGATCTTCCTGTGCTATGTGGCTGCTTCCCACTAGCTATCTGTTTTACATTTGGTAGTATGTATAAGTCCATGCCACTCTCTCACTTTGTCCCAGCTTACCCTTCCCCCTCCCCGTGTCCTCAATGGGATTTTTAGTGTACAGAATCTTATTGATGGCTTTTCATTTCTCACTTTCTCTTATTAAAAAATGAAATAGGGATATTAATCTCTGATTTCTCCCTCCTTTTTCATGGATTAGTGAGAGAATTCTGAAAAGCAAGCTTCTCGTAAGAAAGGTGTAATAAACATTATAATTGTAATGTATTTTAGTTAAGAAATCTATTAAGATAGCAATTGATACATGTGATAATTACAATTCAAATCCAGTATGATCAGTGCCCTCTAAAATCTATTGTATATCCACAGTAACAGTGCTGGAATGATGTTAAACATAATGGAAATTTTATCCTCCAGTGTTTTAAACCTTCAGGAGCTTCTCTAGTTTTTTACATTTTCTAAAGAATAACGGATTGAGCTTTAGAGCTGTAGGTCAATTTATATCATCTGAGGTTATGAGATAATTGTCATATATATATATATATATATATATATATATTTTTTGCGGTATGCGGGCCTCTCACTGTCGCAGCCTCTCCCGTTGCGGAGCACAGGCTCCGGACGCGCAGGCTCAGCGGCCGTGGCTCACGGGCCCAGCCGCTCGGCGGCACGTGGGATCCTCCCGGACCGGGGCACGAACCCGTATCCCCCGCATCGGCAGGCAGACTCCCAACCACTGTGCCACCAGGGAAGCCCCAATTGTCATATTTTTATAATTATCTTTTAAGAGTGATCCTTGTTTTAATGAATATCAGATTATAGTTAGTTTCCTTGGACTGGTTGCCATTTCTTTTCCAAAATTAAAAACACGTATACACACACTATATTTCAAAAGGAACAATGGTGAAATTTTTGATGAGTCAATGAATAGTCAGTGCAAAGTGAAAAAACTAGAGAATAAACTTCAATAGTTGCAAATACCTGCCTTAACTATGGCTATACTTTATTAAACTTTATTGATCAATTTTTTTGTAAAATGGTAAGCATGTTGAGGAAAGGGAGAAAGTGGAGCATAATCAATGAATAGACGTGATTTGCCTCCTACTGAAAAATAATCATTGCAGAATATTTTATGATAATTATCCTAATAAAAGAAAGAAGGAGTGATTTTTTTGCCCTTTTATTAGCCATTATGCTATACAAATGTAGCTTTGATGACACATTTTTACATCTACACTCTATGATGTATAAAAGTAATGACAGGGCTTCCCTGGTGGCGCAGTGGTTGAGAGTCCGCCTGCCGATGCAGGGGACACGGGTTCATGCCCCGGTCCAGGAAGATCCCACATGCCGCGGAGCGGCTGGGCTCGTGAGCCGTGGCCGCTGGGCCTGCACGTCCGGAGCCTGTGCTCTGCAACGGGAGAGGCCACAACAGTGAGAGGCCCTCGTACCGCAAAAAAAAAAAAAAAGCAATGATAAAATTCTATTTAAGGAAAATAGATGCCACTTAAAGAAAATTATTATGATTTTTAGTGTTTTCATTTTCATCTTAATTGTAATAACTTTTAATATAATTTTTGGGACATAATCAGATTTTCAAATATCAGTATTTTGTCTGATGCTTTGTTTTTTTTTAAAACAGGAACTAGTACTTTATTGTTAGGGCACTGATTGTTTTAAGTGTACAGTTCAGTGGTTTTTAGTATATTCACAAATGGTGCAATCATTGCCACCATTTAACGTCAGAGCATTTTCTACACCCCAGAAATAAACCCTGTACCAACAAGCAGTAACCCCCAACCTCTACTTCCCCAGCCCTTGGAAACCATTAATTTGTTTTCTGTTTCTATGAATTTGTCTACTCTGGAAATTTCACCTAAATGGAATCATACTATATATGTGGCCTCTTGCGCCTGCCTTCTTTCACTTAGCATTATGTTTTCAGTGTTCATCCATGTTGTAGCGTGTAACAGTACTTCATTACTTTTTATGGCTGAATAATATTCCACTGTATGGACAGGGCAGATTTTATTATCCATTCATCAGTTGATGGACATCTGGATTGTTTCCACTTTTTGGCTATAATGCATAATGCTGTTATGAACATTTCTGTATGAGTTTTTGTGAGAACATTCATTTTCAATTCTCTTGCTGGGTCTTATGGTAATTCTATATTTAACTCTTTGAGGAACTGCCAAATTACATTCCAAAGTGGCTGTGCCACTTTACATTCTCACCAATGACATATGAGGGTTCCAGTTTCTCTGCGTCCTCACCAACACTTGTTATTGTACATCTTTTTTATTATAGCCATCCTAATGAGTATGAAGTGTTATCTCATTGTGGCTTTGATTTGCATTTCTCTAATGATGAATGATGTTGAGTATCTTTTCATGTGCATATTGGCCACATATATGTTCTTTGGAGAAATGTCCATTCAAATCGTTTGCCCATTTAATAAATTAAATTATTTATCTTTTTTATTGGTGAGTTGTAAGAGTTCTTTAATTACTCTGGACACTAGACTTTTACCAGATGTATGATTTTTAAGTATTTTCTCCCATTCTATGGGTTGTCTTTTCACTTTCTTGATAGTGTCCTTTGAAGCACAAACATTTTTAGTTTTGATGAAGTCTAATTTATCTTTCATTGTCTTGTGCATTTGGTGTTATCTAAGAAATAATTGCCTGTAATAATTAAATGTAAATTGAATATTTACATTTATGTTTTCTTCTAGGAGTTTAATAGTTTTAGCTCTTACGTTTGAGCCTTCGATTCATTTGGAGTTAATTTTTGTATATGGTGCGAGGTAGAGCTACAGCTTCATTCCTTTGTATGTGGATATCCAGTTGTCCCAGTCTCTGTTGAAAAGACTTATTCTTTCTCTGTTGAATTTTCATGCACCTTTGTCAAAACTCAATTGACCATACATAAGTGGTTTAATTTCTGGACTCTCAAGTCTATTTCATTGACCTGTAAGTCTATTTTTTTTTTTTTTTCGGTACACGGGCCTCTCACTGCTGTGGCCTCTCCCGTTGCGGAGCACAGGCTCCGGACGCGGAGGCTCAGCAGCCATGGCTCACGGGCCCAGCCGCGCCGTGGCATGTGGGATCTTCCCGGATCGGGGCACGAACCCGTGTCCCCTGCATCGGCAGGCGGACTCTCAACCACTGTGCCACCAGGGAAGCCCTGTAAGTCTATTCTTATGCCAGTACTGCATAGTCTTGATTGCTGTAGCTTTGTAGTAAGTTTTGAAATGGTGAAGTGTGAGTCTTCCAACTTTCTTCTTTTTCAAGACTGTCTTGGCAATTCAGGGTCCCTTGCATTTCCACATGAATTTTAGGATCAGCTTGTCAATTTCTGTTAAAAAGTTGGCTGGGATTTTGATAGATGTCTCATTGAATATGAATACCAATTTGTGGAATATTACCATCTTAACAATATTAAGTTGTCTTCCATGAAATTGGGATGGCATTCTATTTCTTTAGATCTTTAATTTCTTTCAACAATGTTTTATAGTTTTCCATGTTCAAATCTTGCACTACTTTTGTTAAGAGTATTCCTAAATATTTTATTCTTTTCTATGCTATTGTAAATGGAACTGTTTTCTTTTTTTAAATATTTTATTTTATTTTTTTAACATCTTTATTGGAGTATAATTGCTTTATAATTGTGTGTTAGTTTCTGCTTTATAACAAAGTGAATCAGCTATACATATACATATATCCCCATGTCTCCTCCCTTTTGCCTCTCCCTCCCCCCCTCCCTATCCCATCCCTCTAGGTGGTCACAAAGCACCGAGTTGATCTCCCTGTGCTATGCGGCTGCTTCCCACTAGCTATCTATTTTACATTTGGTAGTGTATATATGTCCATGCCACTCTCTCACTTTGTCCCAGCTTACCCTTCTCCCTCCTCGTATCCTCAAGTCCATTCTCTACATCTGCGTCTTTATTCCTGTCTTGGCCCTAGGTTCTTCAGAACCATTTTTTTTTTTTTTAAGATTCCATATATACGTGTTAGCATATGGTATTTGTTTTTCTCTTTCTGACTTCACTCTGTATGGCAGTCTCCAGGTCCATCCACCTCACTACAACTAACTCAATGTTGTTTCTTTTTATGGCTGAGTAATATTCCACTGTATATATGTGCCACATTTTCTTTATCCATTCATCTGTCGATGGACACTTAGGTTGCTTCCATGTCCTGGCTATTGTAAATAGAGCTTCTATGAACATTGTGGTACATGACTCTTTTTGAATTATGGTTTTCTCAGGGTATATGCCCAGTAGTGGGATTGCTGGGTCATATGGTAGTTCTATTTTTAGTTTTTTAAGGAACCTCCATACTGTTCTCCATAGTTAATTTGCCCAACTCTTAATATCATTATTGGGCATTTAATTATTTATTCCTTTTTGAAAACTTGGTTGCCGATTTCCACTTGATAGCCTCATTGTTTCCAAGATCTAAGATAAAATTTAAAATTTAAAATTTCTGTTCTTTTCAAGTCTGTTATATCTGACATTTTGTTCTTTAAGTAATTAATTATGATTTAACAAGGGTGATTTGACCTCAGGACATTAACTAACAGACATTTGTTTTTAAGAGATTTGCTACCACTATTAATCAAGGAAGATGAACATGAAAATAAGATCCTAAGTAAACTTGCTAATTGCTAATTTGATAATTTCTTGTAGTTCACCTTATCATTGTCTCTCCTTTAAACAAAGCCAGCTACAAAGAAAATATTCTTAGGTGAATAAAAACATGTCCTTTCCTATACTTAAAAAAATCAACTGATGTCTAAAAAGTTTAAGTTTAGTTACCCCCAGTTCAGAGAATTCCAAAGCATTCCTCAGTCTGAAGGATATTCTTAGAGGTGGAAAAAAAGGAAATTGTGCTACAGCAAAGCAAATGAAAGTCTCAAAGTGAAAAATCCGTAGTGAGATGAATCGTCAATCACTCTTCAAGGTCTAATTCTTCCTATTGAATTTTCTTATTTTGGCTCAGTGACACATTCAGTGAAGGGTCATGATTTTATATAATTAATTCCATGACTATAAGTACTGAAAAAAGAGAGGTTATTAAAACTCGGGAGACTTCTGAGTTCTAGTAAAACCATTAAGAAGGAACTAATGTGATAATAAAATGAAAAGCAATTCAAAACTTATCAGCCTAATAAAGAATATTACCAAATAAAAATCTCTGAAAATGAAACAAAGGGAAAAAAAACCTCACCAGCTCAGATTAACAATCTGTTATGATGGGTTTGGCCCTCATTAAATCAGCCATGATATCTTGAAGAGGGTATTTAATTACCAAGTGATTTGTAACCCGATTCATGGGAAAGTTATAGGGGGAATTGTAAGCATCTTGACATCAGCAACACACACACAAAGTCTAGCCACAAACGTGGTCTATCCTTTGGTACTCACCTGTCTTTTCTGTCAACCAGTTAGAAGCATTTCTTTCCTCTGCAAGGCAGTGAGTTACACATACAGTGCATCGAAATAACAGCATTCTGCCAACAAGGACAAAGTATTTCATCTCTATGAAGGGAGTTTGATGTCAAGAAATGCTTTGTGGTGGATGGCAGTACGTACAGGTCTCCCCCCTCCATTTTTACAGTGGTGAAGGGAAGAGAGGATTAAGTGTCCAACCTTGGACTCTAATTCCTTACTGCAGAAGAAAGGCTGGCTTTCCCCTAAGGGGACTTGTGCTCATTCCATCTTGTTTCTACACAGGATTGTAGAGCACACAACTATTACATTTTACAACCACCAACAAGCCTGAGATGAGCCATCATGCAAAATTCAGGTCATCAGGATCTCAGAGATGCCAGGTGTTCTCTCCTGCTCGGAGTGTCTGCTCCCACCTTAACATCCCTCATCCCTCATTCTCTTCAGCATCTTCCATTCCTGTTTCACTTCCTTCTCCCTCGTCTCCTTTCTTCAAGGCTCTTCTTCTCCCAGTACCCTTAAGTTACTTCTGGGTGCTGTCGACTGAAGAAAAACTCACAACCTAAAAGTTGCCAGTTAAGTTTTATTTGGGGAACTTTCTGAGGACTATAGCCCAGGAGGCAGCCTCTCAGATAGCTCAGAGGAACTGCTCCGAAGAGGTAAGGGAGGGGCCAGGATACAAAGAAGTTTTTGCTGAAAACAAAACAAAACAAAACAAAACAAAACAAAACACGTAGTTGAACATCAAAAGATTACTGCTGATCACAAAAACCAGACATCTCAAGTTAATGATTTTAGTGCTTTTCTATGTATGGGAAGATGCAAGAGTCTGGGCTCATTGAAATTATTCTCTAGATATGCACCTTAACTATCTAGGACCAGTATCCTGTTTTTCTCCATCCTGAATCCCCTCAGGGCCCAAGGTGTGGTGGCTACAGTGGCTGATGGCGTGATGGCCACAACGTTTGTTGTTTACTGAAATGGCAGGCCATTTTTGTCCACAGTGCCCAGCAGAGTCTTAGAAATCTCACTGTTCTCAACTCCCCAGGCACATAACCCATGCTTATGAGCTTTCCCATAATAATCTCCAGTAATCATAAAATTGGAATGGACTTTTAAGAAGTAAAGGTAACTGAGAGGTAACTGAGAAAGTGGTGTGCGCCCCATCACACAGAAGTGGCTGGACTGGAATGGGAACACCATGCCTTTGGACCTTCCTAAATGCCTGATGAGTTAATTCACACCAGGCTGGTAATAGCCAATGCTGGCACATTGTCAAGTCTCTGAAGTGTTTTTTCCAGAAGTATATAGAGCCATTGGATGAATCAGTATGGTACATCTTCTTGGAGCATGAATTCAACTAGAACTGATATTGGGAAAAAAATGAAAGACTGTGTTAAGCTATTGTCTCTCACCTTGCTCTACCTTTCCGTGTTCAGTGTTGGGGTGTTGGGCTGAGACTGCAAACACGGTTCTACTTTGGAGCGGCTCCTTTTTGGGTGCTGCCTAAAGGGGGCGCTAAAGGGTGGCTGCTAGGCTGGAGGGGGAAGAAGGGACGTCCTTCTTCCTGTTTGTTTCCTGTTAGTGACCACCCAGGGACTGACTGCCCAGTGACAGTTTCTTACCCCGCAGCATCCAATGTTCCAGTAGCAATGGTTGCACTTTATCCCACATGTACAGAACCCATCTCATTGGTCCCCTTAGAAACACCCGCACTGCTATTTATGTTTCCTCCTGCAGAGAGCTCCATCCCCTGTGGGACTCGCCTCTCTGCTTCTAGGGTTTAAGGATCCCAACTGCTTCCTTTTGTTTCCCAGCACTGGGGGGTTGGTTGCTTTCTGCATTACAACCTTTGTGAACCTTGGGGTCCCCTATTTCCATTTTTTAGGTCACCAGTGCTTGGTTATCAACTTTATATGTTAAATTCTCAGTTAAAATCGTGGGCGTGGTTTCTGTTTCCTGTCCAGACTCTGACTGATAGAAGTACTTCAATCCGTATTTACGATTATATTAAAATAATCATAAATATCTACGGAGTAGAGCACAGAATTTAATTACATTTAAAAGACAAAACAGTGACTTCCCTGGTGGTCCAGTGGTAAAGAGTCCACCTTCCAATGCAGGGGACGTGGGTTCGATCCCTGGTTGGGGAATTAAGATCCCACATGTTACAGGCCAAGCCCGCGTGCCACAACTATTGAGCTTGCACGCCTGAACGAGAGAACCTGTGTGCCGCAAACTGCAGAGCCCACGTACCACAACTAGAGAAAGAAAACCTGCATGCCACAACTAGAGAGAAGCCCACGTGCCTCAAGGAAGATCCCGCGTGCCGCAACTAAGACCCAACGCAGCCAAAGAAAAGAAAAGAAAAGAAAAAACAGGAACTTCTTCAAAGGAATTTGACACCTCTTCAGAAATGCCTCCTGCATTCCCTTCCAGACACCTTCATTATCTTCCTTTAGGGGTACCTTAGTGGGAAAGTTAAAGAAGCAGTGGTTTGTGGAGTTATTCCCGAGGGTGTGTTAATGCCAGGAGCGGGGGCTTCCAGAGACGAATGCCTTCATTTAAAGAGATGGAGATGGCACGCTGGTTGGGAGGATCACTTTTAGCAGCTCTCCACAAATTTTACCTACGAGCAAGTCAGATTGTATCATCAGAGATGAAGAGTGTGTGACTTTAAATGGCATTATGCAAGTAATGATCGGAAAATAGCAATGAATTGGTATCAGAAGCACTGTTTTCCTGAACTCTATAAAATTCTAATAGAAAGTTTCAGCTGGAGCTGAGTGGCCCACCCCATATGGGCTGGGTAGTTCATGCATGAATCAGAGCTTTAAACAGCCCTTGGAGATAGGATAAGTCAAAACTTCTGATTGGAGCCAGAGCTAAACTAGCAGCTGTGGTTTGTTCTGTTCACTGATCAGCAAAGCTTCTGTTTCACATTGGAACACCCCTGCATATGCTTGGCAGGTGGATGGCATCTTCTTTGCGACTCCCAGAGAAGACATAACCACGGAGCATCATCCTTCTTGAGCAGGCTCCCAATGTCCTTCTTGAAGAAAATAAGGCAAGAGAACAGCAAGAGAGCAACTCATTCTTGAGAGTGTATCAAACATTAAATTGTTCATAATGCAGTTTAGTGTCAGGAGATAAATCAGTCTTTTTTTAAATCATAAATTTATTTATTTATTTATGGCTGCATTGGGTCATCGTTGCTGCGCGCAGGCTTTCTCTACTTGTGGCGAGCAGAGGCTACTCTTCATTGCTGTGCACGGGCTTCTCATTGCGGTGGCTTCTCTTGTTGCGGAGCACAGGCTCTAGGCGCGCGGGCTTCAGTAGTTGTGGTGCACGGGCTTAGTAACTCTGCGGCATGTGGGATCTTCCTGGACCAGGGCTTGAACCCCTGTCCCCTGCATTGGCAGACGGATTCTTAACCACTGCACCACCAGGGAAGTCCCGATAAATCAGTCTTGCGTTGCTAAAGGCGCGCGGGCTTCAGTAGTTGTGGTGCACGGGCTTAGTAACTCTGCGGCATGTGGGATCTTCCTGGACCAGGGCTTGAACCCCTGTCCCCTGCATTGGCAGACGGATTCTTAACCACTGCACCACCAGGGAAGTCCCGATAAATCAGTCTTGCGTTGCTAAAGTTGTAAATGCAATGGTAACGATAGAAACAGGTACACAGCCTCCTACTACTGCAAATAGAAAACCAGGGCATGGAAATTACATTGTGGTCAAAAGTAATGTCCAGTAATAGTTGCGTAAGATGTATAGAATAGGTTGGGATCAATGAAGCTGCACATGTGGGTTTGGGTCAGGCCCATGAAGCTTATGGAATCTAGGTAAAGCTTTCTTCTACTGTTAAGTGTGTAAAATTGCATGAATATGAATGACAAGGTAGTCTTTATGGAACGGGAACCCCTAAAAAAGGGCAACTTGAGAAGAGGACCCACCCCATCCCCTTGCCTGATTAATGGTCAGAAGTAGAGAGCAGAGAGAATCTGTGATAGGAGAATGATCTATATGAAAACATCTTTCCATGCTACCTGGCAGAAGCTTCCTGAAATCATGGAAGCACAGAATATGAAACTCTGGAATGCTAGAGTTGGTTCCATAACACACAGACACCCTTTCCTAGTTACAGGTAAGTTTTTGGATTCCTTTGTTTATATCCTTGAAAATAACCAAGCCTAGAATTAATTCACCTGAGAAACAAAACTTAAACACAATCCAGATAATTCACTTACTGAATTATATTCTTAGAAATGAAAGCCAGTCTTCCACCCAAATGTATTTTAAGGTCCCCTCGTTCCATGGGATGGTCCTGAGAAGTTCTGCAGTGAGGAAACCCGTTAAATGTTTTATCCATTTTTTTCAACTTTATTGGAACACACAATTCTTTTTTCATGTAGCATCTCTTAAGATCCAGTGGAACCTGCATTTTTTTTTTTTTTTTTTTTTTTTTTTGCGGTATGCGGGCCTCTCTCTGCCGTGGCCTCTCCTGTCGCGGAGCACAGGCTCCTGACGCGCAGGCTCAGCAGCTGTGGCTCACGGGCCCAGCCGCTCTGCGGCATGTGGGATCTTCCTGGACAGGGGCACGAACCCGTGTTCCCTGCATCGGCAGGCGGACTCTCAACCACTGCGCCACCAGGGAAGCCCTTTTTTTTTTTAATTTTCAACATGGACTTTAACTTTTTTCTGCTGTCCTCGATTTTGTGGTTTATGTTTTTAGAGGTTTTTTTCATATTTTTTTCTATTATGGTTTATTACAGGATACTGAATGTAGTTCCCTGTGCTCTACAGTAGGACCTGTTGTTTAATCCATCCTATATATACTAGTTTGCGTCTGCTAATCCCAAACTCCCAATCCTTCCCTCCCTCACCCTACTCCCCCTTGGCATCCACAAGTCTGTTCTCTATGTCTGTGAGTCTGTTTCTGTTTTGTAGATAAGTTCATTTGTGTCATATTTTAGATTCCACATGTACGTGATATCATATGGTATTCGTCTTTCTCTTTCTGACTTACTTCACTTAGTATGATAATCTCTAGTTGCATCCATGTTGCTGCAAATGGCATTATTTCATTCTTTTTTATGGCTGAGTAGTATTCCATTGTGTGTGTGTGTGTGTGTGTGTATATATATATATATATCTCACATCTTCTTTGTCCTTTCATCTGTCAACGGACATTTAGGTTGTTTCCTTGTATTGTAAATTGTGCTGCTATGAACATAGGGATGCTTGTATCCTTTTGAATTAGAGTTTTGTCTGGATATATGCCCAGGAGTGGGATTGCTGGATCATATGGTAGTTCTATTTTTAGTTTTTTGAGGAAGCTCCATACTGTTTTCCATAGTGGCTGCACCAATTTACATTCCCACCAACAGTGCAAGAGGCAGTGGAACCTACATTTTAAAGATCAGTCTGGGAGGTGGCCTAAAATATTCTCCTGCATATAGAAACAAGTTGAAGATTGGTGTCTTCTTTTGGAAAATTTATTGGAGCTTATTCTTAGGTATCTTGATCTAAACAAGTGAGTGTGATAATCATAAGGATTGTTGATTATTATTTTGGTAGGTCTGCTTTTCACATACCTGGTAGGATTGGAATTCCCCAACTCCTTGAAATTAGGCATGGCCATGTGACTTAATCTGGTCAATAGGATGTGGACAGAGTCTTTATGATTTAGTGCATCAATTACTGCACTTACTTCTTCCTGCCATAACAGTTCCAGATGGTGGAGTTGTTGTCAGACTCTGTCCCTTAGTGAAGATGACAGGGAGCAGAGCCCGCTCTGTGCCCCCTTATGGCTGATGCATAATGAACAGTTAACATGAGAGAAAAATAATTATTTATTTTTTCTAGCCATGGGAGTTGTAGGGCTGTTACTTACTGCAGCATAGTTTAGCTTATTCTGACTGATACAGAAATTGCTACCAGGAGTCGGACGCTAGCATAGCAAGAAAGTTATAATTTGTCATTGGCTCGAAGGACAAGTCGTAGGCAGTGAAGAAACTGTGATAAAGCCTGGAAAGATGAGAATCCTCGTTATGCAGGTGCAAAAATTTTGGTGAAACTGTTGTTCACAGTTATTTGGAAGGCAGATTATATGCCTAATGAATCTGCAGTTCTAGAGAAAGAGACAGGAAAACAGTAGGGTTGACTCTTGAACAACCATGAATCAAGTAGTACCATAGTATTTACTGTGGAATAAAAATCCGTGTATAAGTGGACCTGCACAGTTCAAATTCATGTTCAAGGATCACCTGTATTAGTAACATGTTGGTTTCTGCTGGCTGCACTTGACAAAGTATTGTAAGAGACAAGGTCAGAAAAGAAGTAGCTGGATTCCAAGCAGGAGGTCACGGAAGATTTGAGGCTTTGCAATATTGGAAAGGCTGACTGATTTTAGATTCCAAGCAGCAGGAGATAAAATTGAGAGAAACTTTTAGTAGCAAAAAACATTAAATCTGAGTCTTGCAGCACAGGGCATGACCTCTGTGCCTACTGTTATAAACCATTCAAATGATTATATTTCCTTGGCTATCACACCATTATTAAAACCTCTGCAAGGGCTAAGGTGCACCAGAGTAAAGATCCAAATAAGACATGTCTTGAAGGTAACTGTGGTTGTGCCTGTTGGCAGATGGAGTTTTCTGGAATCAAATAGATAAAAGACTAAATCGTTGCAAGGGGTACAAGGGGTACACTTGCAAGGAGTACACTTCCAAAAGAATCACCGGGTTGGACTAAAAGAGACTATAACTATTAAAGACCTAAAACGGCCCTTGGGCCCCAAACATTTAGGTCTGGAAGTAGGCTGAGCAAGCTGTGCAGCCCCTGAGCAGGGCATCCACCCTGATGCCTACTTCAGGATGTGTCAAGGAGCATCATGTAACAGGAGGCCAGGCCCTGTGGAGGATGACGGATATGAGGCTTCTTGCAGGGAGCACGTTCGGGACTAATATCCCGCCCGCCCAGCATAGACCTCAGAGTATTTGTCCAGGGGATTGCAGAATTGCTGAAGGCCACTATCTGTTATATACCTCCCATTTTCCTTCTTTCCAAATAGAAATGTTTGTTGGAGTTTTCTCTTCCTTATTTCATCTTCATAAATTGGGTGTGTGTGGGGTAGATAACTTGTCTTTTTATTCTGTGAGTCTCCAGGACAAGAAGAGGCACATCCAGGACCAGTTTAGTCGCTGTGTATCACCTCCTTTCATGGACTGAATTGTGTCCCCTCAAATCAAATACTGAAGGCTTAACCTCCAAGGAGATGACACTTGGAGACAGGAACTTTAAGGAGGAAATTAGGGTTAAGTGAGGTCATAACGTGAGGTCCTAAGCCGAAAAGATAGGTCTCAGGGGAAACCAACCTTGCCGACACCTTGATCTTGGACTCCCAGCCTCCAGAACTGCGTGAAATAAACTTCTGCTGTTTAAGTCCTGCAGTCTTTGGAATTTGTTACACCAGCCTGAGGAGACTAATACACCTCTGGATGAAAGGACGAACATACATTACCCAGAGGTGCTGGATCAATGACTGGGGAGGGAATAAGTGAATTTTGTTTAAAGGAAGAAAACTGAGCTGACTCTCCACGAGAGAGGTGGATTGCGGTGGATTCTGGTTATCATTAGTACTCTTCAGCTGTTAATGTTATATTTCCATGACCCCTTGAAGAGCGGCATGGTCACGTGGCTCCCTTGGCCAATGAGATGTGAGCAGAAGTGACAGGTGTTTGTCTAGGCAGAATCCTTTAAGAGCTAATGCACCATTTGTCATCTCCCCTCCCCTCTGCCACAGCATTTGTGATGTTGCAGATGGTAGAGTGTCTGTCAACCGGTGTCCCTGAATGCAGATTACACGGAGCAGTCCCAGCCAATCTATTGAGCAGGGTGAGAAATAATGTTTACAGCCATTGAGATTTTGGGGGGTGTTTTTAAATGTGGCATAACCTAGTCTACCTCAATGGATCTAATCAATAATATGGGTTGGGAAAATTTCCAAAACTCTTATAGAAAATTTGATTGTGTAATACGATTAAATCAATATATTGGAGCTTGTCCTTCATTAGATAAAGAAGTAAAGCTGATATCGGAAGATACCCATCAGTCACTACACTGTCCTTTGTCTTCAAAGGTGATGCTATTGAATCACTGTCGGAAGAACATGTTTTAAGTTAATTTGTCAGCAGTTGTAATGGATTCTCTTAAAACTATTCACTCTTCTCCACTCAGCTGCCTCTAGGAAGGCGAGGGTTATATGTAATCATCAATCGGAGCCAGGCGGGGCCTCAAACCCACCACGTCAGTTCCATTCACTCTGTGCTGCAGTAAGTGCGCACGAACAGTTGACAGCAGCAAGGCAGAGTCACCAGGGAATCTTCAGGTCATAGTTTAGCTTAAACATGAACCACAAACCAGGAACAAGGAATGGCCACCCACAGATTAAAGACATTTGTACGATCAAGGCATAGTGACCTGAGGAACAACTGTTGTATACCTTCATGAATAAAGAGTTTGCAAGAAAGTTTCACCATGTGCAATGCCAATAACTCATCGATAAAATTCTAAGAAGGTAGGCTGGTGCGTTGTTATAATAGGGAGTTAAGAGAAGCTGAAAACATTCTATGGAGTAGAATGCATGGTTGTCTGTGTGTGGTTTGTTGTTTATTCTCTTAACAGTGCTTCAGAAAGCAGAGAATCTCAAGGGTGTGTGTGTGTGTGTGTGTGTGTGTGTGTGTGTGTGTGTAGAGAGAGAGAGAGAGAGAGAGAGAGAGAGGGAAAGAGAGAAAGAGAAAGGGAGGAATCTTGAAGAGTAAACTTTTGGGAAAGACTGCATATGAGGGAGAAGGTAGAATTTTAGTCTTCAATCAAACCATCGTCCCTGTCTTCCAGAAACTGTCTTCTGCCACATTTGCTCAAGCAGTCATTCCATGCAGTGTGGTCCCTCCTCACAACTATTTGCCCGAGGGGCCTCTTGACCCAAAGTGGGCCCTTCCCTGGGCTTTTTGACCAAGAGCCTAGAGTCGCTCTAGTGACAGAAGTCATAAGAGATGAAGCTGACAGAGTGGAATTGCTGGCAGAGTGGTCTTGCCCCTCTAGAAGGCCTGTGGTGAGAGAGGGGAGAATAAAGCAGGTTGTAGAGGGGATGGCTGGAGACCAAGCCTGTCAGGGTTCCAGGGCCTGGCTTCATCTTGTCCTGTCCTTGACCAGCACAAGACAACCCAGTGTCCTTATGTATTAGTTTCCTATGGCTGCTGTAACAAATTCCCACAACCTAGGTGGGCTTAAAATAACAGAAATGTATTCTTTCAAAGTTCTGGAGGCCAGAAGACCAAGATCAAGGTGTTGGCATGGCTAGCTCCCTTCAAGGGCTCTGAGGGAGGGAAACTGTCCAGAGCCCTCTGCTTGCTCCTGGGGATGGGTGGCTGTTCCTGGCATTCCCTGATGTGGAGATGTGGCACTCCAATCTGTGCCTCTGCTGTTACACGCATGCTCTCCATCTCTCTTTGCATTGTCTTCTCTCTGTGTGTCTGTCTCTATGTCTCTTCTCCTCTTTTTGTAAGGACACCAGTCATACTGGATGAGGGCCACTGTAATGACCTCCTCTTAACTTGATCACACCTTCCAAGACCCTATTTCCAAATAAGGTCACATTTATAGGTGCTGGGGTTAAAACTTGAACACATCTTCTGCAGAGGACATAATTCAAACCATAACACCTTGTATGTATCTTTTCCCTTAAGCTTCCTGGAAATGACCTCTGTCTCTTGCAGTTTCACTTGGATTTGCGGGGAGGGCACCTGAGGCAGAACTTGAGGCCCTGAAGACAGAGTGGGTGTGAGGGAAGGAGCACTGAAGAGAACTGTACAAGTATCCATTGGTGTTGGGAGGGGATACTGGATTAGGAGCTGAACTAATAGAATGACTCAAAGGGGAGGTGTGTGAGGCTGCATAGACTCTTGGCTCAGGAGATGACAGCCAGGGTTAGAGCCGTTGGGACTCTTGCCTTTGGAAGACAGAAATCCAGCTCAAAACTGCTTAAGTAAAAAAAAAGAAAGGGGTGGCTTCCCTGATGGCGCAGTGGTTGAGAATCTGCCTGCTAATGCAGGGACACGGGTTCGGGCCCTGGTCTGGGAGGATCCCACATGCCGTGGAGCAACTAGGCCCGTGAGCCACAACTCCTGAGCCTGCGCGTCTGGAGCCTGTGCTCTGCAACAAGAGAGGCCACGATAGTGAGAGGCCCGTGCACCGCGATGAAGAGTGGCCCCCGCTCGCCGCAACTAGAGAAAGCCCTCGCACAGAAATGAAGACCCAACAAGCCAAAAATAAATAAATTAATTAATTAAAAAAAAAAGGGAGGTGGAATTACTGGCACATGTAACTGGGAAGAGAGGAGATGTTATATATAAAGCAGAATAAAGTATAACTGTTGCTCTTTTACGTGGAAATATCAAAAAGAGCCAGGAAATATCTTGTTATTACGTCTAAAAATTAATAATACCAATAATAATATTTAAAAAATGAGTACCCAGCTGTATTTGAATACATTATTGAATGGCCAATTTTTAAACTAAATATGACTCTACAATAATTACTTAAACTATACATAACATTCTTTCTTTTTTCTAAAGAAAGAAGGCTTTTTACTGAAATAGATAGAAAAGGTTTCCTGGAGGAGTTAAAATATATTTGTCTATATTTGTCTATATTTGTCTGATGAATTACATTAATTTTTAAAATTTTTTAAAACTTTTTATTTTATATTGGTGTATAGTTGATTAACAATGCTGTGATAGTTTCAGGTGTCCGGCAGAGTGATTCTGTTATATAAATACATGTATCTGTTCTTTTTCAAATTCTTTTCCCGTTTAGGTTGTTACATAATATTGAGCAGAGCTCCCTGTGCTATACAGTAGGTCCTTGTTGTTTATCCATTTTAAATATAGCAGTGTGTATACGTCAACCCAAACTCCCTAACTATCCCTTCTCCCCACCCTTCCCCCCTGGTAACCATAAGTTCCTTCTCTAAGTCTGTGAGTCTGTTTCTGTTTTGTAAGTAAGTTCATTTGTATCATTTCTTTTTAGATTCCAAGTTGAAGCAATATCATATTTCTCTTTCTCTGACTTCACTCAGTATGACAATCTCTAGGTTCATTTTATATATATATATATATATATATATATATATATATATATATATATATATATATTTTTTTTTTTTTTTGCGGTACACGGGCCGCGGTACACGGGCCTCTCACTGGTGTGGCCTCTCCCGTTGCAGAGCACAGGCTCTGGATGTGCAGGCTCAGCGGCCATGGCTCATGGGCCCAGCTGCTCCACGGCATGTGGGATCCTCCCGGACCGGGCCACAAACCGCGTCTGCTGCATCGGCAGGTGGACTCTCAGCCACTGCGCCACCAGGGAAGCCCGGTTCATGATATTTTTGATCGTCCGCCATGGATATACTTTTAAGTCGTTTACAACCTTTTGCTATTAGAAATAATGAAGTTTTTTGTGCATATACATGATTTCATACAGGTGCGAGTATACCTGTAGAATACATTCCCCGAGGATAAATGTGTCAGACAGGGGTCAGTCAGGAAAACAGAAGCCAGTCCATGTAGTTCTTGTGTTAAAGATTTGAATAAAGACAGTGAGGGCTTACACATCCTTGTCAGATCCAGGTCAGCAAAGGTTAGGGAAGATGCAAACGGCAATCTCAGGTCGAAGCCTCTGAGTCGGGGGTCCTTAGAAGCTCACTGCGAAATTGCTGTAGCTCCAGGAAGCTCTCACCAAGGACCTCACTGTGCAGTGCAAGGCCGTGGCTCTCAAGAGCTTACCAGGAGCAAGCATCAGACTCCCGGCTTCCATGCCTGGCTCCACCTCTATATGCAAAACAGTGGTGGCTCCTCTCCTGTTTCTCATCTGCAAGGGCTTCTTATTGGAGGACTAACTCAGAACAAACCTGCGACCAGCTTCTGGGGAATATAGCTCCTCCCTTTTCTTTTCTGATTCAGAGATTTTAGAAGGGGTGGGTAGTGATGAAGGGTTGACAGCAGACAATCCAGTGCAAGCAATGTGTAGAGAAGTGCTGGGTTGATGGGTATGTAAACTTTAAATTTCAATTGATACTTCCTAATTGCTGCTCAGAGAGGCTGTACCAGTTTACATCTCCAGCCAAGAGTGTAAAAGAGTATTTATAAGAATGCCTCTTTCCTTACACTCTTGTCTACACAATGAATTATAAAAAATTTTTAACTTTGCAAAACCAGTAATGGAAAATAATATTCTACTGTAGTTTCTAATTTGTATTTTTAAATGATGAGACTGAGTGTTTTTCAGTTTTAAAAGCCATTCCCCCCAACCCTGCCGTGACTAGTCTGTTCATGTCCTTTGTCCATTTTTATATGATGTTGCTGCACTTTTTCTTATTGATTTATAGGAGCCCTTTGTCATAGTGCTACAAACATATACCAGTTCTGGTCTTATTTTTGCCATGCATAAAATTTTAATGCTCTTTATTCAGATTTGAAAAATCTTCTATTTATAGCTTTTGGATTTTGTATCATACATGAAAGTCCTTCCCTACTTTGAGAACATCAGGGAATTTGCCCTTAGTTTCTTCAACAATATTTATGGATTTTTAAAAATTTAAATGTTTGACCCATTTGTGATTTATTTTGATATGATGAGTGTCATAGGGATCCAACTTGATACTTTCCACATGAATCAAAGGAAAGCAGAGAGTTCTAGATTAAACTGTATTCCTTCTAGAAGTTATAAATTGCAGACATTCCACCTGTAGGCTCGAGCAACCCCAGGTCAGGCTGAGCAGGCAGAGGACTGGGAAAGACTTCGGGCTGGGACAAAGCTGGAGGCAGACGTGAGCTTGGCACGTTCACAGCTGGGAATGGGACTAGCCTAGGATGGGCTGGTGATGTGACGCGGAAGAGAGAGGATGGGTCCACCTGGAGGGAGCCATGCTACGGATGCGCCTCAGTATCAGGCCAAGGTGATAAGGAACAGAGCTGTGAGTAGAGAGCTGCAGTCACCGCATTTTGGGAAGTCTGGCCTGGCTGAGGATTGGTGGGAGGGAGGGCAGATGACACAGCAGGGGAACCTGAGTGGATGTGCTGTCCCAGCCCCAGGCTGAGCCCACTCAGGGCTCATTCCCCAGGGCTGGGTGGGCGGCTGAGGCAGAGGAACTGCCTACAGACAAGGGGCAAGTTTCAAACCAGGACTCTCAGGGGCATCCCTGGAGTCAGATCGGAGGGTCCCCAGGAGGCCTGGAGACCTGGGGTTCTGCTTCTGCTCCTGACTCAACCCCAGAGAGCTTCACATCAGACCAAGCGTCCTTGTGGGATCCATGGCTCAATAATGAGACTTAATAGATATGGTGAGGAGTTTGCACTGTGCCAGGGTGTAGGTGAGCTCTATACCTACCATCTCATTTAATCCTCACCTGCTACCATCCCCATTTTATAGATTGGGAAACTGAGGCTTAACTCACTCAAGGTCACAGGGATTGAAAATGGTGGCGCTGGTCCTGAGAAGAGTCTCTCTGACTCCAGAACTGAGCTCTTAATTGCTCTGAAGTTACCTCTGTGACTCAGGGTCAGCAAAACTTTTCTCTCCTCTTGGTTATGAGCAAAGGGCAAAGATTCATGTACATATATAAACTCTTCCATTGTAATTAAAAATGTACTTACACATTGGGATGTACAAGAAAGTAATTCTGAATTGTTGACATACCTTCTAGTGTGATCAGGTAGATACCTACATAGATTTTAAGAACTTCATTGGGGAAGACATCCCCTCTTCCCAAATTACTTGTCCCAGCTTCTCACAGATGCCTGGTGTTCCTCAGAGGGAGACAAGGGCTTTCCTGAGAGATAAGGTTTAAACTAAAGGCTGGGCTGCTGTCTGTTCCTCTGTGCCCTTCACATTCTCTGCAGGGCACCTGAAGCAGAGATTTAATTATTTTTTTCTAGAATAAGGGAGGAGAAAAGGTGGCTTTTAAAGTAATGTTTATCCTTCACATTCACTCGCTATTTTTGTGTAATTATTTGATAAGAAAACCAAAGTTATAGGATTGACCGTGTTGCTGTGAAAGGGAGGGAACAAACAGTCTCTAAGCACTTTCTCAGCAGGCTGTGACTCTCCCTTTCACTAGCAGTGGGCTTCCTGTAGTCCAGAAATCACGGCTACCTACAGGGGCACCACCACCCGGGCTGTTGTACAGCGTCGCCTGCTTAGAAGGGCTCTGTGTTTTGTTTAATGCGCCGCGGTCGCTGTCTTAAAATTCTTAATAGTTTTTGCACAAGGGACCTTGCATTTTCTTTTTGCACTGGGTCCTGCAAATTAGGTACACGTTCCTGCCTGAAATAACATGGTTAGGGACACTTGTAGAAACTTGGGATAGAATACTTTATTGACCTCCAGTGACGTCCTGCATCTTAAGGGTAGGTGATAAAATGTGGGAGCCCCAGGTGCAAGGAGCAAATTTGGTAAGGTTTTATGTAGGATGCCACCCGGCATCTTTCTACAGGCACCTCTGCAACCTTTCTGCCCTCTTCCTTGCTGTAACAATCCACAACCCACAATTAAAGCAGCAGAGCTGTTGTTGAGAGAAATGGGAGAACTAAGCTTGCAACTAGGACCTTTGCTCCAAACTCTCAGTTGTTCATCCTCCAAGAATTCTGTGAGCCTGTCTGCCTGGGGCTCTTCGTACCTTGTAATATATAGTACCTGTCCATTAATACGGAGAGAATTTCCAGGTGGATCCTGTTTCGCCTGACAGCCTGGCACCAAAGAGAGCACTTAGGGGAGTGGGTTTTGAATCTGGTTCATGTTAAATCATTTGCAGAAGTCCAGGAGATAAGACATAAACTTGTGCTTGTTGAAGCAGAGATGCCTCACCTGCTGCCTCTCCTTCTTCGTACCTACCTTCCCTCTTACCTCTAGAGTGCTATAGAGAAAAGTTTACAAACTCCTGGCCTAGATCCATGTATGGTCCTACCAATGTTTGTCAAAAATCTAAGCTTACTTCAATCTGAAGCATTCCAGCTCAGAACACAAAAAATTACAAGAAGAATGAAAAATTCTCTATGGTAAAATGTATTGCCAAATATTAAAATAGTTCAAGGGCACTGTTCAGCTGAACAAAGGAAATGGAGAGAAGAGTCCAGAGCAGGCTGACTCTGTCCTTGGACATTGCAGGTTAAACACCCACTATAGATTCCTCAGTTCTTCTTGAGTATCTACTTTTTCAATCTTGTCATTGTATTGCTTCATTCAGTTCTCCTAACAACCCCAGAAAGCAGGGTACTGGGGTAGGTTGATCATGTGAATGGGCCCAATGCATGGCTCTACCCCCAACCCCCTAGCTTTTAAACTCCCCCAACTCTGAAGCTGGGCTTGGCCATGTGACTTGATTTGACCAATGGGATGTAGAAAATGTGAGACTGTTTTGCTTGCTCTATCAGTCAGGGTTCTCCAGAGAAATAGAACCAATAGGGTATATATATATGTATATTAAGAAATTCCACAGTCTGCCTCTGCAAACTGGAAAACCAGGAAAGCTGATGGTATAATTCAGTCTGAGTCCGAAAACCCAAGCACCAGGAGAGCCATTGTCCAAGGGCAGGAGAAGACTGATGTCTCAGCTCAAGCAGAGAGAGTGAATTCACCTTTCCTCCACCTTTTCGTTTCATTCAGGATCTCAGTGGCTTGGGTGAACCCCGCCCGCCGTGGCCAGGGCGATCTTTACTCTGTCTACTGATTCAAATGCTACTCTGTTCTGGAGATATCCTCACAGACACATCAGAAATAATGTTTTCCTGGCTCTCTGGGCATCCCTTAGCCCAGTCAGGTCGATACATAAAACCAAGCATAACAGGCTATAATGAAATTTGCAGTCCTCTCCCCATCCTTCCCCACTGCTGTCAGCAAACACTTTCCACACTTTTTCGTTTTCTCATGTATTTCCCTCCATAACTCTAAGTATGATGCTTTTACTGCTATTTCTTGACTTTTAGTTTTAGATTACAGTTTTATTAGTATTGAATTTATATTATGAAAAATCAGGATTTAGCTGTGTTTCATGATTACGTAACCCTCACACAAAGATATTTCCCTTTCTCAGATCTCCCCTTAAAAGTCTGAACAAATATTGTGTGTGTGTGTGTGTGTGTGTGTGTGTGTGTGTGTGTGTAATTCCCTTTTCTCCACATTCAGGGGTGGGTGGGTTTATATATCTAGTGTTTTCGTTATTTTATCTGTGTAAATCTTGCTTACAAATGAGACAAATTATATCTTAGTGATTATATTTCATTTCCTGTGCATTTTTTCTGGTTCCTTCTATTGGGAATTGTTTTCTTCTTCGCCCCATCCTGTCTTTCTTCATATCTCTTTCTGACATTATCTTTTCACATTCTCAACCAGTTTTTTTTCCCAACAGACCTCTCAGATAACTTCTCAGATATTTGTTTGGATAAGCTACTGAGATTTTATGATTTTTCCCCAGCTTTATTGAGTTACAATTGACATATCACATTGTGTAAGTTTAAGGTGCACAATATGATGATTTGATACACTTATATGTTGCAAAATGATTCCCACAAGAGGGTTCATTAATACCTCTATCACCTCACATAATTGCCATTTGTTTTGGTGGTGAGAATGTTTAAGATCTCCTTTCTTATCAAATTTCAAGTATATAATATCAACTGTAGTTGACTATAGTCATCATGCTGTACATTAGGTCCCCAGAACTTACGCATCTTATAACTGGAAGTTTGTACCCTTTGATCAACACCTCCTCATTTCTCTCACCCCACCCCCTGGCAACCACCATTCTACTCTCTGTGTTTGTGAGTTCTGCTTTTTTTTTTAGATTCCACATATGAGATCATACAGTATTTGTCTTTCTCTGTCTGACTTATTTCATTTCTTATAATGCCCTCAAGGTCCATCCATCCACCCATCCATTAATTTTGTAGCAAAAGGCGGAATTTTTTTCTTTTCTTTTAACGGATGAATAACATTCCATTGTGTGTGTATATATCTGTCTCACATCTTCTTTATTCATCCATAGATGGACACTTAGGTTGTTTCCGTATCTTGGCTATTGTGAATAATGCTGCAATGAACATGGGGGTGCAGATATCCTATCCCATGAAAATACTGATTTAGGGGATTCCCTGGCAGTCCAGTGGTTAGGACTTGGCGCTTTCACTGCTGGGGCCCGGGTTTGATCCCTGGTGGGGGAACTGGGATCCGGCAAGCTGCATGGCATGGCCAAAAAAAAAAAAAAAAAAAAAGATATTGATTTCATTTTCTATGTATATACACTGAGAAGTCGGATTGCTGGATCATATGGTAGTTCTATTTTTTAAAATATTTATTTATTTATCTATTATTGCGGCTCGTGGGCTCCTTAGTTGTGGTATGCACACTCTTAGTTGCGGCATGCATATGGGATCTAGCTCCCTGACCAGGGATCAAACCCAGGCACCCTGCATTGGGAGCACGGAGTCTTAACCACTGAGCCACCAGGGAAGTCTTGGTAGTTCTATTTTTAATTGAGGAAACTCCATAATATTTTACATAATCGCTGTACCAACTTACAGTACTACCAGTAGTGCACAAGGGTTCCCATTTCCTCCACACCCTCGCCAACACTCTTCTAGGAGTCTTACAGTTTCAGTTTTATGTTTAAATCTTTAATCCAGTTTGAGTTAATTTTTGTGAGTGGTGAAAGATAGGGGTCCGGTTTCACTCTTCTGCATGGGATTATCCAGTTTTCCCAATACCATTTATTGGAGAGACTATCCTTTCCTCACTGAGTGTTCTTGGCTCACTTGTCAAGTATTAGTTGACTGTATATGTAATAAACCTGTATATGTACAGGTTTATTTCTGGGCTCTTGATTCTGTTCCAAATATGTGTGTATTTTTATGCCACCATCATACTGTTTTGATTACTATGGCTTTGTAATAAAGTTTGAAATTAGAAAGTGTGAAGCCTCCAGCTTTGTTCTTCTTTTTCAAGATTGCTTTGGCTATTTGGGGTCTTTCATGGTTCCATATGAACTTTAGGATTGCTTTTTCTATTTCTGTGAAAAATATCATTGGCATTTTGATAGGGATTGCATTGAATCTGTAGATTGCTTTGGGTAGTATGGCTATTTTAACAATATTAATTACTCCAATCCATGAACACAGGATATCTTTCTATTTATTTGTGTCTCCTTCAATTTCTTTCATTAAAGTCTTGTAGTTTTCAGTGTACACCTTCTTGGCTAAGTTTATCCCTAATGGTTTTATTGTTTTTGATGTTATTATAAATAATATTGTTTTGTTGATTCTTTTTCAGATATTTTGTTGTTAGTATATAGAAATGCAACTGATTACTGATTTGTTGATTTTGTATCCTGTGACTTTACTGAATTTATTTATTAATCCTAATAGTTTTTTGGTGGTCTTTAGGATTATAAGATCATATCATCCGAAAATAGAGACAATTTTACTTTTTCTTTCCTGATTTGGATGTATTTTCTTTTTTCTTGC
This sequence comes from Globicephala melas, assembly GCF_963455315.2. NCBI lineage: Eukaryota > Metazoa > Chordata > Mammalia > Artiodactyla > Delphinidae > Globicephala > Globicephala melas. The sequence goes on along the minus strand of NC_083316.1, from coordinate 8,358,104 downwards.
CTAATTGTCAGTCTTGAGATTTTGTGGTTATTTTTCCATGCAGGAAATAGCAATAGCTGAATGATAAAGAGGCTTTCCTCATATGTCTAGAGATCCTTGGCTGATGGCTCACTTTTAAGAATGGAGCACTGAAGACGGGCCCAAGACCCTGTGTGTGTAGATGGGGCTTGTGGATTATATAGTGACTGTGAGGGGACGTAGATGTTTGATGGGGAGACTCCAAATGTAGTGTCTGCACATCTTGCTATTGTGCCACCACTTTTCCTGGGATGTCCTTGTCGCATGACTGGAGTTTATACATCTTACTTCCAGCAATCTGGTGGACATCTTCCTAGCATATCTTCATATGGCAGAGAGAGAGTGCAAAAGCTCTTGTGTCTCTTCTTGTAAGGATGCTAATCCCATTCATGAGGGCTCCACCCTCAGGACTAAATCATCTACCAAAGGCTCCACCTCCTAATACCATCGCTTGGGGGTTAGGATTTCAACATATGAATTTTGGGGGGACACAAACATTCAGTCCATAACACATCATGAGATAAAGTGTGGATATTGCTGAACCCACAGAGCACTGATGCTGGCTTACCTCTCGTACTTGTCAGTAAGAACTTTCCTGATCTCCTTGCCTCCCGCTTCCTGCCTGACCTGGAGGGGTCAGAGCTGGATCTAGCAAACAGGAGCAGAAACATAAGCTAAGGAAAAGAGAAGAGGCAGCTCCCCTCCTAACTGCAAAAGCCTGACCTGGGGAAGGAAAGAAATATGAACTTAGAATCAAGGTTTGAAGTTTGAATGCTTCCGTGGGACTGGATATTTAAAATGTGGAATCGAACTTCTGTTTCGTGATTTAGGTCTTTTTAAAGTTTTAAATTTAACAGTGACCAGAAAATTCATGGGGATGAGTTTTTATCCAGAAGTAGAAGAACTTGTCCATTAGCAGTTTTAAAGGGAAAGTGAGTCGAAAGTGGATGTTAATAAGTTTCAGTTGCTTTATGATTATATCCCAGACTTTGGAAAGTTCATCTTCATGATGACATTCATCTGAGAATCTTTTATTTTGCCCTTCCTCTTGAGAGGATGAAATTCTAGACTATTATTTTTGTCATTACCTCAATGATATTATTCCATTGTCTTCCAACATCTAACGTTGTTGAAGAGAAGTCTGTGTCACTGTAATTGCCCTTTGTGTTTCTGACCGTCTTGTAAAGGAGGAACTGGCAGCCTTTGTTCTGGACTATCTTTTTAAGGATGTTTGTAGAACAAACAGCCTCGGATGGTGGAGATGATGTCTCCTTCTGGAACAAGGGGTAGGCTTGCTTAGAGCCTTGGGAACTGAGAGAGCCTCTCCTCAGGGTCTTCAGCTCTTCTTAGTGCATTGAGATTTTTTTCCTGTTTGTTGTGGGAGATGTTTTGAGCCCAGCTTTGCCTTTTTTTTTTTTCTTGGAGCATAGTGAGTACTATTTAGACAGGAGGTTTACCAGTTGTAGATAAATAATCACTTTAATGACGTTTTCTGGAGTATTTAATCACGTTTCATGGTAATGTGATTAATCCTGGAGTTGCATTTGTTGCCATAGCAGTTTACTATTGATAATTCCATTTAACAACATTGATTTTAATTTTTGCAGATATTGTCTATATTTTTCCTCAACGTTTATTTCAGAGTACTTACTCTATTTTTTAAAAAACATAACTCATCTAGCCTTCCTTATTATACACTCTCTTGGGACTTTCAGATCAGTGGTATTACTACTCCTAGGATTTTACACTGATTCCAGTCCCATCTGATGCTCTGCACACTTCCCATTTCCCCCTGCTCCTGCTAGATATGTTACATTTCCCATTTTATGACTTTTCACTTCTTCAAACTGCCCTTTATTGCTTGAAGTTCCACATTGTAATTTGAAAAGTAGAACACTAAAATATCTATTTCTGAATGATTTGCTAACTACTGGGCTGTAATAGTATTCAAAATTCATAGTTCAGTTGAAACTTTATTTTATTCAACTTGAGAGGTATTTTTGTAGCTGATTATTCTTGCTTATGGCTTTACCTAGAGCTTTTATTTCACGGTTACATTTTGTACCATGTTAAATATTTTTCCATCTATTTTCACAAAGCTAGATAAAAATGTTAACAAAGGCATAAAAGTCATACGTTAAACCAGGAATAGTATTGGAATCAGAAATGATATACTGTGTCACCTTACTTTTATTGTTTTCTGAGATTTATTGCTGTGGAGAAGATTCAACCCAAGAGTAGGATGGCTAATACAGTTATACCAAATTTTCAAACCTCTAAAATTATGACGCTAAAACTTTCATATGCTGACTGGAAATGAAAAGGAAAATATGTTCAGATAAATGTCCTGAGGCAGAAAAATAAATACCAACCATACAGATGAAACAAGTCTTGCTTGTTATCTGTGTTAGATTGACTGCTCTCCTGCTGAGAGCTGTTTCATCATTTGAGTCTTCCTTCAGTGATTTCCCACAGTACACTGTCACCCAAGGGGAGTCAGGAAACTATGTGTAGGATGGCAGAGAATCACTGCAGTTCTGCCCCTTCCCCATAACTGAGAGGCAGCAGCTCCTGACCTGGGATGCCTGGAGTCCCCGGGGTTCCCTGGGCTGGCTTTGTGGACAGGGTGCAGGGCATGGGTTATGTGTATATTTATGGGAAGTGGGTCTACATCTTTCATCACATTCTTAAAGGGGTCCATGATCTTCCAAATGCCAAGAATGGAGTGTAACAACTTCTCTCTTTTACCAAAGACTATTTTAGAAATTATTTTGGCTATTACAAAAGGGCTAATGGGTATTAAGCACATTATTAATAATAATGTATATGATTATGTGCAATAACTGACCTGAGCACTCGGTTAAAATATTATTATGGGTAATTGCAAATGTACAAAAGTAGGGAAAGCATTAAAATGATTCTCCATGTGCATATCACACAGCTCCAATCATTATCAACATTTTGCTAATTGTTCTTAGCTACTGAAATGCATAGCCTGATATAATTGCTGTAGGTACCCTAGGGGTGGGTACTGTCAATATTCCTTTTACAGATGGGGACCCGAGGCTTGGAGAGGCTCAGCTGCTGGCTGAGGGTTGCACAGCTGGGGAGTGGCTGGGCTGTAGGGAGGGGACTTGAACCCGGGGCTGGCCAGCTCTGGAGAGCCAACCTCACCTCAGGCCACTAGGTGCCTCCCTTCTTGCATGGCTGCCTCCCCTGGAAAATCTGTGGCCCCTGCACTCCTGTGCCTGGTTTCCCTGGAAGTGCTTTCATCTTGGAAGTAGCTACCATTTACTGAGTGTCTCCTCAGCTTTACACGTGGTTTTATTCCATTTTTTTCTCCTGTGTTTCAAAAAGTGTATTTTTGCTTTTATTTTAATAAAGACTCTCTGAGAGAAGGATTTTATTCCACTTTACAAGTGAGGAAACCTCAGAACAGATGTTAGGCCACTCAACCAAAGTTATACCTAATCAGCGATGGAGTTGGTGCCGGAATCCAGACATTCCGTCTTCTCTCCAGCACACACTGGGCTCCAGGCTCAGTTACATGTGGCATGAAATTAAGAAAAAAAATGTATAGAGTGTATTTTCTAGAAGAGAGTTTATATTCATGGGGTCAACTAAGGGTGGCTAGAATTGGACACCTAGATGGAGACTGCCGCTATGTCAGCACAGGGGAGGGTGCGAGGCTTCCGGAGTGAGCCCCTGCCTGCCTGCCTGCGGGGCACTGCGGTGTCTCCCTGAGACCCTGCCCCCATCAGATCCTCAGCGTCCAGTGCAGGCTCTTGTTTCCCAGTTCCAAGCTGGGCCCTCGGGCATCGCGGTGTATGCTCCCACGACTTTGTGCACTCTTTCAATAGAGGAAGAAGAGACTTCCTGGAAGTGGCGGATTTTAGGACCGTCCCTCACCCCTGGACAGTGAGATCTGTCTTCTGGGACCAGAAGCAGCATCACTCGTCATCACCCAGAAGGTACCGTGCTCCATCTTGCTCAGACGAGCACCCAGGCCAGTGACACCACAGCATTCAGGAGACACTCCTGTCCTTCAGGGCGTGGCTGGCCTGTGGCTGCATCACTCCAATCTCTGCCTCCATCTTTGTTTTTTGTTTTTTTTCAATAAATTTATTTGTTTATTTTTGGCTGCGTTGAGTCTTCGCTGCTGCTCGCGGCATTTCTCTAGTTGCAGCGAGCAGGGGGAGCTACTCTTCGTCGCGATGCACGGGCTTCTCATTGCGGTGGCTTCTCTTGTTGCAGAGCACGGGCTCTAGGCATGTGGGCTTCAATAGTTGTGGCTCGCGGGCTTAGTTGCTCCGCGGCATGTGGGATCTTCCTGGACCAGGGCTCGAACCCACATGCCCTGTGTTGGCAGGCAGATTCTTAACCACTGTGCCACCAGGGAAGCCCTCTGCCTCCATCTTCGCATGGTCTTTTCCTTGTGTTTCTCTGTGTCCTCTTCTCTTCACATAAGGACACCAGTCATTGGATTTAGGGATTGCCCCCAATCCAGGATGATCTCATCCTGAGATCCTTAACTAACTACATCGGCAAAGACCTTATTTCCAAATAAGGTCACATTCTGAGTTTTGGAGTAGACATGAGTTTTGAGGGACACCGTCAGCCCACTGCATTCTGGATGGCAGAGAGAAGACAGGATCATGAAGTAGAGTTCTCGTGGTAGCCTTTTGTCATGGGGGTAGTGAGTTCCACCAGCTGTGTCCTCAGAAAACAGAGGATGTCGGGATGGAGGGGCTGGCCTAGCCAAACGCACTTGAGCCCACTGCTCCCGGAATGTATTGCTGACCCCAGGCATCTTAGAAGCGCAGCCTCCATGGGTTTCCAAAGAACGCTTTGGAAAGTGGGTCCTACCGAGAGAAATATGACTTGGAAAACTCAAAGAGCAGTCTTGCAAGTCAAGCCACAGAGCTGCAACCTCACAGGCTCCAATAGGCACAGGAGTAGAAATGCTCAACTGATGGATTTGCACATTTCACCTGCTCAAAGCGGAGGTTTACACTACGGCTAACAGGACGTGCCAATTTAGTGTTGGGTTATTATTATTGTTGTTGTTATTGTAATGCCCTGCTGTGTCCTGGGAACACTCGTTGTGTCACTGAGGGTCACTAGACATGGTGGGCTGTGACAGTTGCCCATCTATATCCCCACAAGGGGCTGGATTGTGGTGGGTCATGGCCAGAACTACTGCAGGCCCAATGACTCCTAGGACATGAGACATGGAACATGGAACATGTCACTTAGTTGTAGTTTCCTTACACAGTACTGCTTAGACCGTTGTCTGCTGATGTGCCCCCAGCCCATCCTCGTAGTATAAAATGATGAATTCTCGGCTCTGAGCTTCTCTGACCTGGTGGATTACTCCTCCATGAAGGCTGCACTGACTATTAAATTTTGGACCTGCCTCTTTGAGCATATAGGAAAGCCACGGGTGTTTTGTTCCCTTACGTTTAACCTTATCTCAGGAATATCTTTTGCACTGTTTGCTACTCAGTGGCATACTGAAGGGGACTGAATTCACGCTTTTAATTCCAGTCTGTTTTAGACTCTGTGGTCTGACCCGACTCCCAAAACCATGCCTGAATCAACCTCCATGGCTGGGGGTTGGAATAATCTATTTGATTTTAGCCCATCTGGCTTGAACCTTGCATGGGGTGGGGAGGGGACGGTGGAGTCAGTCTCTCAACCACAGAGCTGAGTGGTATGGGAAGTTTGTAAAGACGTTTGGAATTCTATGCCTTGAATAAAGGGAGGTAATGCTGGAGGAAGTAGCAGATGGCTACTTCATTCATGGGTGTTTTCTAGATTGTATGTACTCTTTACATGCCCTGACCAGATACTTGCAGATTTCAGTGTTTCCATTTCTTGATGACCTTTTTCTTCATAGTGAGAAGTATAAGTCTTTTTTTTTTTTTTCCTGGCAAATAACATTTCTCCTTTATTTTATGCTGCTGTACCTCCATGTTCTTTTTTTTTTTTTTAACATTTTTATTGGAGTAAAATTGCTTTACAGTGGTGTGTTAGTTTCTGCTTAATAACAAAGTGAATCAGCTCTACATATACATATATCCCCATATCTCTTCCCTCTTGCATCTCCCTCCCTCCCACCCTCCCTATCCCACCCCTCTAGGTGGTCACAAAGCACTGAGCTGATCTCCCTGTTCTATGCGGCTGCTTCCCACTAGCTATTTTACATTCGGTAGTGTATATATGTCCATGCCACTCTCTCACTTCGTCCCAGCTTACCCTTCCCCCTCCCCGTGTCCTCAAGTCCATTCTTTATGTCTGCGCCTTTATTCCTGCCCTGCACCTAGGTTCTTGAGAACCATTTTTTTTTTTAGATTCCATATATATGTGTTAGCATATGGTATTTGTTTTCCTCTTTACTTTACTCTGTATGACAGTGTCCAAGTCCATCCACCTCACTACAGATAACTCAATTTTGTTTCTTTTTATGGCTGAGTAACATACCATTGTATATACGTGCCACATCTTCTTTATCCATTCATCTGTTGATGGACACTTAGGTTGCTTCCATGTCCTGGCTATTGTAAAGAGAGCTGCAATGAACATTGTGGTACATGACTCTTTTGGATTTATGGTTTTCTCAGGGTATATGCCCAGCAGTGAGATTGCTGGGTTGTATGGTAGTTCTATTTTTAGTTTTTTAAGGAACCTCCATACTGTTCTCCATAGTGGCTGTATCAATTGACATTCCCACCAGCAGTGCAAGAGGGTTCCCTTTTCTCCACACCCTCTCCAGCATTTATTGTTTCTAGATTTTTTGATGATGACCATTCTGACTGGTGTGAGGTGATACCTCATTGTAGTTTTGATTTGCATTTCTCTAATGATTAGTGATGTTGAGCATCCTTTCATGTGTTGTTGACAATCTGTATATCTTCTTTGGAGAAATGCCTGTTTAGGTCTTCTGCCCATTATTGGATTGGGTTGTTTATTTTTTTGATATGGAGCTGCATGAGCTGCTTGTAAATTTTGGAGATTAATCCTTTGTCAGTTGCTTCATTTGAACATATTTTCTCCCATTTTGAGGGCTGTCTTTTCATCTTGTTTATGTTTTCCTGTGCTGTGCAAAAACTTTTAAGTTTCATTAGGTCCCATTTGTTTGTTTTTATATCCATTTCTCTAGGAGGTGGGTCAAAAAGATCTTGCTGTGATTTATGTCATAGAGTGTTGTGCCTATGTTTTCCTCTAAGAGTTTTATAGTGTCTGGCCTTACATTTAATCCATTTTGAGTTTATTTTTGTGCATGGCGTTAGGAATTGTTCTAATTTCTTTGTTTTACATGTAGCTGTCCAGTTTTCCCAGCACCACTTATTGAAGAGGCTGTCCTTTCTCCACTGTACATTCCTGCCTCCTTTATCAAAGATAAGGTGACCATATGTGCGTGGGTGTATCTCTGGGCTTTCTATCCTGTTCCATTGATCTATATTTGTGTTTTTGTGCCAGTACCATACTGTCTTGATTACTGTAACTTTGTAGTATAGTCTGAAGTCAGGGAGCCTGATTCCTCCAGCTCCGTTTTGCATTCTCAAGATTGCTTTGGCTATTCGGGGTCTTTTCTGTTTCCATACAAATAGCAAAATTTTTTGTTCTAGTTCTGTGAGAGATGCCATTGGTGGTTTGATGGGGATTGCATTGAATCTGTAGATTGCTTTGTGTAGTAGAGTCATTTTCACAATGTTGATTCTTCCAATCCAAGAACATGATATATCTCTCCATCTATTTGTATCATATTTAATTTCTTTCATCAGTGTCTTATAATTTTCTGCATACAGGTCTTTTGTCTCCTTAGGTAGGTTTATTCCTAGATATTTTATTCTTTTGGTTGCAGTGGTAAATGGGAGTGTTTTCTTGATTTCACTTTCAGATTTTTCATCATTAGTGTATAGGAATGCAAGAGATTTCTGTGTATTAATTTTGTATCCTGCACTTTACCAAATTCATTTATTAGCTCTAGTAGTTTTCTGGTAGCATCTTTAGGATTCTCTATGTATAGGATCATGTCATCTGCAAACAGTGACAGCTTTAATTCTTCTTTTCCAATTTGGATTCCTTTTATTTCTTTTTCTTCTCTGATTGCTGTGGCTAAAATTTCCAAAACTATGTTAAATAATAGTGGTGAGAGTGGGCAACCTTGTCTTGTTCCTGATCTTAGTGGAAATGGTTTCAGTTTTTCACCATTGAGAATGATGTTGGCTGTGGGTTTTTTCATATATGGCCTTTATAATGTTGAGGTGAGTTCCCTCTATGCCTCCTTTCTGGAGGGTTTTTATCATAAATGGGTGTTGAATTTTGTCAAAAGCTTTTTCTGCATCTATTGAGATAATCATATGGTTTTTCTCCTTCAATTTGTTAATATGGTTTATCACATTGATTGATTTGCGTATATTGAAGAATCCTTGCATTCCTGGGATAAACCCCACTTGATCGTGGTGTATGATCCTTTTAATGTGCTGTTGGATTCTGTTTGCTAGTATTTTGTTGAGGATTTTCACATCTATGTTCATCAATGATATTGGCCTGCAGCTTTCTTTGTTTGTGACGTCTTTGTAAGGTTTTGATATCAGGGTGATAGTGGCCTTGTAGAATGAGTTTAGGAGTGTTCCTCCCTCTGCTATATTTTGGAAGAGTTTGAGAAGGATAGATGTTGGGAAGTATAAGTCTTATTTTGTTTTTCTGAGACCTGGGAGCAGTTGTGGATAGCTCTGCTCACAGGTATAGATGTTTCATTTGATTATTCAGTGCATAGCTGAGCCATGTTCTGCTGTAAGCACCGGAGATACAGAGAAGGGAAAGTCTCTATTAATTGGGGTAACACGAGCTGCTGTAACACAAGACCTCAAATCAGAGAAGCCGAATGTATCAGCCATTTGTGAGAGTTCTGAGGGGCGCCCTGCAGGTTGGCAGGTGGCTCTGCTCATTCAGGGACGTTGGCTGATGCTGGGCTTTGCAGTTTTCCACACATGGCTTTCAAGGTCACCCTCATCCTTGGCACTCCAGCCAGCAGGAAGAGGGGAAAGATTGTTGGTGGGGGCTGGGGGTTGGGGTGGAATACAGGAACCAGGCTTGGAAATAGCTCTCATCACTTCTGCTCACATTCCTTTCTTCTGGAAAGTTCCTACCTGCCCTATGAGGACACACTTAATTTAATGGGGAAGATCAGCATGTGAATCAAAGGCAGAAGAAGAGCAGGTCTTAAGCAGTAGTTTTCTACCTCACCTCCTACATTTTACAATTCCAAATTGTCCCAACATTAGGAACGACTCAAAAGGGAAGAACTCTAAGATGGAAACCCATTGCAGCCTAACACATGCAACAAGGTCATATTTTAAAATTTTTATTTCCCCCTTATATCTGTTTCTAATTAGTTATTTCTTTCTTTTTTTTTGGTATGCGGGCCTCTCACTGTTGTGGTCTCTCCCGTTGTGGAGCATAGGCTCTGGACGTGCAGGCTCAGTGGCCATGGCTCACGGGCCCAGCCGCTCCATGGCATGTGGGATCCTCCCAGAGCGGGGCACGAACCCACGGCCCCTGCATCGGCAGGCGGACTCTCAACCACTGCGCCACCGGGGAAGCCCAGTTATTTCTTATTGTTAGTGATGATGTTAAATTTTATTTACCTCATTGCAGTTCCTGGTCATTCTTTGTCTCTATTCCTTGGAAAAAACCAAATCCAAGCTTGTACTGGAGATTTATAATGTTGTTGGTTCAGATTTCCATCCCCCTCCCAACTTAATTACCACAACAAACCTGTAAAGGACTGTTAATATTTCCATTTTACAGACATGGACACGGAGAACTTAGGAAACGTCAAGATCGTGCATCAGTAGAGATAGAGCTGTGTGTTTGTTAGGGTCACACCAGTTACTGAACAAGCAAACCTCTAAATTTCAGACATTTGTTTCTTACTCATGGGATAGCCCAACTGGGGGTTCCCAGGTGGTGGGTGACTTTTGTCCCCTGGCTCCTTCTTTTTTTTTTTTTAATATTTATTTATTTATTTTGGCTGCACCTGGTCTTAGTTGCAGCATACGGACTCTTAGCTGCAGCATGTGGACTTCTTACTTGTGGCATGCATGCGGGATCTAGTTCCCCAACCAGGGATCGAAACTGGGCCCCCTGTATTGGGAGTGTAGAGTCTTACCCACTGGACCACCAGGGAAGTGTCGTGTCCCCCCCCCCCCCCCCCCGGCTCCTTCTGTCTTGTGGTTCTGCTATTCTCTGGGACCTTGGAGCACTCAGCATCCAGCTGGCTTCCACCCAAACTCAGGTCTTTTCATTATTCTGGAATCCCGTCTTTTCTCATGAATATACAGTGTCACACATACACTCGCATTTGGTGACTTTTATATTTTTGTATTGTCTTGGTAAACTATGCCATTACCAGCATTTTAAAAACAAAGTTTGTAAACCTTAATGTAGGCTTTTTTTGCCTCCCAGTTTTTAATTTCCAAACAATAGCAGAGAAGCCATATATTTTTCTCACTCTCAAATATTAGCCTCATATTTCCCTTTAGCTTTTTTTCCAGCAAAACTACATTTTTTGACAATGTCTGGGATTTTTTTGCATTGCTCCCCTTCGCGTTTCCCACCTCAAGGGTTGCTTCTGTAGGTGTTTTGACAGATGCCTGGCTCAAACAGGCTCCCATGGAGAATGGATATTTCTTGGCTCTTGTGTGTTACTGTTCAGGCTATTAACAGCTCCCTAAATGGATTCACCACAGTCAGCTTTCAAGTCACCACTGGCCTTTTCAAGTTTGTCAGCCACAGGTGGGGGTATTTCTAGCCCTTCCTAAAGCTCTCTGAACCTTGTTCCACATTTAGCTGTTTCTTATGAAAACCCTAGACTGGTTAGGGGAAAAAAAATTTTCTCCCTAGTCCTGGGATCGAGAATTTGAAAGGAAATGTCTATAGTGTATCATTTTTGATTCTTTCTTAGTGTGTTACTCTGGTGCCCAAGATGAGGGGCTTGAGATTTGATAGCCAGGGAGGATGAATGAACAAGAGGATGAAAGGTTAAAGGTAAGCCCACTATGTAGTGAGCTATTCCCTGCCAATTAGCTTTATCCCAGGACTGTGTCAGCATCATATTTATTCTCTGGACACCTTTTCTCCAAGACTATCATTGTTAGTCACGTGCTTCCAAGAAATGTACCATTTTGCCTGGTTATTCACAAAACTTGACTGCTGAATGAAGAGGCGCCCTGCCGCAGTGCAGGGACTCTGGGACAAACACTGGCCATTGCAGATTTGACTCACTACCCACACTGGCCCCACCAGAGGCAGAAGGCAATGGTGGCCAGGGCCACTCCTTTCTTAAAATTGAGGGCTTGACATTGGGCTGAGCTCAGAGGTTTAATCCACTCCTCTGTCTCGGCTTGGTGTACCCTCAGACTGGTGAGAGGTGGGTGGCTCCTGCCCAGGGAGACCTTGGTCAGGAGGTTCACCTTGCAAGGCCTTAGGTGTGAGGTAGGTCTAACATCTCTCTGGAAATTCCCAAAGTTGAACCTCTGGGTCACTGGGATGCAAACAAAACACATTTGATGAAATGGATATGTGTGGAAAGCAATGCTTAGCCTCTCTGTATTATGTTTCTAGTTGTTCTATAATTATTACATCATGGTAATTACTGAATTTCCTAGATTCTAAGATATCACTGATTGTAAAACACTATCAATTGAATAGCAGTATTTTTGGTGTGTTGAGGAGGAGAACAAAATCCTACTGTTTAAAATGTGCAGTTTGACTGCAAAACACATTCCGAATTTTAGAAATGATAAAACGTGATAAAATGGTCATATTTTAGCTCAAGGAAATATGTTAGAAAAGAATATGTTTCTGCTCCAGACTACAGCAAAACCAGCTCCTTGGGTAGCTGGAGACGCTTCCTTTTTTCCAGGTTAGTTATCCCTTTTCTGGCAGTGGTTTTTGGTCTGCAATTATAGGAGCGGGCAAAAGCCAGTGGTTTTAGCACTGAGGATCCCGCAGGGCGATTTGTGGCTGTAATTTCTTGCTGTTGTCTGTTCTGCCTCCCACCTAGCTTGCACTGAAACACGCTGTGAGCCAGCGGACCCCTAGGGAGTGAATTTGCAGGAAGATAAATTCCCCGTCCCTGCCTACATTTGAATATGGTGGAAACTGAATAGAATACAGATCACCCCCAAATTGAATTCTGCGTACCTGCCCTGCTAAGTAGAAAATTGCATATCAAATAGGTTCCTGGACTCAGCTGTGTCTAGATACAAAGCTTGCTTCCAGTTTTTAATGTTCTCAGTCATTCAGGCATGTGAAACCCGTTTGCCCTAATCATTTCAGGATCTCAGGCATTTTACTGAGGGGGAAGTTATCACTTTTTACTGCCAACTCCTATCCCTGCCCTACCCCACAGTATTCTCGAGGATGCTGTGTTTATCTCTGTTACAGTTCCTCAGTTGGAACTGCTTGGGTGTAGGGACTAGGTCTCATTTTTGCAGTAAGCGTTTAGTATTAGTAGCAGCACACATCATTGTGCGATAAATGTATGTTAAATGCATGAGGGCAGGGAGAACTGGCTGGCATTAGAACCTCTAAAGATCCTTCTCACGTGGACTTAGCCCTGGAAGGAAGCCCATTGCCCCTCTCCTTCTGTGTACGGCACGTGGGTAAGATGCTAACTTGTGTCTGATTGGCGTTTGAGTATAGTTTTCTCCTTCATGTAACTCCTCATTACGCCCTTTGTCTCTGTTTCCTCTAAACACTGGTAGATGCTGGGGCTAGAGGAAGCTGCAGAGGCTGGTTGTGCCATTGCAGCCATGCCAGTTCTGTTCAGTCTCCAGGCGGCCACACAATTCCACAAAGCAGGAAGGAAGATGCCAATCACAAAGTGAAAATGCAAGGACACTCAGGTTCCATACAGGATCAGTGCCAGTTGTTGGCAGATTGGGTGTCTCCAAGCAGGGGATTATTTGGGGACCATCAGGAAGATCATGGATGCTTCCCTCAGTGGTCTAACAGCACATAGGTTTTCACCATTAGTGCTTTGCTCCTTTGAGGCTGAAACCTTTTTTTTTCAAGAGTCTTAAGTAAAATAAAACTCCACGTCAGGGACTTGTGTGGAGAGGGCATAAACTGCGTGTCAAAGAAATTAAAACACGAAATCTGAATTTTGTCCTGAGATGGCTTTGCGGAGAGGATCCTTTGCTTGCATTCTGAGACTTGTGTGGCTCTCCCCTGGGCAAGGGCCTAGGGGTGGGGCCTGAGCTGTTTGATTGGCAGAGTACAGAATCTGGGGTAAGAGGCCCCCCCTTGATTTTCTCTCTGGGTCTCATGGTTTAGTCAGGCAATTCTCACTCCTTCCTGTTGGGGTGGTTTTCCCTGGGGGGTGCTACATTATGGAAACTGGAGGGGCATTTTTGCTTGTGACAAGGTTCAGGGGGCTCTGCTGGCATTTAATGAGCATGGCCTAGGGACCCTGCATCCTGCAGTGCATGAGGTAGTACTGCCCATGGATGGATTGCCCTGGGTCCTGCCGGACTTTCAAATGTCCCATGGGACTTTCTTTTTCATTTGTTTGTTTTAATTTTTAAAATTAAATATTTATTTACTAAAAGGTGATTACCCTGAATATTTAAGTTACTGTGACTATTTCTTTCCTTTTTGAGCATAGATCAGGTTTCTAATTGTGTTTGGTGCTCCTGGGGTCTTTTCACTGATGCCTTTGCAAGTGTACAGCCAAGTAGACACCGCAACCCAAGCAGCCTCCAGAATTTCAAAATTTACATGCAGGGAATGTAATGGTTCATCTCGAAATTTACATAAGCCTTGAAATCTTGGGAAGAATGACCTAAAAACAACAAAAATAATGCAGTAGATGTTTGTGTTTATAATACTTACAATTTGAGCAATTACAACCACGCATTACATAGTTTCTACCAGTGAACCTTGACAAAGGCCATGCCCAGCACTGCTTAAGGAAACACACAGAGTTACTGACCAAGGACACCATTGCCCTGTTCAAGGGGAAAGAACGTGGCAAAATTAGGCCATATGTTCTGCAGAAAGAGCTTCCTAATATCCTTTTTGTCATCACCATCCTTTGAACATGTCATCCACAGGAAGAGAATTCTAACCCATGATACTTTGGGTTAAACCACAGCATTTAGCATGCCATTCATTCCCGAGGAGTTTCTCCATGCCCGCCTGTGTCTTCAATGACAGTCTCTAAGAAGCTGCATAAGAAGGACAAAGATTACATCTTGTCTTTTACATTTGGAAGGGTTTTCCTTTGCATGGAGTGCGTTGGGATTATGAAAAGCAAGGAAACAGAGAGTAGAAATCCCAGATTCCTTTTCTTTCATTTACTTGTTCATGAAACAAAATAATTATTGAGTTGTATCACACACGCCACGTCGACACTCAGAGCTGGTGAGCGATGCACATTCGTAGTCTCATGTTGTTTCCTGCCATGGGACTTGCATACGGGTGAAAATACTCTCTGTTTCCCACGTGCACAGGTGTGAGCTACTCTAAATTTTCTGAAGGCAGCCACCATATAAATCATTTTGCTTGGAACTTGACTGAGTTAGAGCTGGAAAGTCACTTGTGGGGTTTGACTTACCAGTGTAGTCACCTTGTCCACTCACCTCTATGGCTTTCGTGTTCATGAAGTCTCTAAGGACAGGAGCAAGCATCTGACTACTGCATTACGTCCTCCAGTATTGCCTTCTCTGAGATTTTCTGTGTTGAAATATATGTACATTTTATTGCAAATTTATTTTCCCCTTTTTATTACAGTTTTAGGGCGCTGTGACGATTATTTTTAAAATTAAGTTTGCGTTAGGATGTATATATATTATATATATTTTATATCATCTTTGAAACTTTTTCACCTTGCAAAACTGAAACTCTATACCCATTAAAAAACACCCCCTGTTAACCACCATTCTGCTTTCTGTTTCTATGAATTTGACTACTTTATGTACCTCCTATAAGTGGAATCATGAGGAATTTGTCTTTTTGTGAGTTTTTTATTTCACTTAGTGTCCTCAAGGGTCATCTGTGTTGTAACATGTGACAGGACATCCTTCCTTTTTAAGGCAGAATAATATTCCACAGTATGTACAGACCACATTTTGTTTTTCCATTCATCATCAGTGGACGTTTGGGTTATTTCCACCTCTTGCCTATTGTGAATAACGCTGCTATGAACACGAGCTCCTGCTTTCATTTCCTTTGGATGTATACCCAGGGTGGGATTGCTGGATAATATGGTAACTATACTTAAGTTTTTTGAGGAACCTCCATGCTATCTTTCATAGTGGCTGCACCATTTTACATTCCCACCAACAGTGCACAAGGGTTCCAATTTCTCCACACCCTCGCCAGCACTTAATATTTTCTGGTCTTTTTTTTTTGATAGGAGCCACCTTAATGAGTGTTTTTATAGACTATATTTTATATGTATTCTATTTTAAGGTAGTAAAGGGGTAGTTAAAAAATGCTTGCTATCAAAAGGGTTTGAGGACAGCTGCTCTAGTGTTTTTCTGCATGACAAGACAACAGTCTTGTTAACCTACAACAGTATCTTTGAAAATTCGTTAGAAAACAACTATCCCTTCCTCCTCTCTAATGATGCTCTTCTTTTCCCATAGCTGACCCTTGGCACCAGCTTGGTCTAGTGTGGCCTCTGTGGTTTTCCTTTGTTCTGTGCGGAATTAGGCATTTTTCAGTATGTTTTTTCCCCCTCTGCAGTAATTAGTGATCTCTTTCTATTAAGTAGGAAACCAGAATTGCTGTTTTGGCACGGAGCACTTGAACTTACATACAACATTAATGAGTAATGTTTCCATAACTGACCAAGCGTGGATTTCCTGGTGGAAACATGTCTCAGAGACACAACAGAATAAACCGCAGTTGGGGTTCTGGGGTTTTCACCTGCTGTATACTTGTTGGCCATATAAGTTATGACAATGCAAGTTAATGTTATCATTGGGAGTGTTGAAAGGTAGAGTATTCCATTTAGAACATTATGGGGTAAAGATGGGTAATAAATGGACATCCTGTTCTATAGACGGATGTGGAAGCAACTTGGTTGGACTGTTTGCCCCAGGACCTCAGTCTCGAGGTGTACTTTATGGAGCCTTTTATGCATTAACCCTGGGCTCATTCAGAAGTTTTCCCCGCCTCACCTTTGGTGGTCTCCTCTGTGCTCTAACGTGGAAACCCGTTACAAGGACTGACCTGGGATGTATTTTGTAGCTAATGTTTCCTTAGTAAACTTCCGTATAGGTCCCCCAAAGAAATTTTTCTGTGATGTGTCAGGGACCAAAAATATATATAAAAGAAAATCATTACAGTATTTCACTTGAGATTGTGCAGATAATGATAAGTTCCTTTTTTTTTTTTGGAAGAATTTATGGCTATTCAGTTAAACAGCCACCAAACAACCTGGAACCCACCACTATTTCCAAATGTGCTGTCTTGGTGTTTGTAGCTCACCGTATGTTTGAAGTATGACATAATCCTTATGGAACACATTCAATTTGTTGCTTCCCAACTTCAATAGAAGCAGTTAAGTCTGTCTCCTTTTAGACAAATTGTTAATGAAAAGGTAGCTGAACAATCATTTTCTTGTAATATGCAATTCTGTCTCCTTAAATACAGGAGCCTGACAGAACCATTCAGCACTTAATACTTTCTCTCTACAACTGAACTCTCTCTGACCCTCTGAAACTAACAACTGGAGCAAAAAGAGAAGAAAGGGGGGAAAGTTAGCTAAAAATAAAAACTCACCTGTAACACATATAATCCTGAAAGTTGAGTGGAAAGTATATTTTACCTTATTGTTTTTAGATAATGTATGAATAATTGCCTTCTGCAGCCAGATCTGTTTTTATTGATTTTAAAGTATTTCATGATGTTGGTGCAATGCTTAGAAAATGGTGAGACTGTCTGAAAGATTGAGAATTTAGAGTCCTGAGCTTTCCTCTCATTTAGCAATGAGTCAGTGCTGCTGATTATGGCACAGATGCATGGTGCTCCCTCTTCCAACAGGGCCACGCAGGAGAAAACAAAGAGATTGGCCATCGGTCCAAAATAAGTGTGTGATTTTACCTTATTTTATTTTACTTTACTTTAATTTTTTGCTTTTTAACACACTTTAATATTTTAAATATTTTTAATATTTTTTTTGATAAGACTGTGTAACCTAAAGAAAAGTTGAAAAATGGTGTAGTGCACAGCCTATAATCACCAAGTAATTTTACAATTAACTTTTTATAAAATTATATTTTATTTATTTATTTATTATACAGCAGGTTCTTATTAGTTATCTACTTTGCACATATTAGTGCAGATATGTCAATCCCAATCTCCCAGTTCATCACACCACCACCACCCCCAATTTAATTTTATATTTATTTATTTGTTTATTTATTTTAATAATTTTCCCAAGAGTTTCTTGAATAGAATTGAGCAAAGACAGCTTTTCATCCCATTTTAAAATACAAATAAAATATTCAACAAGGTCTTTAGAACATAGTGTAGAAGAGCAACTGCTGGTGTTTATTGAGTGATTACTCTATGCCATCCCATACCCAGGTTATCTGCGGACCTCACTAGTGAGAGGTGGATGGGTCATGATGAATACCCCCATTTGACTGATGCAGAAATGTGGGTCAGAGAGGTTAATTAACTTGCCTAAGATCACCCAGCAATTTTGTGGTAGAGCCAACTTTTACACTCAAGAAGGCAAAGTCTCAAGTCAAGATGCTTAACCCCTATACGATGCCGCATGACAGCAGGAGATCACTTCCCACAGTAAAACCTCGTCACTTCAGATTACATTGGAGATCTGGGGGAGGAGCTGTCTGAATGACAGAATGTGTGAAAAGAAATGCAATCTTACACCTCCAAGGAGATGTGTACAGAATAAATTAATATGGGTTTTAAAATTAGGCAAGCAGGGAGTTCCCTGGTTGTCCAGTGGTTAGGACTCAGCTCTTTCACTGCTGTGGGCTCAGGTTCAATCCCTGGTTGGGGAACTAAGATCCCACAAGCTGCGTGGCATGGCCAAAAAATTCAGTAAATAAATAAAATTAGGGAAGCAGTCTTGACAATCTCATTTTATTGTAAAGGAAAATAGTTGGTTTTAAAATAACAAAGCATTTAATTTTAAGTGTCTTACTTTCATGATTCTAATCCATGGTTTCTCGTAGTACAGATCTAAACTATTCGCTTGTTGATTAAATAAACATCGTGCCGTGTGGACCACGTAAGTGCCGTGCAGACATGTAAGTTACATGTGGTGGAATCTTTGAGAGTGTAGACTCCAGGCTCAGGGCTGGGTTCAAAGGCTCGTATAATGTCCCAGGGTGGAGGACTAGATGGACCCAGAGGTATTCAGCCGGCCTTCGCACAGTGCCTGGAGCGGAGAAGAGGCTCAACTGATGTGGAGTCATCACTAGTACCACCGAAATGAGGACTCGGGGCTCACGGAGCGAGCAGGAGACAGGGATGCAGCAACTAACTGCCTTCTGTAGTGAATGGATGTGTGCGATCATATTGGAGGCGGTGAGTCTGGAAAGGCGGGATGTGGCCCGACCCTGGGCAGCCTTGGGACAGCGTTTGGGCTCCATTCTTTGGTACTAGGGAGCATGGAAGGTTCTTGAGGCTGGAGTGATAAGGTAGGATTTAGGAGTGATTTGATGGAGACACAACAGAGACCTTGTCTGGAGGAGGGGAACAAAGAGAAAGGAGACAAGAGCGGGACTAATGCTCCCCGTGCCTGTCAGGCACACCCAGGTAGGGGCACCTGGGGGCCTTTGGCACATCAGGCCACCAGGCTGTTCCCACCACATGGGAGACCATGTAGCTCACAGGGTCTGACTCCCTGCTCACCAAGTGACCGCTCGTAGGTCTTCTCTCCAGGTTACTCACAGACAGAGAACGCAATGGCTACACTAAACAGGGGCTTTAGGCCACTCGACAGTTATGTTTCACACTGTGAACTGGTAAGTCTGGGTGTAGTTGAACATGGCATTGCTTCGTTAGTGTGAGTCAGCATCCCAGCCCCGCACCCTCTGACACTGCACACATCTGGGCTGCCCAGCTGGAGGCCAGCCCCAGACCGCAGAGAACTCACCAAGGTAAATGCCACCCACGGGCTTTCCTGGGGGCCCAGCTGCACATGGTGAGTTACTGTGTGAACTACTGGAGTCATCCCTGTGTCTCTGACTTTTCTCCTGAATTCTAGACCCACGTTTCCATTTGCCCTTTAGGGGTCCATCTTGTGGATGCATCTTCAATTGAACTCGTCCCACCCACACCCGACTTGATGAGACCAACCCCTGGCCCTTCCTCCCCACGTGTGACAGCCCCTAGCACCTCCTCCCTTCACTTATGACCCTGCTCTGTGACCTGGCAGAAAGTCCAGTTCCTCCAAGGCCTGTGACCCCTGATGCTTTCTCCTGGGTTCAGCCCTTGCCAACAGCACTTGACTTTCATAGACTTTATCTCTAGGTGTTCCTTAAGGTCTTTAAACCAGTCTCTCCCTTTGGGGGGAAGGGTCTCAGCTTTGGCTTCCTTTGGCAAGACCACTGCCCCATTCTTGTGTCCTCCTCACCCCTCCCTTGGGACCCATGCAAATTCCACACCTGCAAATTGCCTCAGTTTGACCTTTGGACCTCTCCATGTGGATAGACAAAAGTCATGGCCAAAGTCAAAATTATTGACCCCTCAAATCTGTGTTTTCTTTGACGTTCTTGAAGTTTTAAAAATGGCGTTAGCTTTTGTCTGTTTACTCAAGGTAGAAACTTGTCCCTCTCTTCTTTTTGGACCCCAAGCCGGAGGTGAATCCTCTTCTTAAATATCACTCACAGCCCCGGATCTCTGTCCATCAGTTCCACTCAGAACTTGGGTTGGTGCCCAAGTACAGGGATGGCCTTTAGCTGGTCTCCCTGCCTCTGTTCTTCCTCTTTTCTAACGCCATCACAGTCATGCTCCACACTGCTGCTCTACAGAATACTTATCATCTCTTCTTCCTACGCAAGGAAACAATAGCAGCAGCAAGCAAGCAACCAACAAAACACGTAAAACCTCCTTGGTGGCCCTCCGTTACCGGCAGGGTGAACTGGATTCACAGTAAAGGATGTTCATCACTTGGCCCTGACTTTCCAACCCCTTCCCCTGTGTTACAATTCAGCCACACCACCTGCCACTGTGCCTCTGTTTCCTGAGAAAGCTGTGCATTTGTGATTTGTTTTGTTTTTAAATGTACCTTTGTGCTTTGACACTTGCTGGGGATGCCACTTCTCACACCCCGTCCCTTCGTTTGCTTGTTGAACTCATGTTCACCAAGGCTTGGTTCAAAGGGGCACTGGCAGACGTTCTTTTCTCTCTGTCTTCACGGTGACAGGAATGCAGTGATACTCACATTGTGTTGCGCTTGCTTGCCTCCCAGGTAGCCTAAGTAGCCTCTGAGCTGCTGGAGGGTAGGTCCTGTGCATTACTGTATTTGCACAGGTGCTCAGTGCTGTGCATGGCCCCAGTGGTCATTGAGCAAGGAGGGGGGATGGAGGAAGGGACAGTGGCAAGGCTTGGGAAATGGAATGGGTGGCAGTATGCCATGGATGGGGGGTGGGCATTAAGAAATGTAGAGAACAGCCCGGATCCATGAGCTGTAACAGCTCAAAACTTTGTGATTGACTTTTATATGCCATAGAACCTTGCCCTTTTGGCAACAATTTTGGGAAAAGCCTCAGCCCTAATGCTTTAAGTACATTGCTGTAATTTGGCTCTTCATAAAATGGCCTTTAAATTGTGTTTTGAGGCTGGGAAGTGCACATTAATGACGTGCTTAACTGTACAGCCGCAGCGAAACAGGAATCTAGGCCTATCTGTATGCAAATGCAATGCTTCAAGTTCATTATTGCTATTAGGAAATGGAAATACGGCCAGAGCAGAAATAACAGTATATTTCCCTCTGCCTATGTGGTGTTTTGTCAATGGGGCTTCTGAAGGACTATTCATTTACTAACCCATTAAAATGAGCGATTTTATATCCTAATGTAACATTAAAGGAATTTAAGGATCTGCCTAGGAGATATACTTGTTTAAACCTATATTAATGTCTCTATTGATTCTGTTGGCTAGGTTAGTGATATATTATTGGAGAAGAAAATGTCCCGGGTTGCGTGTATACTTTCTAAATCTCAATGTATTTATTTTCTGACAAGGTGTAGAGCCGATTTTCTTCTCTTCTGTCCAAAGTATAAGACGTAGGGACAACATAACTGTTCTTAAATGCAAACCATACTATCAATCCTTTATTATTATTATTGTTAAAAATCTCCATCCTATTATCACATTCTCCATTTTCCTCTGATGTACTCTTGGCTTCTCCCAGCTCTCATCTGTGAGCCCATTAGTTCCTTTTCCTTAGGCCTATCAAGAAGTGTTTACTGTGGTGTTTACCAGGGCCTCCCATAGGTTGTGTGGGATTCTGGGCAAATATTCTTTTGTGGGGCCTCTGGCCATATTAACAATTTGACTGAAACATGTTAAAAATGCTTGGGCCCATTGAGGTGTATTGATTTATCAGCGAAGATTTGGAATCACGGTAGAGAAGAGATACTTACGTACTTACTTATTCTCCAACCAGTGCGTGTGAAGGTGCTTCCTCCTCTTCAGGCACCCTCTCTTCCTGTTCAAGTCTAGGCACCATCTCTTCGTTGTGTTTATGGCCAAAGGCATCAGTCCCTGATTATTCCACATCCTTCACCTTGTGGTCACTCACAACACATGGCTCTTTGGAACCTGCTTGTGTTGAAACAGTACAGCTCATCTTGCCTGTGCAGCTCCCCGGACCACTTACTGAGGGCTGGTTACACTATATTATTCACGATGTACATCGTCCCTCGAGCTGTCCAGGAACACTAGCTTCCAGGGGCAATCTCTAGGGTGTTACTGTGCTTTGTCAGTGATGATTACAAATGCAACCCTGCCCCAGAGAATGCAGTAACACTTGGATGATAACTTCTTTGTGGTCATGTTAAATATACTAATTTTATAGCATAAAGGTAGAACAGCACATCTTCCAACTGCGTCTTTTAACTCTTTAGATGCTCATCACTGCATTCTTAGGATGTGCTCTCTCTCAGTGTTGATCACAGCTTTACACTCCACAACCCAGGGGTAGGGCGGGGTGAGAAGAGTGGTCCATTGGTTCAGGGAGTATTCCTCCCTCATCCTGTACCTAGGGAAGTACAACCATAAAGGAGTCCCACTAGATTTACTGTTATTTCTGTAAAAATGTCAACCTGAAGGTTTGCAGACAGTCTCTTGAGTGATCCCAGAGACAATGCACGAGGTATTCTCAGATAACCAGGAAGCCTGACAAATCCTGAATTATCCAAGAGCTGAAGAGTTTGTAAAAATAGCATTCTGTATGTCCCGGCCATTGTGTGTGTGTGTGCACGTGAACTCTTATAAGTGCTCAGTGGTTCTCATAATTTTCTGCACCCATTTGTGAAGTGTGCCTTGATGTTGATTTTATTTTTCCTTTGTGAAAAAGTATAATAATAGACATAAAACTTTTCGAAAGGATGTTGATGGTGAGGGAGGCTGTGTGTGTGGGGCAGGGAGTATGTGGGAATGCTCTGTACTTTTAGCTCAATTTTGCTGTGAACCTAAAACTGCTAAAACAACACACCCTGTTTAACAGGAAAAAAACATCAAATAAAAAAGGCTGGCCTGGAAGAGTGTGATGTCACCATGTTGATTGGAGCTGGAAGAGGATGTCTCCAAAGCCCCACGGTGTTGTGAGGCAATGGTTGGGGAAGTCTTAAGAGGAGATGGGTGCAGCCGCCTTAGGACCGCCTGCCATGTGGCGTGGAGACTGCAGAAGAGTTGGGGCGAACCCCCCCACCCCGCCTGCCAGGGTAAAGGACACCTGCTAACACCCCAGCTGTCCCTGGGTGCTGGGGACCAGAGGCAGCACTGTGGGTGGAACACAGATGCGCAAGAGCCAATCCACAGACCTGCACACTTGGCTCAGGTCCACGGGTCAGCAGTGGCTTTTCAGGAGCTCAGAACCCTGAAATTGTCCTGTGTCTGACATGAGTGAGAATCTCCAAAATCAGCATGTCAGCACCATTCTGGCAGCCTGGTGTCACACAGACCTTTGAAACCAATATGACACTGCCATCGGTTGGAGTCATCCACTGGCCAGGCTGCCCTTCCAAAACCAGAGCCCAGCCAGGGCTCAAGACAGCCCCACAGGCATGCGTCTGATTGCTCCTTGGGGCATCTGGTTGACCCATTTCCGGACCACGGGGTCTGGAAATTAGACATGTTTGCCCTTTGGGGGTGCAAGAAGCCTGTGCTTCACTCCCCATATCTTTTCTCCACCAGCAGTCAAAATATGGGGGGCGAATACCAGCAGCATTAGGTCCTTCCTGAGATCCCCTCACACCTTTGGACTCCACTTTGCTGACTGGCCTGGCCACTGCTGCTCATCTGGTCTCACCATCAACACTCAGAGCTGCTCTGTACAGTTGTGCAGGTTGTGCATTGCACAGCGGTGCCCGTATCCAGGGGGCACCACTGACATCACAGAGGGTGCAGCTTTGTATATTTTACTACAGTAGATGGCAGTAAACTGTCTTGTTCTAACAAAGATTGGTCTATTATGATGATTTTTTGATAAATGGAAGTCTTGAAGAAGGGGGTGCCTTTTAAGAATTTGCAGGAAATCACCAATATGGGCTAGCAGTGCCTTGGGCTACACCTGTCCACTCCCTCAGCTGACCAAGCTGTGCAGGCACCTTCGTTTCCCCTGGTTAACTTCATTCATTTGTTCATTCATTCATACATTCATTTACTCATTGAAAATGACTCAATGCTAACTGTGTGCCGAAACCCTGAGCATTTTGAACGTTTTGTAAGTAGTTTCAGTACCTGTGGGGAGGTGGTCCAGGCCCCCTTGGGTGTGTCTGGTGCTGACCTGCGGGCTGTGAACAGGAAGTGCCGCTCCGGGCCACGCAGTTGAGAGGCGGGTGCCGCTCCCGCCCCACTTCCCATCTGGGGCAGATGCCCGAGACTCCGAGGCCTGGGGGAGGCCCAGCTGCAGGGCTTGGCCTGCGGTCCACCCCCTCCACGGTTGTTGTGAGAAATAAAGGGCACGACACACACACAGTGCGGGGAGCAAAGCCCCTCAGTGAGTGGCCCCCGTGACGCCCGGGGCTGGGGTGTTCTCAGTGGCTACAGGTGTGGGCTCCGGACCAGGCTGCTTGGACCTGAGTCCTGGGTCTGCCCCTTCTGTGCTCCCTTGGGGATGTGATTTACTCATTTATTAAATGGGACAACAGTCCCTAGGTCATAAACCTGTTGGGAGGATGATATTCAATTGAGAACCGCCTGGCACAAACACTGGGGGTCGTGGGCTGAATGGTGGCCTCCCCGAAAGGTAAAGATAATCCAGGTTGTAACTCCAGGGACCGGTGACTGTGACTGAACCCCAGGGTTATTTGGAAAAAGGGTCATGACAGATGTCATTAAGTTGCAGATCTTGAGACAAGATCATCCGGATATGCGGATAGTCCCTAAGTCCAGTGACAGATGCCCCTGAAAAAGGCAGAACAGGAAAAGGTAGATGCATAGGGAAGAAAGCCGTGAGGAGACAGAGAGGAGACAGAGGCTGGAGTGACGTAGCCAGAAGCCAAGGAACGCCGGCAACCCCGAGAGGCTGGCGGAGGCTGGAAGAGACAAGGAAGGATCCTCTCCTAGGGCCTCTGGAGGGAGCCTGGCCCTGGAGGCACCTTGATTTCAGACTTCCAGCTTTCAGGACTGTGAGAGAATCCACTCCTGTGCTTTTAAGCCACCCAGTTTGTGGTAATTAGTTAGAGCAGCCCTAGGAGACTAATATCCTCAGTGAATATCATCTCATCGTTATTACCGATGTAATTTTCTCATGGAAAATAAGAAAAGAGAAGGTGAGTAGTCATAGATTCGAGCAGACCAGCGGTGTTGAGATGGATGGATGGACGGCGTCCCCTGAAATGGCCTAGGGCGGGGTCGGCAAACATTTCTCTATAAAAGGCCAGATAGGCAGTGCTCATCTCAGTTACTCAGCTCTGCTTCCCGAGCATGAGGGCAGTCACAGAGAGCACGTAGATGATGAGATGTTTTGGCCGGCCTGGGGGCTCGTGTGCTCACCCCTGGTCTGGGGCAGCATCGCTCCAGGGTGCTCTGTGGGTCATGCCAGACACAACTACGTGTTACCCTCTGCAGTGAGAGAAGGATAGATGGAGGGTGTTTACAAAATTCCATGGCAATTTCATAGAGTAATTTTATGTCTATGGAGGCTAATTATGAAAAATTTAGGTGTATATTTTGTATGTCCTTCTCTTCCTTCCACTTTTCTAGGAACTTCTTACTGTTAATTTCACACAAGTGTCCCTGGGCGGCAGAATCGAAATAAAAACGTGGCCTTTGCCCACAGAGGGTTTGAGAGACTTTGGTCTGGGCAAGACACCCTCCTACGTAAGAAGGCGCTGCTTACCATAGGGAGCCCCAGAAAGTGAGGGGCCTGGGGAGACCCAGCCTTTTGGGTGGCCCAGGAGTGGAAGGGTCTCCAGCTTGGGGACCTGAGGTGGCTGAGTTTGGAAAGGACCTAGAGGCCTCATCCACGGACCCTGGCCAAGCCAAGCGTTGCGTCACATCAAGTGGTGTATTGCTGGACTGAATCCACCTTGCAAAGCAGGGCAGAAGGCTGACAGCTGGCCAGCCCAGGGCACCCTGGACTCGAGGAGGGACTGGCTTTGTATGTGGGAGTCTTGGGTTCCCTCCCCACTACCGTTGACCCCTTCTAGCCCTTTCCCACCCCATGTGAGGCTCTGGAAAACCCCGGCTGCCTCATGCCATGACTGCCACCTTGGTGACGGTGGCTCCCCCAGGGCAGGGTGGAGCCTGCTTCCCCATCCTTGAGGCTGGGCCCCTGCTCTCTACTGGGCTCACAGCAGGCGCTCAGTGAACGTGGACTGAAGGGCCACTGGACACACTGATCTCCCTTCCAGTGCCGTGCCCGCCGCCTGTGTTAGGGTATCAGGTCCTGTGAGCGTGGAGGACGTGCTGAGAACGGTGAGACTGGGGGAGGGGGATGGCAGAACCCGGCAGATCTGCCATTGAGAGGAGGGAGGTTTCTGGAAGCACCACACATCCGTCCTCTTGGTCTGCATGGACGTGGGGCAGGAGGAGTCCCTCAGAGAAGAGACGGGACGCAGGGCCAGCTGGAGAGGGAGTGCAGGAGGGCAGGGAGTAGCCTTCCCACAGGGCCGGGGGGCAGGAAGGCGGTGCCGCCCGCTCACCTGGAGGACCCGGGAGAGAGGCTTAGCTGAGCTGAAGGGTAGCACTGACACTCAGAGTTCGCGGGGGAAAGCACCCGCAAAGCGATGTTTGCAAAGAAACGGACCTGAGCAATGCTAGACTTTTAAGCGTCATGAAACCTGGAGGGAAGAAGACAGCCAACCAGTCCTGCTGGCTCTGGGGGCGATGGGTGATGCTTCCGCCCTTGATGATTCTCTGCAGTGAATCAGCCCACCCAGCTGTCTGGGCGCGTCTCCATAGAGTTCCTCCCCAAACTTCCCCAAGGTCCCCGCCCCCCCAGGGCCTTTTGAGAAAAAGTCAGTGCAGGTGTCACGAAGCCTGAAGCCTGGGAAGAGGCGGGATGAGGGCCAGCAGGAAGGGAAGCCCGAGGGCGAGGATTGAGTCCTGGAGACTGCAGTCCAGGACTGCAGGACACAGTCGTAGGGGGTTTGTGACTTCAAATAAAACTGGGACTGGGTTTCAGGTTGGGGGCTGGGAGACGGATCAGTGTGGACACTCAGAGCGAAACAGAACATGAAGTCAGACAAGTCTTGTCTTTTGGAACCATCTACCCTTCCATGCGCGATGTTTCAGTGTCTTTGCCATTTACCTCGGTCCTCAGGGAGGCTTTAGCTCGTGTAACAAGACCTCACATTTCAGTGACTGAGCCCCGTGGAAGCTGCTTTCTTGTAAAAGTCCAGTGAGGGTGTCCTGGCTGCTGAGCAAGGTCCATGTGGTGATTCAGGAGCCCAGGCTCCTCTCTTTGTGGGGTCCAAGGGCTCGGCTGCATTTGCATCCAGACGGGGGACGGGAGGGCAAAAGGAAAGAGAAGGGCCTCTTAGCTCCTGCATGGCTGGCCAGAACGAGGCCCCTTGCCCTCCCCAGGGTCCCCAGGGCCCTGGGGGAGTGCCCTCCTGGAGGAGGTGCCAGGGACCTGCCAGCACGTGTGTTTACTGTCCCACCAGTACCGCACATGGTGAGGCTGGGGGTGGGAGAAGCCCTTCCTCGGAAGCAGACCTGAGTTCTGCTAGAAAGGGGATGAATGCTTAGTTGGTTCCAATGACACGTGTTCCTTCCAGGGTCCCTGGACGTGAGTCCCGGTGGAAGGAGGTAGATGATAAGTTCCTGGGCATGGAAGGGCATGGCTTCCCTGGATAGGCAGAGCCAGAGGGCTACTCGGGGCAGCAGGTGACCACACCTGGGGCCTGAGTGCCTGGCTGGGGTTAGGGGAGGAGAAGGGTGTGGACATGTAGAAGGAATAGGAGACCCCAGAGACAGCCTCACCTCCCACAGAGGTTTGGAGAACATGCGGGAAGGACCTAGTGCCCTGGAGGGAGCAGCGGCTTTAGCTCCCAGCTCCTTGAAGGTGGAGGCGGCTAGAAGCCCTTACCTGGCTCCCCTTCTGTCCCTTGCTGACAGTTTCCGGGGTGAGATGGACAGTCCATGGCAAGAAGCACTTGCTCTGCTCCCTGTGGTCTGATGACACAGGTGGGCTGCCCCTTGGTCTCACAGCTCTCACAGCCGGAGATACTGATCCCGAGAAAGGTCCTGCCCAGGCCACTCAGGGAGCTGGGGTGACAGGTGGGGACCAGAGTTCTCCCAGGCCCCGTCCTCTCCCCGGGGCCCTTCTCATCCCTGGCAGAGACACCTGGCCTCTGTGTGCGGGCTGTTAGGTTCCTACCCAGCACTTCCTGTGGCCAGGGTGTCTAATCACCTTACCTATTTTTCCTCCTGGCAGTTCTGAATTTGTGGATGCCCGGTCACCTGTTTACAGACGTGGAAACTGGTTCATAGAGTGATTTAAACCCCAGACCTGAGGATACGTTCTGGGAAAGTACGGGGCGAGGATGTCTTTCCATCTGGTTTATGGCTTCCCTCGCTGAGCGGTGCTGCCCTTGGCCTTGCCGAGATTTTATAACTGGCTCTCGTTCTGGGTCAGACGGAAGCCCCCTCTGGAGTCGTAGGAGAGAGGAAGCCAGTCCCGCTTTCTGTGTGAGCCGGATCTTTTCTCTTGCCTGAATACAACAGTCATAAGTAAGACTCCAGTAAATAAATAGTTCAGTTCCCATCGAAATTGCCTATGCTGGAATTTGTGTCTTTAAAAGAAACATGAATGGTGACTGGGACAGAGCATTCTTTTACTTGAACCCAGAGGATTCTAACACAGATAGTAGAAACGTGAGAAGCCTCAGCTAAGTGTATTCTCTGGGTTATAAATTCCTGTTCTCTCTAATGCCTCTGCCTTATCTGGAGGTTCTCTTGGCTGCGCTTTCTTCTTTCACTTCTGTCTCTTGATTCACTGTGTTCCTTCTTTTCTGGGATTTTACTAGCTCAGCAGCTGCAGCTCAATTGAGCCAAGAATGTTTGCTCTGGGTGGTGAAGAGGTGCACTCACTCTGCCCCCGTGGTCCTGCTCTCCCTGGCACACTGGTGCCCTTATGTAACTCTGTCCTTTTCAGAATCAACTCTGCCGGAGCTTGGTTAAAAAAAAAAGTCAGTGAATGACAAATGACGGGGTTTGTTCACCTTTCATTAGCTGCCCTTAAAACGGAGCCCCTCTCCTAAGTAACTCTCGTAGTGTGTGCTTTGGCTGTGTCTACAGGATGCTTTGAAACCCATTATTTCTCAACTAAAGAAGAGTGTGACCGGATGCATTTTAAAATAGCGAGTGCACTTGAAATATCGAGCCAGAGGTTTCTTTGCTGGGAGCGTGGAAATATTGGTGGAGTTCTGGCAAAGTGGAAAAGTAACTGGTCACTCACAGAGTTCTCAGAACTTGTGCTTGAAAGAAGTGTGACCTGTGCACTTTGGGGGCAGTTATGGCATTCTTCATAGAACTAAACTTACCCCAGAAGTTGTAATTGAACTTGAAAACAGCTGAGGCTAAGGTTTCAGGTGTGCAGAGGGGTAAAGAGAAGTCAGATTTGGGAGCATAGGGTCAAAAGGAGCCTAGAGAAAGCAGGGTGAAGGGAAAACATATGTTGTAATGGCAGAGATAAGCCCACATTTATCAGCTGTGATGATATAAAGATGAAATAAAAATCAGGCTGAAACAAAATGACTCTGAAAGTTTTAGAATTAACTAAAAAGAAAATGTAGCAATATTCATACAGATAAATTAGAACTTGAAATGAGAAGTTTAAGAAGGACAGAGACAGATATTTCATATTAATAGAAGTGAAAATGCATCAAGGAGATACAATAGTTTTGACATTGTTTATACCTAAGACCACATCTTTGAAATATTTACAGCTAAATTTCTTTGAATTGTAAGGAGAAATTGACCAACTTAGAATTGAAGAGATTTTAACACAGCCCTGTTGCACTGGGCTGAATTGTGGCCCTAAGATATGTTTACATACTAATCCCTAGGACCTCTAAATACTACCTTGGCTTGTAAAGAGTCTTTGCAAATGTAATTACTTAAGAATCTTGAGATGAGATAATCCTGGATTACCAGGTGGGCTCTAAACGCCATCACAAGTGTTCTTATAAGAGAGAAGCAGAGGGCGATTAGACACACACAGAGGAGGAGACTTATGAAGATGGAGGGAGAGATTGGAGTGAGGTGGCCTCCAGTCAAGGAGTGTGGGCAGCCCCCAGAAGCTAGAAGAGGCAGACAATGGATTATCTCGTAGGGTCTCAGGAGGGAGCACGGCCCTGCTGACACCTTGATTTCAGACTTCTGGTCTCCAGAACTGTGAGAAAATAAATTTGTTGTTTTTAGGCCACTAAGTTTGTAGCAATTTGTTATGGCAGCCACAGGAAACAAATAACAATTCTCAAAAATGGATCGATCAAGTAAAAGAATAATTAATAAGACTATCAAGGATTTGAAAAAATTAACTCTGCACCCAACTGAGTGTGCTCATTTAAAAAATATATAGGAAAAGTTATTAATATTAACCATGTCCTAGGCTACAAAGAAAATGTGCAATTTCCCAAGATTGAAGTCACGAGTCCTTATTCTTTGGAGGCGGTGCAATGAAAACAGCAACCACCAGCAAAAAGATAGACAGAATATCCCCTGCATGCATTGGGAGATTAAAAAAATACCTTCTAAAAAATTCATGTTTTAACAAGAAAATCAAAATGGAAGTTATACTACTTAAAACCAAATGACTCTAAAAGTTGTGCATATAAAGTTGTGAGATGAAGCCACAGTATTACTCAAAGGAGAATTTAGAGCCAGAAATGTGTTTATTAGAAAACAAGAAAGAAATGAGCTAAGTTTTCTTAGCTGTAAAAAAAAAAACTTAAAAAAAAGGACAACTAAACAAACCTGAAGAAAGTGGAAGGAAGGAAATAATAAAGATTAGAGCAGAAAATAATGAAATAGAAAGCCAGAAAGTCCAGTAGAGTTAATCAACAAAACCAAAAGCAAGTTCTTTAAAGTGACAAATAAAATTGGCAAGCTTTGTGCAGGTATTGGGTCGGCCAAAAAGTTCATTCAGGAAACCCCAAATGAACTTTTGGGCCAACCCAATATAATCAATAAAAAAAGAAAGCATAAATAAATATCATGAGGAAACAAAAAAGGATCCATAGCTGTAGCTATATTTGACCTTTAAAAATTTTTAAAGAATTAAATATCTTTATACTAATATATTAAGAAAGTAGCTGATATTGAAACGTTCCTAAGATACAAATAATCAAGATAGACCCAAGAACAAGTAGAGAAACAATCATAAAATCAATGGAAATGATAGACAAAGATCAATAAGCAAGCGCCACCAACGCCATAGAGTTTAATAGATGAGTTCTACCAAATAGTCAAGAAGACAACTTAGATTTGGGGAAACTATTCTAGAGTGTAGAAAAAGATGGAATGCTAACCAACCCATTTTATGAAGTTAGTAGAAAACACATTATCAAAACCACACAAAGAAAGAATAAAAAAAACTCCAAAGGCTCATTATGAATGTGCATGCAAAAACCAAAAAAAAATATTAGCAAATTGTATTTTAGTTTATTAATAGGGTAGTACATCTTGAGCCAGTTAGGTTTGCTTCAACAAAGAATATTTTTCGGTGTGGTTAACTGCCTGAAATTAAATGAAAAAAAAAAAAAACCCAAACCTCCATGGTTTTCATAATAGATGCTAACCTCCCTCCCCCAACCCAAAATAGATGTTCATTCACCACATAAACATAGAGAAAATGGAATAGAAGGAAGCTCCTTGAACTAATAAAGAACATATACCAGAAAAACATAGGGGCTGACTTACTTAATGATGTAACAAAATTGAAGTCTAGTCACTGCTCCTATGTTATACATCTTAGCCACATTTCAAGGAAAGAAATACAAAATTTAAAGGAAGAAATAAAACTGTGATTATGTTCAGATGTTTTAGATGTTCAGTTTGAAAAACCAAAGGAATCACCTGATGAATGACTAGAACCAATAAATTAATTTAACAGGAGTGCTGAATGTAAGTTGAACATAGAAAGATCTTTAATTTTTCTTTAGCTACCAATAACTAATTAGAGATTGCAATAGAAAAAAAAACAATCCCCTTCATAATAGCAACAAAATCTGTTAGGTACCTGAGAGCAGACCTGTGGCCACCATGCCAGGAGCATAGCCACTCTCTTTTCTTCTTTACTAAAAGACCCTGAAATTTTGTTTGTGTTGGCAATATACTCACCTAAAAATACATGATCTCCCAGCATCCTTTGCAGCTACGATTGGCCATGTGATGAAGGTCACATGCTTCAGGAAACATAGGCAGAATTCCATGGGAGGGCATTCCTCACCAGATAAGAAGAGAACGCCACCTTCTTCCTGCCTAGGATACAGACAAGATGCCAGGAGGTATAGCAGTCTTCTTGTGATCACAGCGTGAAAGCTTCCTGCTGGGGATGGTGGAAGAAACGACTAGAAGATGCTCTGTTCCCAGATGATCTCTGGCCCTGGACTGCCTTACCTTGGGCTTCTTGGAGAGAGGGGAAAAGAAGGAAGGGGAGGCAAGCAGAGGGGAGAGAGGGAGGAAGAGGGAGGAAGGGAGGGAGAACCTTACTTGTTACAGTCACTGCTGTTTAGATTTTCTGTAGCTCACAAGTGAACACATCTTTAACTGATGCAAAACCTAACAAAGAAGTGTTAAAGCCTAAATGAAGAAATCTATAAAATTTCATAGTAGAATATAAAAGATAGCCTAAATGAAAGGAGAGTTGTACTATTGGGTTGGCCAAAAAGTTCATTTGGGGCTCTCTTCCCGGCTTGTAGATGACCACCTTCCTGCTGTGTCCTCACATGGCTATTCTCAGTATGTGCGTGGGGAGGGAGAGAGAGAATGAGCTCTCTGGAGTTTTCTCTTATAAGGACATGAATCCTTTTGGGTCAGGACCCCACCCTTATGACCTCATTTAACCTTAATTACTTGCTCAGAGAGCCTATATTCAAATACAGCCACACTGGGAGTTAGGGCTTCAACATATGAATCCTGGGAGGACACATACACTCAGTTTCTAACCACAGACCTTGTTGGCATCCTCGTCAGCACAGAATGACAGCCAAGTGGCTGAGTACTGTTTAATTTGTCATGATACTGTTGGGAATCACAGAACAGGTAGGTAGGAGTTTGGAAATTGGCTACTTCACCATCCTAAAAACAGACAAACTCCCATGGGCCACCCTATGCTTTGAGAACAAGAGCTTCCCCAGGCTATGTCTTCACAGTGAAGACTGCTGCTTTCTGACCATGTCCCCTCCTGCTGTGCCAGAGGGCTCTGAGGGTCCCTCTGGTGCTGGGAGTCCCCAGGGCTGGTCTCATTGGTCCTCATGAAGTGATCCCATCATCTTCCCTGTGGCCCGCTCCCCCTGTCCTGCTGGAGCCCCTGGAGCTGCCAACTTCATGCACTGACCATGTGGAGGGTCATCAGGGCTGATGCTGCTGCAGCATCACCACCCCTTAGGCACTGCCACCCCCGGGGGCCTCACTGCCATGCAAATGCCAGAGCTCTTGGGGTTCCCACAAGGCTCCGTGCTCCTGAGGTCCCAGGTTGGGAGAAAGCCTCTCTCCCCTGCATCCCCTTGGTCACAGGGAGCAGGGCCATGGTGCTTCTGCCTCTGTGTCCCCCACAGGTTTTAATAGCAGAGCTCTGTGCTCCCCCCTCAGGCTCCTCCTCCGTCATGCCTTGGGAATCTGGGACCTGGTGCAATCTGGGATGGGGCTGTTATACTGGGCTGTATCACTGGACCAGGCTTGTCTGCTTGGCCCTCTGGTCCCTAAGGCGGACCACCACACAGGAGTGTCCACCCCAGCACTGGACAGCCTGGGCAAGCCTCACTCCCAGAAGGCTGGGAGTGGTGGCTGCAGAAGATTTCCTATGACATGGACCAAAACCTCCCCCAAAGCCAGGTGTGCAGAGCGGGGCCACCTCTAGTGTCTGTTCCAGGTCCCCCCTCTGCCAGGTGCCAGGTGTGTGATTTCAGTAGGTTTGGGGTCTTCCTCCCCTTTCTCTGGGGCTGTGTGTCAGTTCCAGGGGACGTGCATTGTACTGAGGCACCATGGATGTGTGTGCATGTGTGTGTGTGTTGGGGGGCGCTGGGTGGGGGATAAATTATCAGCCATCTTCCTCCTGGCACCCACTTGAGCATCCTTCCTCTTGCCGGGTCTTCATCGCCAGCTGCTGTGTGTCTAGTTTCACTCTTCTCCCTGCACATGAAGTATCTTTATATCTGTAGGCCATCTGGGCCATGTTGGCACTGTGTCTGGGCCAAAACTGGGCTACCCTTAGCCATGTGTCAGGGCGTCCAGCTGTTCCCATCCCCTGCCAGAGACAGTAAGCCTTTGGTACTGGTATGGGTTGGGTTGTCCCAGAGACTCCCAGAGACAAGTGCTCCCAGAGACAAGTTCAAGTCCTAACCCCAGGTACTAGGGAACTTGTTTGGAAACAGGGTCTTTGCAGATGTAATTGAGTTAAGTTGAGGTCATACTGGGATGGGGGGAGGCCTTAATCTGATGACTGGTGTTCTTTTTTTTTTTTTGCGGTATGCGGGCCTCTCACTGTTGTGGCCTCTCCCGTTGCAGAGCACAGGCTCCAGACGTGCAGGCTCAGCGGCCACGGCTCACGGGCCCAGCTGCTCCACGGCATGTGGTATCTTCCCAGACTGGGGCACAAACCCGTGTGCCCTGCATCGGCAGGCGGACTCTCAACCACTGTGCCACCAGGGAAGCCCTGTTGACTGGTGTTCTTGTAAGAAGGAAATTTGGGCACAGATGAAGATGGAGACAGAGATTGGAGTCCTGCATCTGCAAGGTGAGGGGCGTCAAAGAGCACCAACCACCACCAGAAGGCAGAAGAAGCAAGGAACAGACCCTCCTTCAGAGTCTCTAAAAGGAACAAACCCTGCTTAAACACCTAGATTTTGGACATCTGGCCTTTTGAACTGCGGAAGTAAATTTCCCTGTATTTGGGTACCTAGTATGTGGTCTTTTTTACTGAAGCCACAGGGAACTGATACAGGTAGTGTTTGGAGATGTCCCTGCACACAAGACTTTTAGAATCAAGACACTCTGGTTCCAGTTCTGCCCCATCTCTCTGACCCTGACTTGTCCCCTCTGCTCCTCAGAAATGCCACTGCCATTTCCACTTCAGGGCTTTGCTTAGCTGTTCACCTCTCAGCCTCCCTTCCTCAGGGACCAGTCTCTGACCACCCAGTGCAGCCACTGGACACTTTCCCTACTAATTCTCTGTGTAGCGTTAACATTTTCTTATATATTTCTTTGTTCATTATCTATCTCCTGCATATGACTTGGTGTTTAGAAAAGTTTTCTTGATGTGTAGAAAGTACCTAGCAATGGCTAACCCAATAACGAATAGATACAACGCTTCTGCTTTGAGGTAAGTGTGTTGGTTTCTCTGTGTTGTTGTGACAAAGCACCGCATACTGGGCAGTGGAAACACAGGTAGTTACTGTCTCACAGTTCTGGAGGCTGGAAGTCAGGAATCAGGGTGTTAGCCGGGCCGTCTCCCTCTGACACTGGGGAGAACACTTCCTGGCCTCTTCCAGCTGCTGGCGGGACCAACAGTCTTTGGTGTCCCTGGCTTGTAGCTCCATCACTTCAATCTCTGCCTCTGCCATCACCTGGCCTTCTTCACATCGTCTTCTCTCTGCCTGTGACATGTCTGTGGTCAAATTTCCACTTTAGATAAGGACCCGGTCATGTTGGACTAGGGCCCACCCTAATGACCTTATCTTAACTTGATCACCTGCAAGGACCCTATTTTCTTTCTTTCTTTCTTTTTTTTTAATGGAAAATTTGGCTAATTTTTTTTTTAAGATTTAATTAATTAATTAATTTTTTTGCTGCGTTGGGTCTTTCACGCGGGCTTTCTCTAGTTGCTGCAAGCAGGCCTACTCTTCGTTGAGGTGTGCGGGCTTCTCATTGCGGTGGTTTCTCTCGTTGCAGAGCATGGGCTCTAGGTGCATGGGCTTCAGTAGTTGTGGCACGTGGGCTAGGTAGTTGTGGCTCGCGGGCTCTAGAGCGCAGGCTTAGTAGTTGTGGCGCACGGGCTTAGTTGCTCCGCAGTATGTGGGATCTTCTGGACCAGGGCTCAAACCCGGATTATAACCCACTGCACCGCCAGGGAAGTCCTGGACCCTATTTTCATATAAGGTCTCATTCACAGGGGTTAGGACTTGAATGTATCTCTCTTGGAGGATGCAATTCAACACAGCAGTATGGATTCTTCAGATTATGAGTCACTTCTCTGATTTGGGAAGAATCTGTGTCTTTCCAGCCAGCATGACAATGCTCAGCTGTCATGGCTGCAGCCTGCTCCCTGGTGGGCTGGGGGCTTCAGGGGATTGTGTTCCACTGTCTTCTGCAGCCGGGCTCTGGCTTGTACCGTGGACTGCTCTCCACAGAGCTGTTGAAGACTGAACAGATGGGCCAGTGCTCTGTTGAGGTACCAGGAAACTTCTTGCAAACTGCCCAAGGGACGAGCTCAAAGTCAGGCCCTAGATAAAAGAATGCTGACTTTTGCCTCATTCTCTGCTACTGAAAGGGTCCCTCGCCCTTGGATAATAATGTCCAAAAGTGAAGGAAGATTGGGTCACTCTGGGGGTAATACTGACAAATTTCCATTATTTATGGGCTGCTGGGACCATGTTCATGGTAGATAATGGATTTTGGTTCAAAAGGGAGTTGCCAATTTACCCTACAGGAATTCAGAAAGTTTTATTAAAAAACACTCAGAGCTAAGGCTAGTCTCTGGGTGTGTGTGGGTGGGGAAGCTTTGGGGGTGGGGAAGGTGGTCCCTGTCACAGAGCAGAAAGAGAAGCATGTAGCCAAAAGGCAAGCAAGCCGCTGGAGGGAAAGTTCTGGAAGGGCTTTTCCCACTTCATGCTGAGGGAAGCCAGGAGGCAGCAGCTCCTGGCAGGCGGGCCTGTCAGTTAGAAGCTGGACACAACAGAAGCCTGTGTACTTAAAACTCATTTTATTTGACAGAAAATAAGATGCTGAGGGTCGGTGCCAGGCCTGGCTGCTGGTTGCGGACGAGGCCCATTGGGTTGTAGTCCATGGGTTCAACCAGGCCAGAGTTTCTGGCGGGGCTGAGGGACTAGGAGCAGAACCTTCCCTCGGGGACAGAGGAGAGATGGGCTCTAGGGTGAGGCTTCTGTATGGAACGTTCTGGGAACTAGGATGAGATGGGGGATGGGAGTTTGGTGGTGGATAGACATAGCCCTTAGCATTCAAGGTTTTCAGTCTTAGCAAGAAGCCATTTGAGTTCACAGACTGTTATAGTCTGACAAGCAGAGCAGAGGGATGTGATGGAGAGATGCTGGCCTGGAATGGAGGACAGATCCAGGAAGGCTTCCTGCAAGAGGGGCCCTCTCCACTGAGTTCGCAGGAGGGCTTCTCAAACATCAGAATGGTGCATTCTGAGTGTTAAGATGGTCACCATGAAGCCAGAATCGTATGCCCATTATTCCTGCCGTAATCATTCTGGCTAGAAGGATCCACTCCACTTTACCGCTGATGTAGATGCTTCTCACATGGTAGGGTTTGAGGATTAAATGAGAAGTCATATAACTATGGTGAGTGAAAGGAGTCAGTCAGAAAATCTCACATATTCTATAATACCATTGTGTTAGGGTTCTCCAGAGGGACAGAACCAATGGGATGTGAGTGTGAGCGTGTGTGTGTGTGTGTGTGTGTGTGTGTCTGTACACAGCTGACCCTTGAATAACAAAGGTTTGAACTGTGCAGGTCCACTTATTTGTGCATGTTTTTCAATAGTAAATACCACAGTCCTGTATGGCTCTGTGTCCAGGTTTGGCTGAATCCACAGATGCAGAGTGGAGGACATGGAAGAAATGAGTATATACAAAGGGCCGACTATAGGTTATATTTATTATATTTGGATTTTGGACTGTGTAAAGGGTTAGCACCCTTAACCCTTGTATTGTTCAAGGGTCAACTGTATACATATAAGTTTATTTATTTCATGGATTTAGTGCACATGATTGTAGCGTCTTGACTAGTCCAAAATTGTCCAGGTAGGCTGGTGAGCTGGGAGAGAGTCGCACTTTGAGTGCAAAGGCAATCTGCTGGGAGAATTCCTTCTTGCTTGAGGAGGTTGGTCTTTTTCCATTAAGGGCTTCAACTGATTGGATGAGTCGCACCCACATTATGGAGAGCGATCCGTTTTATTCAAAGTCTACTGATTTAAATGTTAATCTCATCTAAAAATACCTTTACAGAAACATTTAGAATAATATTTGACCAAATATTTGGGTACCATGACCTACCCAAGCAGACACATAAAATTAACTATCACAGCCACTTATATGAAATGTCCAGAATTGGCATATTTTGAGTGGTTGCCATGGGCTGGGGAGAGAAGGGATGTGGAGTGATTGCGAATGGGGTACAGGTTCTTTTTGGGGTGCTGACATGTGAACTACAATACTACTGTACAGTGTACAGGCATACCTTGTTTTATAGCACTTTGTTTTATTGAGTTTCACAGGTATTGCTTTTTTTTTTTTTACATATTGGAGGTTTGTGGCAACCCTGCATTGTCAGATGATGGTTAGCATTTTTTAGCAACAAAGTATTTTTTAATTAAGGTATGTACATTGCTTTTTTAGATGTAATGCTATTGCACACTTAACTGACTACAGTATAGTGTAAACATAACTTTTATATGCATTGGGAAACCAAAAAATGCGTGTGACTCAATTTACGGCGATATTCACTTTATTGCGGTGGTCTGGAACTGATCCTACCATATCTGTGAGGTGTGTCTGTAGTTTTGTAATACTATGCCAGGAAAGTGGAAAGAGCAGTCCTGACATCCAGCAGTGGCTGGGCATTCACAGACAGGCACGGTAATCTGTTGGATGTAGACAATCTCACAGAATACCTACCTCAGATAAGGTTACTCTGAGCCCGTGATAAAGTGAGACCAAGCAAAGCCCCCTCATCAATTTGTCTAAGCACAGATGAAAACAAGATCACTGTGCCACCCACAGAACACCTAACACGCCCCTCCTGGCCAACATGAGTGATCCCCGTTTCACCAGTTACAGCTTCATCTTTGCTCTAGTCGGCTGTTCCCAGGGATAAGATGTACTGAGATACCCCCTCATAGGCTTGCCCCCTCTCTCTGATAGCATCCAAGCTAGAGAGAACCCCTCCCTTAGATCCTCACCCAAATCACCAATCACCACTATCTAACACCATCTTACTGACCACCATCCCCCCACAAGTTTCCCATGGTGCGTAGTCTCTCTCCTCACAATGAGTAATAACTGCAACTTGTTCACCAGAAATTCACAAGTGTACTTCTGGTGGCTTTGGCTGGAGGGCGTTGACAATACACATAGATAAAATATATGAAATAGAATTTTTAAATGAGCTAAAGTATGTAATATTTAAATAATAACTTATTCCTGTTTATTAATGGTACTGAAATTTTCTATACCATTTATTTCTGTTCTCTTTAGAGTACATTAAGCACTTTTAATAATAGTAATATAATCAAATATGCATTATTAAAAAATCTTGTTTACTTTACTGTGATACAGTGATCTGAAGGCCAGATTTTAAGTTCAGTTTCCTTTGATATGTGTTTTAATATCATCTTAACTGAGAGTGAGACTTTGCAAATATATGTAGATTCAAATGGCTGTGCTTACTAAAATTCATTTTTTTTCTTGACAGTGAAATTTTTCCTTTATTGAATTTTGTCTATATAATCATACCAGGACCTTTGTTTTTTTTTTTGCGGTATGCGGGCCTCTCACTGTTGTGGCCTCTCCCGCTGCGGAGAACAGGCTCCGGACGTGCAGGCTCAGCGGCCATGGCTCACGGGCCCAGCCGCTCTGCGGCATGTGGGATCTTCCTGGACCAGGGCGTGAACCCGTGTCCCCTGCATCAGCAGGCAGACTCTCAACCACTGTGCCACCAGGGAAGCCCAACCAGGACCTTTGTTAAAAAATGAAAATTAAAAAATTACAATAAAAAGGAAAAAGTTATAGATTTATATTTTAAAATTTCCATTAATATACTTGTAGGAAAAAGAAAAAAAAGCTTGTATGTACCTACTAGTTTTTTTTTTTGCAGTGGCAAATAGTATTAAATTTTCTGTTCTTAAGCTGTAACTTCTGCAAATTTGTCAATGATGTTTTCAAAATCTGATCTTGTCGTATTTATATGCAATTCCCAATATAGGCAGCTTTGTTCATCTATTTTCATTTGTAGTTGAAGAATACCTCCTTATCATTTAATCACGTGAAGATGGAACAGTCATGATTAAGGTGTTAATGGATAAGTTTGGCAAGATTCATAAAAATCTCATTTTACAATAAATTCTGGAAATTGAGTTCACGTCTTCGATGAAACTCATTTTAAAAATCACAGCCACCAGTTATGCAATTTAAAACATATGGAATCAAAATCCATTCAAAATATTCATTTGGAAACCTTTTAAACAGCTTAGAAAATTCTGTTTTAAGTGTGCAGATAAGAGAGTTTAGTGGATGACGTATTATCTTGTTTGGGCCAGGAAAGTCATATAATAATGAAAACATTTCCATATATCCGTATTCAGAAGCTCTCTGTATAACATTACTCTTTCTTGCATACTCATTTTAAAATGTTACTTTTACTTGGAAGGGACAGATGGAGTGTGTCTGTTTTTTCAAAAGTATTTTTATGATAGCTGAATACTTACTAGTTGTCTTAAACAAAAGTCAAGCCAGTTGGGAAAACTTATTTTTTTTGGTGCAACTAACCTCTTTATATTTGACAGCTGTTATAAGCACTTTGCCTTCACTAATAAATCTTTGTGAGGTAATAAGAGATACTTGTGGTTCCTTATTTCATTGCATATTCTACTCTTACAAGGAGTATAATCTGCAGGTCTCTAACTAGGCAGATGTGACTGCATTGTACCACCAGACCCTGAACAGGAACCCTGATGTGAGGGCACCACCACGAACTCCCCAGCATGTTCATCCTCCTCCCCTCACTCCAGGAGACCTTGGAATTGGCCATCACATGGACCCCGTAGGCACCCCAGGGTTCATCTGTATTTCAAACTGGTCATGTGGCCTTGAACGAGTCACTTACTCTCTGGCCTCAGTTCCATAAAATGAGGACAGTCAGTCACAGTACTTCCTGGGGCTGCTGAGTGGATGAAATGGAGCCAACATGGAGTCAGCTCATCAAGTGAGTGCAGCCTGAATGCTGGGCCTTCATGATTCAAGGTAAGTACAGTAGCAGAGAACACAGAGAACAGGGGGGCACAGAG
Source organism: Globicephala melas (assembly GCF_963455315.2). Taxonomy (NCBI): domain Eukaryota; kingdom Metazoa; phylum Chordata; class Mammalia; order Artiodactyla; family Delphinidae; genus Globicephala; species Globicephala melas. Next base: position 8,316,940 of record NC_083316.1, on the reverse strand, counting down.
GGTATGAAATCAGCGCTGGGCTGGGTGATGGGGATGTTTTTGCTTCTTGGGGACCATGGCATTGGACTGGGTGCTAAAGGGTGGGCTTGATTTAGTTGATAGGAATTGAGGAGAGGTGACTTCCTGGAAGTGGAGGGAAAGCAGACGAAGGAATCAAGGTGGAGAAGGCAGGCTGCCTTCGGCAGTGGGACGTGGGAGGCTGTCTAGACTGGGGGTCGCAGTGGGGGAGGGGTGGATGTGGCCCTGGTCTCTCAGCAGAGGCTGAGATCCCCCCCCAGGGGGTCATAGTCCCCATGCAACCCCTGGTCCTTCCCCTTCTCCCACAGCATCCCTGGGCCTCTTACATTTTGGTAGGTTGGGTTAAATTCTTCTGGGTCCATGAGTAGGGGGCAACTGGCCCTGCCCCTTCCTCCCTCCTCTTGCACCTGCCCTTTAGCTGTGCCCTTGCACTTGTCTGGTTTGTCTATAAGGGCGTAGCAGACTTGCTTACTTGATGATCTTTAAATTGTTAATGATTTTTAGCATTTTGTAATTAAAATGCTCATTCTCTCCATGAATTTTAAGCACACATATATCACAAATACAGACAGTGTCTATTTTAATGAATTACATTAAAACACTCAATTCCAAGTAATGAGGTTATTTCCATGTCTTGGCTGATAGTTCATATTTGATTCATTCATTTATTTACCTACTCACTAAATATTTTTGCCCCCCTACTATGGGTAAACTATATTAATACAACTTTGCAGATGTGGCTTCCATACATTATGGAGAAACAATATTTCTATGCCTGAGTAACACACAATCGATCTTTTGGAAGATATTCTTTTTGGCTAGGTATTTCATAATAATACATAAATCTGAGCACCTGCATGCTGTTAAATAGTGCTGACTGTTTAGGAAAATACTCTGGCATTTAGGAAAATACTCTGGTGTAAAAGGGGAAGTTTCCCAGGGCATAGCCAGGAGAGACAAAGGGAGCAATGAATTGCTTTGTGTAATCAAGTTAGAGGGATTTTGAGGTTTCTGAGATGCTGAGGAGTATGGAAGAGAGGATATCAGAAATGTGAAGAGGTTTTATGGGAGATTGTATTTTCCAAAGATGGAAACATCTCCCATCCCACAGGCTCTTCCACCAAGAGGTGGAGGCCGTGTCCTCTTCCCCTGGACCCTGGGTAGGCCTTTGTGATTGCCTCAATCAATGGAATACAGCAGAAGTTGCACCATATGACTTCCAAGCCTAGGTCATAAAAGTGCTGTGAACTTCTACCCTGTTCTCCTGGGATGCTTGCTCTTGGGGCCTGGCAGCCATGTTGTGAGGAAGCCCAAGAGAGCCAGGTGGAGAGACCACATGTGTGGACATTATGGTCCACAGTCTGCTCAAGTTCTCAGCCAACAATTGGCCTTAACCACCAGACATATGAGAGAAGAAAATTTCAGCCCCCAGCTATTAAATCACACTCAGCCTTTGAGTCCTCCCAGAGGAGGTCCCAGAAATCATGGAGCAGAAGTAAGTTGTTCCTTTTGTGCCCTAATTCCTGATCCCTAGAATGTGTCAGCATAATACATTAAAAATATTTTTAAAGATTTGAAGAACGGATCTAGGTTCATGGCAAAATTGAGAGGAAGGTAGGGCCTTCCCTGGTGATTTAGTGGTTAAGACTCTGAGCTCCCCATGCAGGGGACATGGGTTCGATTCCTGGTTGGGGAACTAAGATCCTGCATGCAATGCAGCACACTGCAGCCAAAAAAAAAAAAAAAATTGATAGGAGGGTAAAGAGATTTCCCATATTTTCACTGCCTGAAAAATCCTCTGCGGTCCACCTACTCATCCCTTCCCACCCCTCTCACTCCCACCCAACCCCTGGAAACCACTTTTTACTTGATTTTTTCAGAATGTTATATAGTTGGAATCACACAGTATTTAGCCTTTTCAGATTGGCTTCTTTCCTCTATGTCTAGACATTCCTCTATGTCTTTTCATGGCTTGTCAGCTCATTTCTTTTTAGTGCTGAATGATACTGCATTGTCTGGATGCACCATGCTATATTTATCCATTCAGCTACTGAAGGACATCTTGGTTGCTTCCAAGTTTGGGCAATTATGAATAAGGCTTCCATAAACATCTGTGTGCAGGTTTTTGTGTGGACATAAGTTTTCGGCTCCTCTGGGTAAATACCAAGGAATGTGATTGCTGAATGGTACAGTAAGATTATACTGAGTTCTGTAAGAACCCATCAAACTGTCTTCCCAAGTGGCTGCACCATTTTGCATTCCCACCAGCAGTGAATGAGCGTTCCCGTTTCTCCACACCCTCACCAGCATTTAGTGTTGTCAGTGTTCTGGATTGCCTTTCTAGTAGGTGCGTAGTGGAAAATGTTTTTCACTTTTTAGTTTGGGGTGGTTTGTTGCATAGCAATAGTGACAGGAAAAGGCCTCAAAAGAGACAGGGACAGAATTGCAATGGATGACCTGGGGGATCGGGGAAGAAATTTGGCTTTCAAGTTAGTTCCTCAAATAATGGCTCTCCTTTTAAAACCAGAAATGTCTGCTATTTAATTTATTTTCCGTGATATAACCCCTCATCATCACCCTGGGTCTTTAGTAGAAGTCTGCTACGTTGAGGGAGATGTGTTTGGAGAAATAAAGGAAAAGATCTGCATTTTGTGGGTGGTTTATAGCAAGGGGAGCTAGAAGATTCAAGTCCAGGGTTATCTGCATGGAGATTATGGAATCTGTGAAGGAAGAAAGAGGAAAAGGGGACTGGAGGACCTATGGGCCCCAGAGAACCCCGAAACATACAGGGAGGGTGGGGTCTGTCCACTTTGGGGTAAAGAGGCTTAAACCATTCTAGTTACATAGTAAAGGAAAAGCGAGCTCCTGAGTCACCCAGCCCACAAACATTTGGATTATATTCATGACAAAGTTTGTTCTTTGTCTCAACATCCTCTTGGCTGAGTGTCTGAGTGTCACAACCACACGTCTCATCAAACGTGGGACTGGTCTGTTCGAGTGTCTGCGTCAGTGTCTGTGACCGAGCGTGTCCTGGTAGCTGGCGTGTGCTGGTGGTGCTTAGAAATCAGCTGGGCCCCGGCTGGTGGAGGTGAGTTCTGCATTGCCGTCCTGTGACACCTGGGGCGGACATAGAGCTTCTCTGTTCTTCGGAAATAGCATCTCAATTTTCCTCTGGGAACCACAGGGGCTCCCCACTCTCAGGTCCTGTGTTTAGTTAGGAGGGCCTGACCCCCCCTCCCCCCCAGCCAGCTCCCAGGGCATCTCCATCTCGTGACTCAGTGTTTGAATCAAGGTGGGCTGGTGACCCAAGTCAGTCCACGAGATCCCACCCTGACGCTTCTCCATGCCCCGCTCTTTGTACCAGGTGGAAGGCTAGTGGGATATTTGCCTGGAACTTCCAGAGGTTGCCCAGGGAAGACGACCACCAGCAAGAGGGCAAAGCATGCGGTGGGGTAGCGGGGTGACACACAGGGAGGCCTGCTGGCACTGCTGGGGCCTGGATCCAGCCTGACCAACAGGCAGAGCTTAAATGCCATGCCCAGGATTGTGGATCTAGGAACAGGTGGTGACATGGGGTCAGGCTGCATACAGCCCTGCAGGGAGTGCACTGGGCTCCCACCCCCACCCCTCATCCGGCCCAGGAGGCTCCTGCAGCTTGGAGGACAGTCCCACACAGGCCCACACCTGCTGCCTCCAGCCCCATGTCCTCCGCCTAGGCCTTTCTCCGGTGGCTGGAGAGCTTACCCTGAGCCTAGGACAGGGAGATGCTGCACGGGGTATGGAGCCTGGATCCATCCTCTGTGCTGCAGGCACAGAGGACGCTGCAGACACAGAGGACGCTGCAGGCATGGAGAACGCTGCAGGCCATGGTGCCGATGTCAGCTGGGGTCTCCTCAGAAGCTCAGACAAGGGTTTGGGTATGATGGGTTATTGGGAGGTGACCCAGGGACAGGAAGGGGTGAGGAGGGGCGGGGAACTGGGGAAGCAAGTGAAGGGTGTGTCCATGGGCAGGTCACCCCCGGGGCAGCTGGAGCTGGGGCCCACTGGAGTGTCTGGGGGACTGCCCAGTGTCACATGTTCCCATCCCTGTTGGGGGGGTGGATTGCCCCTGAGCCTCTCCTGCACACCTGGTGGTACAGCAGTGCCAGGGGCTCCTTGCGATGGCCTGGAGTAGAAGCCGCGGGTTCCGGCTTTAGTGACTGCAGGTCCAGGGGGCCTTCCCCCAACCCCGCTCCCGCCTCCATCCCTCCCTTCTTCCATTCCTCCGTCTTTCCCTTCCCCCCCTCCCTTCCTTCTATGCCTCCCTCCTTCCCCACCCTCTCTCCCCCCATCTGCTCTGGTGTATAAAATAGGTTTCAAGCACAGGATTAGGAAACCAAATAGTACAGGGGGCCATATAATGAAAAGGGACAGTGCTTTGCTCTGCGCCATCAGCCCAGCTGAGGGCTTCAGACAGACCTGCTTTGAAGGGTTTCTGTGTTTCCATCTCCTGGCCGTTCCTCCGTGTCTCTAAGCTAAAGCTCTTACCTGGCTCTCTCCTGATTTATCAACTCCAAACACCATCTACTGGCTTCCTGCTGAGAGAGATGAGGCTTCGGCCCCCAACCCCCTCCTTCCTTCCCCATCCCAATAGCTACATCACTTATTTCATTGCGCCTTTGTTTAACTGTGTAACTCTAAATAATATATTTAAACATCTAATTCTTGTTACTTCAGCTTGAGAAAAACACACACTGTCTCTCCCTCCCTTTCTCTCTTTTTCTTTCCCCACACCGATGTTTCATTATCTGGATTCAAAAGGAAGATCAAAACTGTCTATGTACAAACTCCTCTACAAGGACCCCTGCCTAGTGTCACTCCTTCCACTGTGATTTACAGTGGAGGTGCCCCTGGCCACCAGCTGTAATAGGAAGGCAGCCTCTGCTTTCCTGGGGTTTTCCTCCCAGCTTGGTCTTTTGGGGCCTTATTTCTTTCCACTTTCAGGGCCCCTCTCCATCTTTGGGCGTGTCCTGCAGTTATGGCTGCCAGAGGCTCATGGCTGATGGTTCCCTCCTGGGCAGCGAGCTCAGCCTCCCTTGCCCGTTGCCCTCCTGGAGGCTCTGACCCCCTGCTCCAACCATGCCTTCCTCTCCAGGTGTGCCACCAACGGTCCCCGGGGCCTTTCCCTCTCCACTGTCCTTGGTGGAAGACTCTATTTCCTGGAGTCTATCCTCCCCCTTTCTTTGTTTACTCCCTAATTTTGCTAGAGCACATCTTTGGGTAGTTTTCTAAGAAAGGGTGCATGGGAGAGAAATTTTCAGCATCCTATGTGTTCTTTTGCTGCCATAACAGATGACCCCATGCTCAGCATTTATTATCTCACAGTTCTGGAGGGGTGAGGGGCCCAGACATGACCCAAGTGCACTTCCCACAAGGCTGTACAGAGTCTACTCTCAAGACATTGCCTCTTCCTACCATCTCCCAGATCCATGATCCTGGGCATGGTATTTAAACTTTTGTGCTTATTAGAGTCCCCAGGGGTAACAGATGGCATGTTCTGTTAGGATAAATTGAGGAGGTCTTATTTATTTATTTATTTATTGCGGTACGCGGGCCTCTCACTGCTGTGGCCTCTCCCGTTGCAGAGCACAGGCTCCGGATGCGCAGGCTCAGCGGCCATGGCTCACGGACCCAGCCGCTCCGTGGCGTGTGGGATCTTCCCAGACCGGGGCATGAACCCGCGTCCTCTGCACCAGCAGGCGGACTCTCAACCACTGCGCCACCAGGGAAGCCCGAGGAGGTCTTATTTTTAAAGGAACTCATTACAAAGGTATGGCAGGTATCCGGAAACCATGGCATAGCGCGGGAACCAGGGCTAGCAATGGTGGAGCAGTTGCCATCCCAGGAAGAGGGAAGGGACAGGTTACTGAAACTCAGAAGAAGAGAGAGTGGCTGGAATAAGCCACCTTGAGAGGAACAGTGACAGTCTTTGGATGGACTTAGCAGACCGGTGTCACCTCCATGGAGGAACCAGGGAAAACACCCTGATTTACTCTCCTCCCTCCCTCCCTCTCCTTGCTAGCTGAACCCAACTGGAAGCCAATTTCTTTGGGAGCCTCTTGTAGAGTTTAATCAGTCCAGAGTCCTGGGGCAGGGACCAGGGTGGAGAAGGGCGGAGACAGACCCAGAAAAGCAAATGGAAGGATCTGGGACAGGCAACTCCTTTGCCCTCAGCATCCATTCCTGTCCTTTGCATGAAGAGCTCATGTCCCCAGCAGAGGGAATGTGTGAAGTCCCACCAGCTACTCTCACTACAAAGTGATATTAATTTGGTCATGTTTCCATGTGAAATCTAAATTGTCAGCCAAGCCTGTGTCCTTCATTTAAGGAAATAGACATGGGGCAGGGATCAGCAGCTTGGTTTATCACCGCAGCTGCTGTGCTTCCCAGCTTGGTAGGTCACGGGGCCTAGAGAGACATCTTTTCCCACCACCCATACTTTAGTCTCCTGCCATGTACAAGCCCATGCTGGATGTATTCTTTACTGGTGAGATGACCCCCACTTTCATTCTTGCAGGGTGTGAGATCTTGGTGACTTTTCTGCAGTTTTTTTTTTTCTTGGCCAGGAATGTGGGGCAAGGGAGAACAAAGAAGTACCCCAACAAATCCTGTAGGCTGTAAATACTTGATATCGTCTTTTCCACTGGACCCCTACCTGGCTGTTGGTTCACTGGAAGGTGGAGGGGGGAAAGGGGAAGGTGTCTCAGCTTCCAGTGGATCAGAAACATGATTGTTTTCTGCTTTGGTCATGGACCTCCAAATCCACTAAACCCAAGGTCATGGGCATGGGAAGTAAAACTTCTGGTGTGTTAAGAGCTAGAACAGTAAACACTTGTACCTCCACCCCTTGTTTCTTTGGCCTGTGCTCCTGGCTGTGGGGGAAGATTGCACCATATGTTGATCATTGGTTTAATCCTTAAACTTTAAGGCAGACGTTCTACCCTACAACCTTATAGGATGTTTGCTTCCAACTGGTACTGTAATTGGGCTTTGAGCAGACCATCCCATCATCTCTCGAGCCAGCTGATTCTGGGCAATAGGTAAACCCAGGGGATTCTATAGGCATGATCCCACTGAGTCACTTCTTTTAAGTGTCCCCTAGTTGATGTTATGTGGGACACCAGGGTGCTTGTTCAGGGATTCTGGCATTCTGTAAATCCATTAATGGTGAGACTGGCAGAAGTGCTGAGGGCAGGAAAAGAAAACTCACACTTGGAATTTGTGCTACCCTATGAAGACAAAGACTTGTCTCCTCTATAAAGCGAGGGGTCCAATGTAATTCACCCGCTACCAAGTAACCAGCTGGTCCTCCCAGGGATGGTTCCAGAGTGGAGACTCAGTATATTCCTCCGTTGTTGGAAGTTTGGGCGCTCAGCAGCAATGGTGGCCACATATATCTTGGCGAAGGCAGCCATGCAGTTAGGCTGTTGAGTCCATGTGTGGCATCCATCCTGACCCCATGCCCGGGTCTTCTTGTCCACCTGTTATAGAGTGCCTCTTCCACTGTGGCTGCCCTCTGGTGGGCATTTGCATGAACACAAATGTGTCCACATTCTCAGAAGTCCTTCCACGCAGCTCTCCCCCAACCTCCTTACTATGAGTTTTTCAATTTTGTTTTCTCAAAGGCCCTGACTATTTGGTCAACTCATTGACCCCCGCTGATCACTCAGGGTATATTCACATCTTCAACCATTTATCCTTCCCATGAAAACCAGATGTGCCTCCTGAAGTTCTGTCTTGGGGGAAGATTTCCTATCCATTGTCTTTCAGAAATGGTCCTGAGTGCAGCAGGCACCCTCTTCCAGGGTGTTCAGGTGACCACGCAATTAATCCATGAGTCAAGCTTGTACTCTTTCCTCCTTCATTAACTGGCCATAGGGAATCCCCATGAGGCCATAGTGCAGGGTGGCAGAGAGTTGAAACAGACACTCTGAGGAGGCATCTTGGAGGCTGAAACCACCTCCTTTTGCAGGTCAATTATGTTGCCTACACCTGCTTGGACCAGATCTCCACATACCGTTTCCATTTTATAATGGCATGCTTTTGTGCACATGCAGTTGCTCTTCATGGTGGTTTGGTAGATCAGACATCCAGTTCTCGGTGGGCAGTTCAGCTCACATTGTGCCTGTGCCTCGTGGTTAGTCTTTCTTCTTCTACCAGGGCGGGTAAGAAAGGAGCTGCTTGCGCAATGGCGAAGGTCCTTGGCAGAGGGAGGCAGTGACCTACTCCTGCACCTTCAGGGTCTGTGCTGTGAACTCTTTTTGGAGCCCTCAGAGGCTCCACACAGCATCCCCCGGCTGCAGACACTTCCAGTATCATTGGGTCAAATGGCCCCAAAGTCAAAGTCCAGGGCAGTGTTCACTGCAGTCTCAGCTCTCCGTGGAGCCTTTCCTTGCTCCAGACTCTGCTTGAAACTGGCACCATCTGGGTTGACAGGGTTACTTTATGGGCGACATGGCTAGAGAAGCATTTTCAAACATGGTTTGTCTTACCTCCCCAATCCAAAGAAATCTATAAAGATTGTGCCTCTTTCTTCGTGGTTATCAGTGCAAGGGCAGTAACTTGTCTCTCATTACAGAGGAGGTATCCTGACCGCCGAAGCCCTAGAATCTTCCTTGATGCGGCAGGCTCCTGAATTCTCCCAGGTGTATCTCTACCTTGTGGCACACTTGTGAGGACTAAGGCTTGCTGAGTGCCAAGATCAATGTGGAGGGCGTGCTGGAGTTGGAAAATTGTCATCTTATGACCATTAAAGGTTGGTCAGGCAAAAGTCCTCAGTGGGTGCTAAACCAAGAGGGAAACTTTGAAGAGGAAGATCTTTGTATGGTTTCACTGTATCTCCCCGCAGACTGCTTGTTGCTTACAAGGGGAAAAAAAGCAACTACACAGTGGAGAAATTGGACACTAATTTAACCAGGAGGTAAAAATTAACCTGTGAGGAGTAGATGAATATCCAGGACCTCCAGATATGATTCCCTGAGAAGTATAGGCATCACTCATGGCATTTTCTGTCCTGGAAGAGCATAATCTGGATCTGGCTATGAGGGACCATGGAACAAACCCCAAATGAGGAAGAGTCTATTAAAAATAAATTGTATTCTTTAATAGTGTGTCTTAGTCTATCTGGACTTCTATAACAAAATGCCATAAACTGGGTGGCTTAAACAACAGACATTTATTTCCCACAGCTCTGGAGGCTGGAAGTCTGAGACCAGGGTGTCAGCTTGGCTGGGTTCTGGTGGGAACCCTTTTCCAAGTTGCAGACTGCAGACTTCTCATTGTGTCCTCCTCACATGGTGGAAAGAGGGTGAGAGAGCTCTCTGGGGTCTCTTTATCCGGGCACTAATCCCATTCACGAGGGCTCCACCTTCATGACCTAATGCCCTCCCTAATACCATCACCTTGGGGGTTAGGATTTCAACATATGAATTTTGGGAGGACACAAACATTCCTTCCATAACAGTGTCAATGTCATAAAAGACAAAGAAAGGCTGTGGGAAACGTTACAGACTGATAGATATTAAAGAATGATGGTAACTAAGTACAGTACCTGAGCTGGGTTGGATTTTGTAATGGAAGAAAAAAATTCTCAGAGGACATTTTTGAGTCAGTTGATAAAACTGGAATAAGAAAGGCAGATTGGATAAAAGTACTGTTTCCATGATAAACTTCCGGAGGTTGATAACTGTTGTGATTATGTAAGACATTATATTTACATTTAGGAAACACACACTGAAGTAGTTAGGATTAAAGGGCTATGATGTAAGCAGTCTTTGTTCACAGGGTTGAGAGAGGCTGACAGAGAGACAGTTAAAGATGATAAAACAAATGAAGCAAAATGTTAACAGTAAGAGATTTGGCATAAATGGTGCATGAGCATTTTATGTACTATTTTCATTCTTGCCAATTTTCAGTAAGTTTGAATTATTTGCAAATAAAAAGTAAGAAAAAATGTGCAAGGTACAGAAAAAGGCTGCAGGAAACATCCTTATACATGTCTTTGAGCCCTTGTATCAGCATTTTTGGGGAAATGCTCTACATTCTTGGACATGGAATTGCTGGATCAAAAATAGTCACATTAAAAAAAATTTGGTTGATGTCAAATTGTCAGGCCATTTTTGCTGCACTGTATCTCAAGATAGAGAGTGATTGAAATGGACATCACTGATAGAGACTGACAATACCACCACCAAATGGGCGTGTTGCAGGCTTGTTGGGCATGGGTCCCATTTTCAAAGGCCCTTTAAATGCCCCATGTGCCTTATAAGTAGGGCAGGAATCACAGGACTAGTCATCATAGGTGTATTAGTCTGCTTGGGTTGCTGTAACAAACTACCACAGACTGGGTGGCTTAAACAACAGAAATTTATTGTTCCACAGTTTTGGAGGCCAAACTCTGAGACCCAGGTATCTGCAGGGTTGGTTTCTTCTGAGGCTATGAGGGAAGGATCTGTTCCAGACCTTTCTCCTGGGCTTGTAGATGGCCGTCTTCTCCCTGTCTATTCACATCATCTCCCCTCTCTGTGCTTCTGTGTCCAAATTTCCCCTTCTTATGGGGACACCAGTCATATTGGATTAGTGCCACCCTAATGATGTCACTTTAACTTGATTAGCTCTCTAAAGACCCTATCTCCAAATAAGGTCACATTCTGAGGTACTGGGGCTTGGAACTCTAACATACGAATTGGAAGGGGGTGGACACAATTCCACCCATAACAGCAGGGGTCTATGTGCTCTGGAGCAATTCCTGAGGTTTTCCAGGCTTACCTCCCACCTGCTTTGAGCCCTGTGTCTGGGTTCCATCTCTTTTGGCTGCATATCTTAGCTTCTTTTTGATCTAGCTCTGCTCTCATTGGCAGCTTGGCTTGGGGCTTGTTCTCCTGGCTCTCACCAGGCATTCACTTCTGATAGTCAGCCCCAGAACCACTGGTAAAGAGGCCCTGCAGGCTGAGAAAGAGCTGAGGGCTGCACAGCTCAGCTGGTGGCCAGAGTCAGGAGAGAGAAATGAAGCCTGCATCTCAATGGCATCTCATTTTTCTTAGCATCCTCTCTGCTGCCCGACATCCATCACTTGTTACTATTTGTGAATACAGTGTATGCCAAATGTTGTTTTCTGTTTATGAATACAATCCCACCAGCACATCATATTCCTTCTGTTCGTTGCACCCCATTTGCTAAACCCCTGCTGGGGGTAAGGCACCATGGCAGGAACTCTGTTAAGGGCTGTAAGAGACAAAAAAGGAATCAGACTCAGGACAGCATCAGGCATAGAGAGGATGGAGGACTAGGGGAAAGGTGTGAGTGCAGATACAACATCATAGCAGCAGTGGTGAGGGTCTGCTCCAGAAGTGTCCTTAGAATGAAAGATGCAGTGGCCTATCCTATTAATAACAGTTAGTGAAAAAAAGAGCTGGAGCCTCTGAAACAGCATGGGCCAGCCCAGTCAAAGATCTCACCTTGAATCATGTTGGTAAATCCTATGATTTGCACATGACGCCACTGGGTTGCCTCTTCTGTCTTAGTAAACTTTGCATGAAAACAAGCTGCACCAAATCAGAGGAATGCAACACAGGTTTTGAAAGGCTTTCTTTCCTTTGAGGCTTTTCATTTTATACCAGAATTCTGATGAAAACTCTTCCACACAACGACATCTCCCCATGGGCCAACTAGCAAGTCAACCAGTGGGTTTTAGGTGATGTGTCTGTACACAGACTCACACTCCACAGCTCCCCAGAAGGCTCCAAGCGTCCTCATCCTAGAGCTGTCCTGTGGGCATTGCTGGATCAAAATATTTTCTTTCAAATTGAAAATCCCAGTAGCTCAAAATCATCAGAATGTAATGAAACAGGTGAAAATCTGATTTAATATCCATTTCTGCAAACTGAACAGTGAGGTGAGGAAGGCAAGGGCTGGGGAATTCCTTCAGGATGGAGAAGGAAGCCACCAACCCAAGGCAGCCACTCATCCATGGACAGCAAAGAACAAAGGGACAATACAGCCAAGGCCGAGGTGTCATTTGGGATTTCAGGGGGGTTCCTCCTTGGGTGCTCTTGTCAGCTGAGGAAATGAAGTTATAGAAACTGGAATCAGGGACTTCCCTGGCGGTCCAGTGGTTAGGACTCTGCTCTTCCACTGCAGGGGGCATGGGTTCAATCCCTGGTCAGGGAACTAAGATCTTGCAAGCCACGTGGCACGGCCAAAAAATAATGATAATAATAATAAAAACAACCCTGGAATCACCCTTCTGTCGATCCTAATTCCAAACCTTCTCTTCCTTTACCTCACCTTCTCATCTGTATCGGATTGAATAGGTTCCCTCCCCTTCGTGCTCCCACCCAGCCCAGCTCATGTCTACCTGGAGCCTCAGAAGGTGACCTTATTGGGAAATAGAGTCTTTGCAGATGTAATTAGTTATGATGAGGTTATACAGGAGCGGGGTTGGAGTAAGGACAGTGGTGTCCTTATAAGAAGAGAAAGCAGACAGGCAGGGAGAAGGCCATGTGATGACAGGGCAGAGATTGGAGTGATACATTTATAAGACAAGGAACGCTAAGGGCTGTCGGCAACATCATCAGATGCCAGGAAGAGGCAAGAAGGATTCTCTCCCGAACCTCTAGCCAGCACAAGACCCTGCTGACACCTTAATTTTGGACTTCTGGCCTCCAAGACTCTGAGAGAAAAATTCTTCTGTTGTTTCCAGCCACTCAAGTGGTAGTCATTTTTTTGGCAGCCCTAGGAAACTAATACATCCTCTTAGAAGAGGTGTTTGGGGATAGTTTAAAAGATCAGAAACTTCTTTTTCTTCTTGGGTGGTCTGGTGTGTGTGTGTGTGTGTGTGTGTGTGTGTGTGTGTGTGTCTCAGCTTGGCCCTGTTTGCACTCACAGGTGAACTGTGTATCAGACCACAGGCTGGTTTGAGGATTGCGGCTGCTGAACTCAGATTCATTTCAGAGATGGTGGGTTACTTTGTCTTTCTGTTGTCTGAGGGCTCACTGGAGCTGACTCAAATGTTTTCTCAATCATATGAGAGAAGCAGCTACTCAAGTACTTAATGAAGTTCTTGGCTCCATGTCTGGGGCCGTGAGGGCTGGTTCCCTACTTTCGGGAGAGGAGGATTTAGATGGGCAGAGACGTGCAAAGGGTACAGAGCAGAGGTACGGGATGTAGAGGTGAGCAGGGACTCTCCATGTTCGGAGGAGGGGAAGTACCATCGGCTAAGGGAGGCCAGGATGGGTTAGAGAGCAGAGGGCCTGGGGAGTCCCTGTGGGTGTCTGACTTGCCACAAGAGGTACTGAAGAATTGTCTTAGCTTCAGTTTGCAGGGTGGGTCAGATGAGGGGACAAGGAGACAAGGAGAAAGAGAAATCCCTGTGGGCTGCTGATGTCCCCAACTTCTTTGCTGTGACAGAGCTGTGCCAGGTCTGGAAAATCTCCCCAGCAACATGGTCCTGGCTGCTGAAAGGCAAACGGGGCCCAGAACGTTGCCACTCAGGGTTCCGAGTTCTAATTCTTGGTCTGTGGTTTCAGCAAGTCACGCTGACCTTTTTGTGCCTTCATTTCCTTCCTAAAAATAATAAATCACTGACTGTTGTGTCCAGTTTCAAGTGGCACATAAATGATGGTAAAGCAGGCTAGAAATGTAAATTATCCAGAAATGATAAATGGTGGGTCCCACGATCCCGCCAGCCTGGCAGCATCTTCCTGCTGCAAAGCTTTCCACTGGCCTTTCTCTGAATATCTGACGACAAATAAGTTTCACTTTTTTTTTTTGAACACAAGCATGAGATCCTCTTTGTGGAAGTACGGATCCTGGTTTGTTTTTTCTTGTCCATTTCCTTTCCAGTGCTCTCTCTGAGGACAAATTTCCTGCATCCATGAGCCCCTCAGAAGTGACAAGGAGTGTAGTAGTGTCGTATGCGTATAAGTTGTGGTATTGTGCAGAAATCAGACTCGGCAAAGATTCTGCAGTCAGAGAAAGGTGCAGAGGTGTGGAAAGACAAACTTGAATTCCGTGGGGCTGGGTCCTGCGTGGGAACCGTGCTGTGGCTGTTACCATTTACTGGTACTATGCTCAGGGCCAGGTACCTCAACAATTTTTGTTGTTTAGAGTTCTTTTTTTTTTCCTTTTTAAAAAATTGATGTAAAATTCACATACCTTAAAGTTAATCGTTTTAAAAGAGAACAATTCCGTGGCATTTAGTATATTCACAGTGTTGTGCAACCATCACCTCTATCTAGTTCCAAAACAATTTCAACGCCCTAAAAGGAAACGCGCAGTGTGCTACGTTGTGGCTCCACCTCTCCCTTCCCCCGCCCCCCGGCACCCACCCATCTGCTTTCTTTCTCTATGGATTTACCTGTTCAGGACATTTCAGGTAATTGGAATCATATAACATTTTGTGTCAGTCTTCTTTCTCTCAGCATAACAGTTTTGAAGTTCCTCCATGTTGCAGCATGTATCAGGACAGGTGTACCTCGGAGATATTACAGGTTTGATTCCAGACCACCACAGTAAAGCAAATATTTCAATAAAGTGAGTCACATGAATTTTTTGGTGTCTCAGTGCATATAAACGTTATGTTTACACTATACTGTAGTCTATTACACTATACTGTAGTCTATAGTGTAGTCTATAGACTACACTATACTGTAGTCTATTATGTTTACACTATACTGTAGTCTATAGTCTATTACACTATACTGTAGTCTACACTATACTGTGGTCTATTACACTATACTGTAGTCTATAAAAAGCTCTAGAATATTACTTTCTTACTTTTGTTCAAACCTTTTTTGGATTAGTGTTGGTTCTAAGAACTCTAGAATATTACTTTCTTATTTTTGTTGAAACTGTTTTTGGATTAGTGTTGATTCTAAGAGCTCTAGAACATTACTTTCTTATTTTTGTTCAAACCGTTTTTGGATTAGCGTTGGTGTTAAGAGCTCTAGAATATTACTTTCTTTTTTTAAAAAATTTTTCGATTAGTGAGGAAATTGTAAGATAAATTGAGAAATATGCAGGCAATACATAAACTCCCATTTTGACCAGAGTCCCACAGTTCTGGTACCTCCTGGAGCCGCTGGTGGATCCCTTTCCAGATTTTTTGATATAAAAGGTGCACACCTTATAAATGACTTGGAGACTTGTAGTTTTCATTCAGCATGGTGCCTTGGAGAGCTATCCATTTTAGTACATACCGATCTGTTGCTTTCTTTCTAACTGCTCCATGCAGGATATGAAGACAAATAGGGCTGCACCTTGAAAATCCTGAGGGAAAGAGAGTTCCCATTAGAATGCCAATGGCATTGTATGCGGAAAACATCCATCAAGGTTGAGAGACACTCGGAGGCATTTTCAGACACTCAAGAACACAGTGTACTTTCCCGTGTTAGGGGTTACTAAAGGATGTGCTCTAAGAGTCACAAGCAAGCAAGCAACAAAGTAGGAGGAGTGGAGTCCCCCCCCCAGAGGTTTAATATTGCTCAGCCCTCTTGTTATATCATTATTGCTCTGTTTGTTTCTCCATCTCTGCCTCCATCTCTCTCTCCCCTTCTTATATTTCCTGTTTCCTCTCCTCTTTAGAGCACTCACCCCTCATCTGAGGGTCCCCACCAAGCCCCCTCACTTTATTATACAAAGCAATCCAGTCGTCTCTTTGTCTCCCTGGCCTGCCCTGGTTACTCTCTGGGAACTTCCCCTTTACTTTCCTGAATAGTCAAATCCCTCTCTTGGAAATTCTCTTTCTCCTCCCTGCTGTACTGCAGGGTCATTTAACATCTGCAGGTATTTAAGTCCAGCCACCACTATAAAAAATGGCTCAGCCAAAAGAAGCTGTTCTCTGAGCAAAAGTGGCTTTCAGATTTATCTTTTCTATTGTTCTTCTGTCTTCTAACTTATTCTTTTCTACTTTGTGCCTTAATAATTCTTCATTCAACTTTCCTTTAGTTTGCATTGCATTCATCTGCCTTTGTGAGTTGGGTGTTTAATTGTTTCCTTTAATTCTTCATTTTTCTTCTCAATGGATAGAATGGAAGTGTTTTCTGCTGAGCTTTGCTTAGCTCTTTCCTATGGATTCTTACCTGTGACCATTTCGTTATTGTTTTCCAAATGTTATGTATTTCTGTTTGTCCATTCTCTCTGACTCAAGGAGAATTTAAGGGCATTTTTTTTCCTTCTAGGTGGAGAGATATTTTGTGTGTTTTGTTTTGATTTTCAGTTTCTGGTTTTCTTGCATTGTGATCATAGAAATTTTTCTGCCCTGTTTTTGCTTTCTGGAGATTTTCTTTTTTGGTCTGAGTCCAGTTTTTATGATAACACTTGAACTGAAGATATTTTCTTTATTTTTAGAGTGTATGTGTGAATATATTTGTGCATACATAAACCAGACTTACTTTATTAATTATTTACTTAATTACTTTATTAGTTGTGCTATATTGGTCTTCTGTAATTTATTTATTTGTCTGTCTACTTTATGTATCAAGAACAGATGGATGTGCATAGATGTTTAGGGCTATTATACCTTTACTGTGAAATTGCACCATTTAATTTAATAAAGTGCTCATTTTTGTCTTTTAAAAAATGCTTCATGGTCTTCAATCTGTCTTTGTTGCTGTTAAGATCACAACTCTTGCTCCTTTTTGTTCGTATTTGAAAATATTTTATTCAAAAGTCAAAAGACTTTTTAGTCTTTATGAAGTATTTTGTGTTTGTGAGTTGGGTTTTGCTTTTGGCATCCAGTTTCTTCCCTTGATCCCTTTATTCCTCCCTCCTTCCCCCCACCGTCCTTCTTTTCTTCCTTCCTTCCTCCCTTCCTTCTTTCCTTCCTTCCATCACAGATGAGTTAAGCTTGTTTACTTCTATAATGATAGATGGATTTGATCTTAGTTTTTCATATTATTTTACATTGTTTTCAATTTCATGGCTTTATATAAAGTCATCCACTATGTGGTCTGTTTTCTTTGAAAAATCTTCCTGAGCTTTAGGAAGGTTTGTAATTTTATTCTAATGGTTGTTTTAAAATTTTCATTGAAAATGAGCACCCTTGGTCCTCTATTTTCACACAGTGTATGTATGTTACTCTGAATAAAGTACAGTTCTCCCTCTGTATCCATGGGGCATTGGTTCCAGAAGCCTTGGAAGATACCAGAATCTGCCAATGGTCAAGTTGCTTATGTAAAATGGGCGAGTACGATGAACACGGTCGGTGTCAGCATCTGCAGGTTTGGCGTCAGTATCCATTCACGATTGGTTGAACCCCTGGATGCAAAACCCACGGATACGGAGGGCAGACTGTAACAATAAATTAATATGTTTAGTTTTTTACCCCTCCCACATACCCAGTTTTAGTCAATAATACCCATCTGTCTTAGTATTTATCCTTGTAAGGTAGATATGTTTATACTTCTACCATTTGTCAGCTGTAATGACTTTTGCGATCTTTCAGCTTTTTTAAATGAGGCGATTGGCAAACTCACTCTGCCTTTTACCTTCTCATCCCCTTCTGCTGAGTCTTGTTTTTGTATCATTTCTACATTGTAGTGACATATAGCATTTACTTCTGCTCTGTGACCCTAGTCTATACATTTGTTTTGGTCTTAGTTTACAATTAAATATATCCAATGCTCACTACCAGGTTCTGTGCCTGTGGTTTTTTTGATCATCTTCTGGTTGGCAGAAGTATGTCCTCTAGTAGCTTCTCAAGAATGGTTCATGATAACAATATTCCCTAACTTCTTGCAATTAAAAACAAACATACCCTTTATACTCGAAGGACAAGTCCAATTTTCCCTATCAGTATCTTATAAATGCTGCTTCATTATCTTTTGGTTTTAATGGTGGAGAAATATGAAGTCAGACTGATTTCTTAGTCCAGAATTTTTTTCTTTCTTTTATTTTAAAAGTACATGATTAAGACTATGATTAAGTTTTGGTATTAAGCATCCTAGGTCAACATTTTTTTCCCTGGTACACAGTGTACCGTTTCAATTGTGCAGATTACATTCTTCTTTTTAAATTTCATGAACATTTCGTGGATCATGTCATTAAATATTTGCTTTGGGTTTCTTTAGGATTCCAGTTAGGTATCTGTTGAATCTCCTTTACCTCTCTTCCAGATCTATCATTTTCTGTTTAACAACAACAAAAAAATCTTTTCTATAAAATGTTTTTCTAATGTTCATGTTTCTCATTCTTCTTCTTTATGTTTCTTATTGAGTTTCCAGAGTATCTAGACTCATTTCTACTCCTTCCAGTATTTATTCATTTATTCTTTCTTGGAGTGTACTAGCTTATGTTTTATTTCTTTCTGTTGAGTAGCCACATCTGTTCTAGGTTCTTGTGTTTCTGATCTTCCTTTGTAGAAATAATGGTCACATTGAATATTTTAAAATTTATGGTGAGATACTTAGTTAAAATCTCTATCTGCTCCGTGGCAACATGTTTCTGATGAGCATTTTTCATCTTTGACACATTTTGTTGCTCTTTCCCCATTATCTCCTAGTCATCTTTGTATTAATACTGAGCTAATTCCTTTTTCATTACTTATCATTGAATGGTCGTATTTTCCTTGACCAGCTGGTAAGTGGTTCCTCTTTGGGGACCAGGTATTGAGGCTAAGGTAACTTTTCAGAGACAGTCTGCTTCTTGCAAATATGACTTTTTATGTGATTCTTTATATCCACCCTCCCCCTCTGTTTCTTTCAACCAAAGCCTTTCAAGGAAGGCTTTTGCCACTGGCTCTGCCCACCTTCCATCTTTCACAACTGCTGTAGATGAGAGACACACCTGTTAGAATAGAGTATCGGCCCTTCATCTTCAGGAGTTGTGTCCTGGTGGCATTTTCTGACCTCTGGCCACACTATGTCCTCTCTCCATTCTCTATGCTTTTCCTTTTCCTTCCTCTATGTGGCTTCTGCTCATTTCAGCTGCATTTGTCAGTATTTACATATATTTTAAAGTCTGTTGATTATACTGTTTTCCAAATTTCACAGAGAATGAAGTTTCTGCATTGTTTTGGTAATGCTTCTTGTTGTTTTATGATTTTGAGGAGGAGAAAGAGAAATGTAGACTTAACCATGTTTACGCTTGAAGCCCATCTACGTTTTCTTTAATCTTTATGATTTCATTTTGACATATAACTAAGCCATCAGGCATTTTCTTTTTTCTTTTGGTAAAATATGAACTTGAGGTCTGATATATATCTTTTCTAGTTGTCCCAGTATTTTTTATTGTATAATCTGATCTTCGTTCCTGTTTTGAAATGGTATGTTTATCACATGCTGCAATCTTATATTTACTCTCTGTGGAATGTGTTATTATGCCTATGCCTTCAGTTACTATTACCACAGTATTTTAATACTGAGTATTTATAATCTGCTTTCTGTGTCTACCTTTTCAGAATCTATTTGCTATTTTTTCTATTCTTCTAAAGTTAATCCAGTAAGGTATATTTTGAATCTCCAAAATGGAGATACAATATGTATTGTATTCTGTGTTCATTGAAATATGGAATTCTTTCAATAGTACAATAAGAATTTCTCTCATTTGAAGCTAATATTGTATAAAACATACTTTGAGAAATGCTACACTACTATTTTAACAGTAAACATCATGCTGGCTGTTGTTCAAAAAGAAGTCATTTAAAATGTTAAAGAAGTATTAGTCTACTCCTATTCTTCTAAATTAAAAAAAAAATCAGAAAGGAGGTTAAATTTAGTACCTATTGAGAAGAATCATTTTCCTTCCTTCACCTGTTAATATGATGTATTATGTCTGGAATTTAGTTCTCACTATGAACCATTTATATATTCCTATTATAAATGGTATGTGTTCAGGGCATGTTATTATTTTAATATATTTCTAGATTTGATATAACAGGATTTTTGCATCTATATTTGTGAGACTTAGTTTGCAGTTATCTTTGTCATGTCTTGATTTAAGGTGGCTCATGCTTCTTAAAATAAAATAGAACACTTCCTTTTTTGCTATTTTCTGAAACAGTTTAATTCCATAGACATTATCAGTTGCTTAAGAGTTTGAAGTAGCCTGCTGGGGAAATCATGTTGCCCCCCTTCAGTCCTTGGGGGCTGCCCTATGACATAACGTTCAATATCTTCTGCACTGCAAAGGTAACAATGGTGCCAGCCATCGAAATGCCAGAGTCAAGGTGCTTTAATTCCAGTTATTAGACGGTAGGAAGCTTCTTAATTTTACTTAACTTCTCTGTCTTCATCTGAGCAAACAGGCATAATGATAGGACCTACACCATAAGGTTGATGGGCAGATTAATTGAGACAGTACAAATTGAGACAGCCAACGAGTATCTGACACCAGCAAATGCTGGATAAATGTTAGCTGTTTCCTTTCTTTTTTCTTTTTAAACATCTTTTTTTATTAAAAAAAAGTTTTTTAACATCTTTACTGGAGTATAATTGCTTAACAATGGTGTGTTAGTTTCTGCTTAATAACAAAGTGAATCAGCTATACATATGCATATATCCCCATATCTTCTCCCTCTTGCTTCTCCCTCCCACCCTCCCTATCCCACCCTCTAGGTAGACACAAACCACTGAGCTGATCTCTCTGTGCTATGCAGCTGCTTCCCATTAGCTAGCTATTTTATATTTGGTAGTGTATATATGTCCAGGCCAGTCTCTCACTTCATCCCAGCTTACTCTTCCCCCTCCCTGTGACCTCAAGTCCATTCTCTACATCTGCATCTTTATTCCTGTCCTGCCCCTAAGTTCTTCAGAACCTTTATTTATTTTTTTAGATTTTATATATATGTGTTAGCGTATGGTATTTGTTTTTATCTTTCTAACTTACCTCACTCTGTATGACAGACACTATGTTCATCCACCTCACTACAAATAACGCAATTTCATTTCTTTTTATGGTTGACTAATATTCCATTATATATATGTGCCACATCTTCTTTATCAATTCATCTGTTGATGGACACTTAACTTGCTTCTGTGTCCTGGATATTGTAAATGGAGCTGCAATGAACATTGTGGCACATGCTTCTTTTTGAATTATGGTTTTCTAAGGGTATATGCCAAGTAGTGGGATAGCTGGGTTGTATGGTAGTTCTATTTTTAGTATTTTAAGGAACCTCCATACCATTCTCCATAGTGGCTGTATCAATTGACATTCCCACCAGCAGTGCAAGAGGGTTCCCTTTTCTCCACACCCTCTCCAGCATTTATTGTTTGTAGATTTTTTGATGATGGACATTCTGGCTGGTGTAAGGTGATACCTCATTGTAGTTTTGATTTGCATTTCTCTAATGATTAGTGATGTTGAGCATCCTTTCATGTGTTTGTTAGCAATCTGTATATCTTCTTTGGAGAAATATCTATTTAAGTCTTCTGCCCATTTTTGGATTGGATTGTTTGTTTTTTTGATATTGAGCTGCATGAGCTGCTTGTAAATTTTGGAGATTAATCCTTGGTCAGTTGCTTCATTTGCAAATATTTTCTCACATTCTGAGGGTTGCCTTTTCATCTTGTTTATGTTTTTCTTTGCTGTGCAAAATCTTTTATGTTTCATTGGTCCCATTTGTTTATTTTTGTTTTTATATCCATTTCTCTAGTAGGGGGGTCAAAAAGGATCTTGCTGTGATTAATGTCATAGAGTGTTGTGCCTATGTTTTCCTCTAAGAGTTTTATAGTGTCTGGCCTTACATTTAATCCATTTTGAGTTTATTTTTGTCTATGGTGTTGGGAAGTGTTCTAATTTCATTGTTTTACACGTAGCTGTCCAGTTTTCCCAGCACCACTTATTGAAGAGGCTGTCTTTTCTCCATTGTGTATTCTTACCTCCTTTATCAAAGATAAGGTGACCATATGTGTGTAGGTTTATCTCTGGGCTATCTATCCTGTTCCATTGATCTACATTTCTGTTTTTATGCCAGTATCGTACTGTCTTGATTACTGTAGCTTTATAGCATAGTCTGAAGTCAGGGAGCCTGATTCTTCCAGCTCTGTTTTTCTTTCTCAATATTACTTTGTCTATTCAGGCTCTTCTGTGTTTCCATACATATTGTGAAATTTTTTGTTCTAGTTCTGTGAGAAATGCCATTGGTAGTTTGATAGGGATTGCATTAAATCTGTAGATTGCTTTGGGTAGTATAGTCACTTTCACAATGTTGATTCTTCCAATCCAAAAACATGGTATATCTCTCCATCTGTATCATTTTTAATGTCTTTCACCACTGTCTTATAGTTCTGCATACAGGTCTTTTGTCTCCTTAGGTAAGTTTATTGCTAGGTATTTTATTCTTTTTGTTGCAGTGGTAAATGGGAGTGTTTCCTTAATTTCTCTTTCAGATTTTTCATCATTAGTGTATAGGAATGCAAGAGATTTCTGTGCATTAGTTTTGTATCCTGCAACTCTACCAAATTCATTGATTAGCTCTAGTAGTTTTCTGGTAGCATCTTTAGGCTTCTCTACATATAGTATCACGTCATCTGCAAACAGTGATAGCTTTACTTCTTTTCTGATTTGGATTCCTTTTATTTCTTTTTCTTCTCTGATTGCTGTGGGTAAAACTTCCAAAACTATGCTAAAACTTCCAAAACTATGTTCATAATAGTGGTGAGAGTGGGCAACCTTGTCTTGTTCCTGATCTTAGTGGAAATTGTTTCAGTTTTTCACCATTGAGAATGATGTTGGCTGTGGGTTTGTCATACATGGCCTTTATTATGTTGAGGTAAGTTCCTTCTATACCTAATTTCTGGAGAGTTTTTATCATAAATGGGTATTGAATTGTGTTGAAAGCTTTTTCTGCATCTATTGAGATGATCATATGGTTTTTCTCCTTCAATTTTTAATATGTTAATTTGTTAACATTCATTGATTTGCGTATATTGAAGAATCCTTGCATTCCTGAGATAAACCCCACTTGAACATGGTGTATGATATTTTTAATGTGCTGTTGGATTCTGTTTGCTAGTATTTTGTTGAGGATTTTTGCGTCTATGCTCATCAGTGATATTGGTCTGGAGTTTTCTTTCTTTGTGACATCTTTGTCTGGATTTGGTATAGTGTGATGAATGTGAATTGTAGAATGAGTTTGGGAGTGTTCTTCCCTCTGCTATATTTTGGAAGAGTTTGAGAAAGATAGATGTTAGCTCTTCTCTAAATGTTTGAGAGAATTTGCCTGTAAGCCATCTGGTCCTGGGATTTTGTTTTTTGGAAGACTTTTAATCAGTTTCAATTTAAGTGCTTGTGATTGGTCTGTTTATATTTTCTCTTTCTTCCTGGGTCAGTCTCGGAAGGTTGTGCTTTTCTAAGAATTTGTCCATTTCTTTCAGATTGTCGATGTTATCGGCATATAGTTGCTTGTAGTAATCTCTCATGATCCTTTGTATTTCCGCAGTGTCAGTTGTTACTTCTCCTTTTTCATTTCTTATTCTATTGATTTGAGTCTTCTCCCATTTTTTCTTGATGAATCTGGCTAATGGTTTATCAATTTTGTTTATCTTCTCAAAGAACCAGCTTTTAGTTTTATTGATCTTTCCTATCGTTTCAATAATTTCTTTTTCATTTATTTCTTATCTGATCTTTATGATTTCTTTCCTTATGCTAACGTTGGGGGGTTTTTTGTTCTTCTTTCTCTAATTGCTTTAGGTGTAAGTTTAGGTTGTTTATTTGAGATGTTTCTTGTTCCTTGAGGTAGGATTGTATTGTTATAAACCTTCCTCTTAGAACAGCTTTTGCTGCATCCCATAGGTTTTGGGTTGTCGTGTTTTCATTGTCACTTGTTTCTAGGAAATTTTTAATTTATTCTTTGATATCTTCAGTGATCTCTTGGTTATTAAGTAGTGTATTCTTTAGCCTCCATGTGTTTGAATATTTTACAGATTTTTTCCTATAATTGATATCTAGTCTCATAGTGTTGTGGTTGGAAAAGATACTTGATAAGACTTCAATTTTCTTAAATTTACCAAGGCTTGATTTGTGACCCAAGATATGATCTATCCTGGAGAATGTTCCATGAGCACTTGAGAATAAATTGTATTCTGTTGTTTTTGGATGGAATGTCCTATAAATATCAGTTAAGTCTGTCTTGTTTAATGTATCATTTAAAGCTTGTGTTTCCTTATTTATTTTCATTTTGGATGATCTGTTCATTGATGAAAGTGAGGTGTTAAAGTCCCCTACTATGATTGTGTTACTGTCGATTTCCCCTTTTATGGCTGTTAACATTTGCCTTATGTATTAAGGTGCTCCTATGTTAGGTGCATAAATATTTACAATTTTTATATCTGCTTCTTGGGTTGATCTCTTGATCATTATGTAGTGTCCTTCTTTGTCTCTTGTAATAGTCTTTATTTTAAAGTCTATTTTGCCTGATATGAGAATCGCTACTCCAGCTTTCTTTTGATTTCCTTTTGCATGGAATATCTTTTTCCTTCCTCTCACTTTCAGTCTGTATGTGTCCCTAGGTGTGAAGTGGGTCTCTTGTAGACAGCATATATATGGGCCTTGTTTTTGTATTCGTTCAACCAGTCTAGGTCTTTTGGTTGGAGCACTTAATCCATTTATATTTAAGGTAATTATCGATATGTATGTTTCTATTACCATTTTCTTAATTGTTTTGGGTTTGTTATTGTAGGTCTTTTCCTTCTCTTGTGTTTCCTGCCTAGAAAAGTTCCTTTAGCATTTGTTGCAAAGCTGGTTTGGTAATGCTGCATTCGCTTAGCTTTTGCTTTTCTGTAAAGGTTTTAATATCTCTGTTGAATCTGAATGAGATCCTTGCTGGGTAATCTTGGTTGTAGGTTTTTCCCTTTCATCACTCTAAATATGTCCTTGCACTCCCTTCTGGCTTGCAGAGTTTCTGCTGAAAGATCAGCTGTTAATCTTATGCAGATTCCCCTGTATGTTATTTGTTGCTTTTCCCTTGCTGCTTTTAATATTTTTTCTTTGTATTTAATTTTTGATAGTTTGATTAACATGTGTCTTGGTGTGTTTCTCCTTGGATTTATCCTGTATGGGACTCTCTGCACTTCCTGGACTTGATCAACTATTTCCTTTCCCATTTTAGGGAAGATTTCAACTATAATCTCTTCAAATATTTTCTCCGTTCCTTTTTCTGTTCTTCTTCTGGAATGCCTATAATTTGAATGTTGGTGCTTTTAATGTTCTCCCAGAGGTCTCTGAGACTGTCCTCAATTCTTTTCATTCCTTTTTCTTTATTCTGCTCTGTGGTATTTATTCCCACTATTTTATCTTCCAGGTCACTTATCCATTCTTCTGCCTCAGTTTTTCTCCTATTGATTCCTTCTAGAGCATTTTAAATTTCACTTATTGTGTTGTTCATCATTGTTTTTTGCTCTTTAGTTCTTCGAGGTCTTTGTTAAAAGTTTCTTGTATTTTCTCCATTCTCTTTCCAAGATTTTGGATCATCTTTACTATCATTATTCTGAATTCTTTTTCAGGTAGACTGCCTATTTCCTATTTCTTTACTTGGTCTGGTGGGTTTTTGCCTTGCTCCTTCATCTGCTGTGTGTTTCTCTGTCTTCTTATTTTGCTTAACCTACTGTGTTTGGGGTTTCCTTTTCGCAGACTGCAGGTTCATAGTTCCTGTTGTTTTTGATGTCTGCCCCCAGTGGGTAATGTTGGTTCAGTGGGTTGTGTAGGCTTCCTGGTGGAAGTGAGTGGTGCCTGTTTTCTGGTGGATGAGGCTGGGTCTTGTCTTTCTGGTGGGCAGGACTGTGTCTGGTGGTGTGTTTTGAGGTGTCTGTGACCTTATTATGATTTTAGGCAGCCTCTCTGTTCATGGGTGGGGTTGTGTTCCTGTCTTGCTAGTTGTTTGGTATAGGGTGTGTCCAGCACTATAGCTTGCTGGTCGTTGAGTGGAGCTGGGTCTTAGCCTTGAGATGGAGCTCTCTGGGAGAGCTTTTGCCATTTGATATTATGTGCAGCTGGGAGGTCTCTGGTGGACCAATGTCCTGAACTCAGCTCTCTCACCTCAGAGGCACAGGCCTGACACCTGGCCAGAGCACAAAGACCCTGTCAGCCACATGGCTCAGAAGAAAAGGGAGGGAAAAAAAAGAAAAAAATAAAGCAAATAAAAAGTTATTAAAATAAAAAATAAAAAAATTATTAAAAATAAAAAAAATTTAAAGTAAAAAAACAAGAAAACAAAAAATGGACAGACAGAACCCTAGGACAAATGGTAAAAGCAAAGTTATACAGACAAAGTCACACAAAGAAACATACACATACACAACTCACAAAAAGAAAAAATGGGAAAAAAATATATATCTATATATTTTTTAAAAAAGGGGGGGAAGAGAGCAACCTAATCAATAAAAAAATCTACCAATGATAATAAACTTTAAATACTAAGCTAAAATAAACATAAAACCAGAAACAAATTAGATGCAGAAAGCAAACCCCAAGTCTACAGTTGTTCCCAAAGTCCACCGCCTCAATTTGGGATGACTCGTTGTCTATTCAGGTATTCCACAGATGCAGGGTACATCACGTTGACTGTGGAGATTTAATCCGCTGCTCCTGAGGCTGCTGGGAGAGATTTCCCTTTCTCTTCTTTGTTCGCACAGCTCCCAGGGGCCCAGCTTTGGATTTGGCCCCGCCTCTGCGTGTAGGTCGCCAGAGGGCATCTGTTCCCGCCGGGACAGGACGGGGTTAAAGGAGCAGCTGCTTTGGGGGCTCTGGCTCACTCAGGCTCGGGGGAGGGAGGGGTACAGATGCGGGGTGAGCCTGTTGTGGCAGAGGCCTGCGTGACGTTGCACCAGCCTGTGGCATACCGTGTGTTCTCCCGGGGAAGTTGTCCCTGGATCACGGGACCCTGGCAGTGGTGGGCTGCACAGGCTCCTGGGAGGGGTGGTGTGGATAGTGACCTGTGCTTGCACACAGGCTTCTTGGTGCCTGCAGCAGCAGCCTTAGCATCTCATGCTCATCTCTTGTGTCCACGTTGATAGCCGTGGCTACGCCCGTCTCTGGAGCTCCTTTAGGTGGTGCTCTGAATCCCCTCTCCTTGTGCACCTGAAACAATGGTTTCTTGCCTCTTAGGCAGGTCCAGACTTTTTCCCAGACTCCCTCGCAGCTAGCTGTGGTGCACTAGCCCCCTTCAGGCCATCTTCACGCAGCCAACCTCAGTCCTCTCCCTGGTGTCTGACCTCCAAAGCCCAAACCTCAGCTCCCAGCCCCCATCCGCCCTGGCGGGTGAGCAGACAAGCCTTTCGGGCTGGTGAGTGCTGGTTGGCACCAATCCTCTGTGTGGGAATCTCTCCGCCTTGCCCTCTGCACCTCTGTTGCTGTGCTCTTTTCCACAGAGCACACTAGGGGCTTCCTAGTGTGTGGAAAGTTTCCCTCCTTCACAGCTCCCTCCCCGAGGTGCAGGTCCCGTCCCTGTTCTTTTGTCTCTGTTTTTCCTTTTTTCTTTTGCCCTACCAGGTACGTGGGGGAGTTTCTTGCCTTTTGGGAAGTCTGAGGTCTTCTGCCTGCATTCAGTAAGTGTTCTGTAAGAGTTGTTCCACATGTAGATGTATTTCTGATGTATTTGTGGGGAGAATGGTGATCTCCACGTCTTACTCCTCTGCCATCTTGAAGGTCTCTCCTAAACATCTTTTTAAAAAATATTTATCTATCTTTGGCTGTATTGGGTCTTCATTGCTGCACGCGGGCTTTCCCTAGTTGCAGTGAGCGGGGGCTACTTTTCGTTGCAGTGCACGGGCTTCACATTGAGGTGGCTTCTCTTGTTGCGGAGCTCGGGCTCTAGGCGCATGGGCTCAGCAGTTGTGGCTTGAGGGCTCTAGAGCACAGGTTCAGTAGTTGTGGCTCGTGGGCTTAGTTGTTCCATGGCATGTGGGATCTTCCCGGACAAGGGCTCCAACCTGTGTCCCCTGCATTAGCAGGTGCATTCTTAACCACTGTGCCACCAGGGAAGCCTGTTAGCTGTTTTCTTATTCTTGATCTGTTCAGACTTGCTCCCCTTTAAAGAGTCAATTATAGTAAATAGACTATTTCTAGACAATTAACCATTTCATTGAGAGTTAAATATTTATTACCATACGGTCATTCATAGTATTTGCTTATGATTTTAAAAAGCATTTTCTACATCTGTTGTTGTGGTTCCTTTCTAATTCTTAATAATATGTGTTTGTGCTTTTCCCCTCATTTTTCTTGATTAGCTTTGTTTGGGGTTTGTATGTTTTATTGGTATTCTCTAATATTGGATTTATTTACCAATGGTATTGTTTTTCTGTCTTCTCTTTCATTAATTTCTGTTTTTAGTGTTATATTTTTATTCTTGCTTTTTCTGTTTTGCTGTTGCTGATATTTTTCTAGCTTCTAGAGTACATTACTTATTTCATTGATTTCTATTTTTCTTGTTTAGCAATAAAAACATGTGAAGTTAGGAATTTCTCTCTAAGTGCTTAACATTTAATTAATATGAAGCAGGAGTTGGTAAACCAAGGTTATGGGCCAAGTCCAGCCTGCTGCCGGTTCCTATAAATAAACTGTTACTGGAACACATCCACACCCATTCATTTGTGTGTTGTGTATGGCTGCTTCACACTACCGTGGCAGAATTAAGTAGTTACAGAGAGACCTATGGCCCGCAAAACCTAAAATACTTACTGTGTGGCCCTTTACAGAAAAAGTTTGCTGTCCCCAATGTAAAGCATTCCATAGTTGTTGATATATAGTTTTATCACTTTTTTCTAAGCAGTCTATAATTATTGACCGAACAAGTTATCCAGGAAAGTGTTTTAATTTCCAGTGGTTTGAATTTTCTTGTTTATAGTTTTGTTAACTTCTAGTTTTACTGCATTTGGTCAGCGAATATTGCCTACACAGTGTCTTCTTTTTTCTTTTCTTTATTTTTGATTTACTGAGATTTCTTTTGTCACCTCAACGTATGGCCAAATTTTATAAATGTTCCAAAGACATTGAAAAAAGGCTGCATATTCTCTGTGGAAAACAGACTCTGATATTTGGTGACCTTATTCATTATACTATTTGAATCCTAATTCTTTTGTCTATATAAAGATAAAGCTATGGCTGTGGTGTTTTTGATGCTTCTTCTATTTCTGAGAGCTCTAGTTTGGCTTATTTTGATGCTAAGTTATTTATAAACATGCATAGGTGCAAACATGGCAGAAGCACTGACTGAAAAGCACTGGCCCACTGGAGCTTGCTCTTTCGCTGCTCTGGGGACTCCTGCCATATGACCATTCCTGGCTAGCCTGCTGGGTGCGGAGATACACATGGCCCCATCCTCAGCGTTGCTCCTGCTGGCCCTGCAGACAGTCAGCCAACCCCAGCTGCTGACCATGGCAGCTGACCACAAATGCAGACTGAGCCCAGCAGAGACCATCAGAAGAAATGCCTAGCTGAGCCCAACCGAGATCACCAACTCACAGAATAGTGAGATAAATAAAAAATCGTTGCTTTAGGCCACTAAATTCTAGCATGGTTGGCCACATAGCAAAGACTAACGTGCTCCCTGTGAATTTTGCCTTCCTTTAACATATAATGACCCTCTTTGTCCAATGATAAATCTATGCATGTATTCTATTTTAACCATACTGTTTTGCTTCCTTTTTAAATTATATATTTTTATGTATAGCTAAGCTGTAGAACATGAGGATTTGCTATATATATACACATACTGAAATAAAAACTACAGTCAAGCTAATTAACATGTCATCTCCTCATGTAAGTTACCTTTACTTTTTTTGGTGATGAATGCACGTGAACTTTGTGGTAGATAGTGTCTGAGAGCTGAGGGTCTCAGTCATTTAACCACAAGTAACTGAATTCTGACAATAACCAGTGAGTTTGGAGAAGCACCCACAGCCTCAGATGAGACCACAGCCCTGGCTGACACCTTGGTTTAACCTGATGTGAGGCTGAGTGTAGCACCTAGCTAACTCACACTGACTCTTGACCCATGGAAATTGTGAGGTAGTAAGTCCTTTTAAGCAACAGGGTTTGTGGCACTTTTTACAGAGACAGAAAGCAACTACACCTCTGTATTTCTAAACAAAAGGGCTTTTGTTGCCATTTATGGAATCGTTCATTTTTGGCATCCTGTATCACTTTGTTCTCTGATGGGTGAAGAGTAGCTCACTTACAAGGCTTGATCCCCTCCCCCCATTTCTACCCCATTAGAGTTTGAACAGTGGGCTACCCAGGCTACTTGATTTCATCTTTGCCCCAGGGATGAGCCTTAATTGGGTTTTGTAGCTCAAGGCCTTCTCAGTTTTATCTTTTATGGGTTGGAGATGAGAAACAGCACTATTTTTTAACCTGCAAATCCTGGAATTTATGGTCTCTCCAAACTATCTTTCAATTCTGCTTGCAAAATGGCCATTTCTTCTATGAGCTTATTTCTCTTTTATTGTGCACTGTCAAAAACAGTCATTAGCAAATATCCAGTGTTACCAACATTCTGCTTTCTCCCCAAAACCACGAGTTCATTAGTGACACTCTGCCTTCCAGATTATCACAGGCAATCGTTTTATCAAATGCTATGGCACTGCATAAAAAACCTTTAATACCAGTTTCTTGTTTTTTGTTTTTGTCACCTGCCACTCGACACCAAGGCCCATGCACACATTTTGTGTTTATTACAGTAGCACTTTACTTCTGGTGTCAGTCTGGGAATGGTTCAGCTCTTCTGCCAAAACAATCAACACCAAAACCAGACAACCAAACCTATAGCTTATAATAGCAAAAGTTTCTGTCTGCAGAGGTGACTATGGGCTGGTTGGGGGTCTACTCCATGTGTCTCCTTTGTTCCAGGATCCAGGCCAAAGGGGTGGCCCCTCTCGGAGAGCAAAGTACATGGCAGTTTCATGCCATGACTCTTAAATCTTTGGCTTGAAAAGATCACGTCACCTCTGTTCACATTTTTTTGCCAGAGGAAGTCATATGGCCAAGCTTGTTATCAATGGGTCAGGCGTGTGTAATCCTCCCTCAGGGAAGGGCAACACGTGTCTACCCTGACCTCATAGCCAGTGTTGACAGACTGAGAAGACATTTCTAAAACACACAGTCAGTGAATGATTAGTTTCTAGTGTATGTAAGGAACACCTGTAAATCAACAAGAAAAAGTCAGGAAACGAATAGAAATATGGCAAAGGGCAAGAAGAGGCAATTCAGAGCGGAAAAAGCTAACGGCTTGTAAGAAATCTCATTAGTAATCAAAGAAATGCAAATTAAATCAAGATATCCATGCAACTGTCAAAAGCTGTAGAGTTGGAAAATATCAAGCATTGACTTGAACATGGGGAACACTTTGTATCCTGCTGGTGAGAGTGTGTAGACTGGGACAGCAATTTGGGAGATTAATTTGGAAGGAGTAAGTGAAATGGGCATAGACAGAGTGAAGTGGTGAATGTGTTCTGGATTGGAAAGATCTAGCTCTGTGGGATTATCATCACATCCACTTTCGCCCCTCTATCCTCATTCTGTACTTGGGTGATGAGAGGAGTTCATTCTACTAGACTGTAAGATCTGAGAGGCGGGGACCACGTCTCATTTTCCCACCATTGCATCCCCTGCACCTTGTACAAAGCTTGCCAGAGATGGACACTTTGTATGGGTTTGGTAAATAAAAGCATGTTTTAAAAAATCCATTAAAACCGAGGGACTTGTCTCCTCTAGGGCAGGAAGGTATGGACTTGCCAGTGTATAACTGCATTGTCTGAGTACTCCTTTGGGATCTGTTTTGGACTGAATTGTGTCCCTCCCTCTTTCTCCCCCAATTAATATGCTAAAGCCCTGATTCTCAATGTGACTGTGTTTGGAGATAGAGCCTTTGGGGAGGTCATTAAGGTTAAATGATGTTGTAAGGGTGAGGCCCTAATCCGATAGGGCTGGTGTCTTTATAAGAAGACACCCAGGGGTCTCTCTCTTACTCTCTGCGCACGTTCACAGAGGAGAGACCAGGTGAGGACACAGCGAGAAGGGGGCCATTTGCAAGCCAGGAAGAGAGGCCCCACCAGACACTAACCCTGACGGCACCTTGTCCTCGGACTTCCAGCCTCCAGAACTGTGCAAAAATAAATTTCTAATGTGTAAACCCCCCAGTCTGTGGTATTTTGTCATGTCAGCCCAAGCTGACTCACAGAGGATCCAATGTATCATCCCGTATAAACCCGCCTCCTTTGTTTAATTTGCATTTCCTTACAGTGACTGTACCAAGGCAGAAAGACATCAGTATGCTCAGGGCTCTCCTATTGATCATAATTTGCTAAAATAGAAATAGATTTGGGGAAGCTTTCTATTTGAGGTGGATGGGAACTTGATAACACAAAGTCCACTGACCTGTCTTAACCATTGTTTGAAATGGTTGGATACTTTTAAGGCATGTAGCTCTTTTAGAGCTGATACAGAGTTTTCAGATCACTTCCTTCTTGGTGGTTTAAGTCATGGTTGAATTGAGCAAACATCGTATTCAGAAAGGCTCAAGGCCAATCTGATAAAAACAGGAGCTAAGTATTTTTAACAGTGTCTTAAAAAGTAACACTGAGCCTGCCAGGCCCATGATCCAACATTTCTTTGCCTGATTTGGGGGTCAGGCTCCTCTGGGTCAAGGGCAGCTCTCTTTCCTGTGGTCCAGGATGCCTCTGATCCTGCATCCTCTGAGCTCTCAGAGCTCTTGGGTGTGTCTCCTGTCTCCAATCAGGTGTGCATCGCCACTGCCTGGACCCTCTCCTGTAGATCCTGCTGTATTTGGGGTGGGCTAGGGCTTCTGTCTTTTTAAACAAACCTCCTAGGTGGTCCTGAAGTACACTGGAATTTGAGAACAACTGGTGTATAACGTGTTTGCACTTAATTATATTTTGTTGTGTTACTCTTGACTATTGTTTCTTATGTTTTAGCAATGAATTCTAAACCGGTTTTACAATCCCCTGTGGGCAGGTGATACATCTCGATTTTCCTTTTATCCTTCATTTCACTGTAACGGGCCTGTAACAGGCTCTTAGCAGATGCTAAATGCTAACGGGTAGCTAGTCTAATGACTAAAAGCACTTTTCTTTGCTCAAAGAAACTCTGCCTTTCTTGTGGGTGCTGGGTCTTTGGTCATAAGTTTCTCAACTGTTTCCTTTGGATTCCTTCTTGCTTCAAGGTCCATATCTCGGTCTCCATGTCATCTGATGGCATCCAGACTTTTCACAGGCATCACTGGCCTTCTTTTACGTGGGCTTGAGCACCCATCTTTGGAGTGGTCCACAGTCGGCTGTAGCAGCCAACACTGAGGTGCCAGGACAGAGAGCACCTCTTCTTCAGGCTGCCTACTGACCACAGCTCTGTCTGTCTCTGGTGTCCTGCTGATGGGCCCAATGGTGAGCTGTGCACGGTTCTGTTTGGACATTGCCTTTCTTCCATGCATCAGTTGGCTTTGGTCACTAACCGTGATAAGAATTGCTGCCCTCTCCAACCCTCCTCATCTCACAACAGCCTTGGTGGCCTCATCCTAGTGACCATGCTCTTGGATACACAATTTTCTTCAGGCAACCCTCACTAGGCATGTCATAGACTCCCACAATTTACTGATGAAGCACAGAGTTTGCCCTAGGATGGCCAGCAACCTTCCGTTGCCTGTCTCCTAGCTGGGTGATGGGGAATGGGGAATTCCAAGAATGTTCTTAGCCCACCCTAAGAGAAGTTATTCTAAGTATGGTAACATTCACTCTAGCACAAAAACGAGAAGAAACATACGCTTAAGTAACCTTGGGAAAGGGCCTGTCTACCCACCTACCCAAAATTCAACAAGCCTTTCAAGTGACAATTAGTAGCACACACAATTCCTCAGGGACAAAGTTAATTTTGCCATGATGCTTTGTAGTAATGATATATCATATGTTTGAGCACCCTTTCAGATTAAGTCATGACTAGGGAATATCAGATAGGGGTACGGGAAACAGGGTAGGTCAATGGGAGGAGGAAGGTCTGGCCCTGGATTCTGCAGAACATGGAACGAATGGAGATTTTAGAGGAAACTTTCTATTTGGGGGATGGAGGGAATTAGAGTAATGAGTGAGCACACTGTCCACCAGAATCCAAAGGGATTGGATAGAAAGGCAGAAGATATGCATAACGTGGTATAGAAACTGTGTCACCAGGCTAGGAAAACCAAGTTCAGAATGGAGCGTCCACCTGGAGAATGTGCCCGAGGTGCAGAGAACATAATGGGCTACAGAGCATGTGGTCCTACCCAGGGGCGGGAGGCAGCTTTACAGTTTTTCAAGTGCTCTTACATATATGATTTCAATTGATCTTCCCAACATGCCAGTGAGGTAGTTGGGGCAGGTGGCGTCTCTGTACTAGTTAGCTTTGGCTGTGTAACATCCACTCTGAGTTATTTATTCTCATGGATGGCTTTGCTCATCTCAGTTACATTTGCTGCTGTGGAATGGGCGTCAGCTTGACTTGGCAGGAGAGACGTGGCAGGGCACACTTGGCTCTGCTCCACACGTCTCCCACCCTTTTCAGGGGGCTAGACTCCCAGCATGTCCTTCCCATGGTGATGGAAGAAGCTCAAGAAAGCAGGTGGAAATGTGCAAGGCCTCTTAGCCTAGGCTTGGAACTGATGCACTCTTTTTAAAAATAAATTTATTTATTTTATTTATTTTTGGCTGCGTTGGGTCTTCGTTGCGGTGTGCGGGCTTCTCATTGCTGTGGCTTCTGTTATTGTGGAGCACGGGCTCTAGAAGCATGGGCTTCAGTAGCTGTGGCATGTGGGCTCAGTAGTTGTGGCTTGCAGGCTCTAGAGCACAGGCTCAGTAGCTGTGGCTCATGGGCTCAGTTGCTCCGCAGCATGTGGGATCTTCCCGGACCAGGGCTCAAACCCGTGTCCCCTGCACTGGCAGGCGGATTCTTAACCACTGCACCACCAGGGACGCCCGGAACTGCTGCACTTTTATTTCTATTATATTCTATTGACCAATGTCAATGGCCAAATCTAGAGTCAGACTGGGAGAGTATTACCAACTTACTTGGCAAAGGGTGAAGATACAAAAGGGGTGAAGAATTGGGCATTAGTACATCAACTATTGTGCCCCATTTTACAAATACTGAAACAAGGCTGAGAGGAAGTGATTTCCTCAGGATCTACAGCTCCTTGGTGGTCAAGCTGGGGTAAAATC
This sequence comes from Globicephala melas, assembly GCF_963455315.2. NCBI lineage: Eukaryota > Metazoa > Chordata > Mammalia > Artiodactyla > Delphinidae > Globicephala > Globicephala melas. The sequence continues at coordinate 8,281,748 of NC_083316.1, read as the reverse complement.
CATGTCACCCATCTATCTAATGTGTCCTTAAATTACAAATAGGACCCATATTGGAACAGTGTGTTGTTTATGGTTCTGTTACAGTGCCTGGTGGCAGTGAGCACTTGAATAAGTTCTCTGGAAAATAAATTCAATTTTTAAAAAAGTCTGGCTGTCAAAATCTGATTTCCTGGTTGAATGAATTGGCTCTGTTGTTCAGATCCTTTGGGTCTAAATTTATTTTTTTATTTATTAATTTTTTTTTAACATCCTTATTGGAGTATAATTGTTTTACAATGGTGTGTTAGTTTCTGCTTTATAACAAAGTGAATCAGTTATACATATACATATGTTCCCATATCTCTTCCCTCTTGCATCTCCCTCTCTCCCACCCTCCCTATCCCACCCTTCTAGGTGGTCACAAACCACCTAGCTGATCTCTCTGTTAGATAGCTGCTTCCCACTAGCTATCTATTTTACATTTGGTAGTGTATATATGCCCATGCCACTCTCTCGCTTTGTCACAGCTTACCCTTCCCCCTCCCCATATCCTCAAGTCCATTCTCTAGTAGGTCTGTGTCTTTCTTCCCGTCTTGCCCCTAGGTTCTTCATGACCTTTTTTTTTTTTCTTAGATTCCATATATATGTGTTAGCATATGGTATTTTTTTTCTCTTTCTGACTTACTTCACTCTGTATGACAGACTCTAGGTCCACTAAATTTATTTTACATGAATTTATTTAAGAAATTGATTACAATTCCCCCTCTATCTGGTATTGTGGGTGTTATAATTGGAAATTTAGAGAGAAAAGACAGAAATGACTTTAAACGATTTACGTATCCACCTACAATTTGCAAAACGGTAAAAATATAGGAGACTTTAGGTAAGATGGGCTGCATTAGACTCCTTGTTAGGTTTAACTATCTTTATTCTTTTCTGATATCAATGCCCATTGGGCCTTTTGTCTGCTTATTTTGAAAAACAAACTCAAAGTGCTTTGGCTGCTTGCTGTTCATCCCCCTTTACAGTTTCTAGCACACGCGGCTGTAGGAGAAATTTGAGGCTGTGCACAATCTTTGCACAATCTTTGACACATGCCACTCAAGATGGGTCCCCCTTGTCTTTCTCTGTGTCCCTTGTTGTCAAGGATGGAGCTATCTCTATATAGCCAAGTTTCAGGTTGTTGTCAAATGCTTTTCACTCACTCTAAACCTATTAGGATTTCTACTCCAGGGGAATGTTTCTGAAGATTTGGGCCAAGTCTTTGGCACCAAAGCATCCTGTGTGCACAGGATTTTACCTGGGGACAAGCATTCCGGTTATAGCTAACAGACATAAGAAAATATTCGGAAATTTTGACTTAAAAGTGAAGCTTAACTTTATTGGAGGTAGACCAGGCTGGGAGAAATGGCTAATGGGAAGCACATCTGTGACACTCAGATTTTGGGTTGAGGGCCCTGGGATGGGATGGCTCTTTCTTTACACAGGGAAGTCACGGGGCAGCCGTGGCAATGTTGTTGGCTTCTGGACTTGGGGGTTTCCATGTTGCATTCGAGGAATGAGTTATTTTACTGGTCAAAGTTCTTTAGTACCAACCATGGCCATCAGCATTTGGTTCTTGGGACCCATAATTCTACTTGTCCATTTCTATGTGGTCTTGTGTTGCCACCACTACTCTGGTAATACTCACCATGGTTATAAGCATATGTCGTGGAGGTAGGACTGTGTCATAGCACAAGTTTGCCATTTATAGCTTGAGTTCTGAGTCTTCTTCTTATCCTGCTCTCACTCCTTATTCTCTACTGCTTCTGACCCTCCCATCTTCTGGCAGGGGAGCTTTCTCTTGTGCCATTTCATTCCAGGGCACTGTAAATGCTTTTTTTTTTTAAACCAATTTTACTTTTGTCATTTGCCAATTGAAAAAGGAGTAGAAAAATCATTTTCAGGTTGAAGAATTGTGTCACAGACATACTCAAAACTGAAATTTTAGCTCTAGAAGGGACCTTGGCCATTGAATGGAATCTTTTTCCGCATTTTACAGATGAGTAAACTGAGGGCCAAAGAGATGTACGGGGAATGCTCCCAAGCTCACGGGGTGACTGGTGGCAGAATTTGGCTCAGAACATGGCGGGATGACTTTAAGAACTGTTCTTCCCACCATACCACATGGCTGCACTCACAGAAGAGGCTTTGGTTTGACCTGCCTGTTTATTGTGTGTTTGAGCATGAGCACATAATAAAGGAAAGATGCAATTTTTATTGTCTCTTTTTACTACATGTACATGTATTAATTGAGATGATTTCCTAGATAGAATAGTGTTTTTCTAATCTTAGGAAATGGCATGTTGGGGTTCTTTTTAAGCAGGACTACTACAGTGTTAAAATCATACATAAACATTTGCTAAATATTTAATATAAATGGTTAATTTTTAACCATATTTTTTGGCTGATATTAATTATCATTATTTATTTAAAGAGCATTAGAGACATCTAGGATAGTTTAGGAGAAGTCAAATGTCATTATAGAAGGTCAAGGGCAAGCTGGTTCTATTCCCTTTGATTATGGCCCAAATGTGCCAGAAGGTATGTAGAGCTGAGTTATCCAGAGAAAGAAGCGTTCCAAGGGAGTGACCAGTGAACCCATAGCAAGCTGCCCATGGTTCAGTTAACTTTGTTGAATTTTTAGAAAATGAGAGTTTAATGAATTCCAGATGGGGAGATTGTTAGTTCTGCAATGTTTCCAATCTTCTTTACAGAGCATGTGGAACAGCACTCTATTTGGGTTCGTTCTTTGGAGAAACAGAATTAATAGGATGTATGTATATACAGAAAGAGATTTAATATAAGGAATTGGCTTACACGATTTTGGAAGCTAACAGTTTCCAAGAGCTGCAGGCAGCAAGCTGGAGACAAAGGAGAGTTGCTAGTGTTGTTCTGGTCTGAAGGCTGGCACGCTTGAGACGCAAAGAGAGCAGCTGTTTCAGCTCGAGCCTGAAGGTAGGGAAAGACTGATGTCACAGCTTGAAGGCAATCAGGCAGGAAGACTTTCCCTTATTTTAGGGAAGTTCAGCTTTTTTGCTCTATTCAGACCTTCAACTGATTGGATGAGACCCACCCACATTAGGGAGAGCCATCTTCTTTAGTCAGTCTACCAATTCCAATGTTAATCTCATTCAGTAACACCCTTTCAGACACATTCAGAACAATGTTTGACAAATGTCTGGTTACCCTGTGGTCCAGTCAAGTTGACACATAAAAGTAACCATCACTAGCACTGAATAAAATTAATAGTTCATTAAAGGCTTTCTGATAATGCTGAATTTTCCAATATTGAAAGGTTTGGGCAGGTAGGATAGTGTTAGGATGGAGAATCAGAATTCTACCTGCCAATGAGAATGGAGATCTCAGTTTTCCATGCCTTTCCACTTATGGACACATATGTGGATTCCATTTGCTACATTCAGTCCAGGATAAGATGCCGTGAGGACACTAGGGGACAGGGCCCTGATTCCAAGGAGTTTTCAGTTCTTTTGGGGTGAAGAACAATTAGGTGATAACAAGTGGCAGTAAAGAAGTTATGAGAAGGGACAGAGGCCAGTGTGGGTCTGTGGTTCTCACATTGCACCTCTCAGTGTCTGAAGATATTTCTGATTGTCACAAATGGTCAGGGTGCTATTTAAGGTATTTAAGGATGCTGTTAAACATTCTACGGTGCACAAGAGAACCCTCCATAAAAAGACTGTCTGGCTCAAAATAGCAATAGCGGGCTTCCCTGGTGGCGCAGTGGTTGAGAGTCCGCCTGCCGATGCAGGGGACACGGGTTCGTGCCCCAATCCGGGAAGATCCCACATGCCGCGGAGCGGCTGGGCCCGTGAGCCATGGTCGCTGATCCTGCGCGTCCAGAGCCTGTGCTCCGCAACGGGAGAGGCCCGAGTACCGCAAAAAAAAAAAAAAAAAAATAGCAATAGCTCTAAGTTGGAGAAACCCTGGTATAGGCTTTAAGGAGGAGGTGACATTTAATTTACTTTTTCTTTCATTCATTCTCATATCTGTTCAGTATTTGTTTAGTGACTACTATTTTCCAGTACCAGTTTTGTCATGGAGAATATGATAGGGAATAACCAAAGTAGTTCTGTGGGCATAGGTCTTACAGTTTAAAGGGAAAAAAAGATTTAGAAAAAAAAATGACAATCATGTATAATAATTATTGTGATGGAGAATACAGGGTGCTAAGGGAACCCACCACAAAGAGACACATCTTAGTTAGAAGGCCAGGAAACTCCTGCCAAAAAGAATTATCCTTTAAAATACAACGAGAAGGGTTAAGCGGGAGTTGGCCCATGAATAAGGTGTGAGTGAGTGTGTATCAGGAGTTGGAGTGTAAGGAGGGAGTGGCTTTGGAGGCACAGGCAGAGCGGCTTGTTCAGATGTTTGCAGGTGAGTGAGAGGGTGGCATATAAGTGGTTCTGCATGTCGAAGATGCAAAGAGAAGAGCAGCAGATAAAGCTAGAGATGCAGCAGTACCTGTGTCTAGGAGAACCTTGATTCATACCAAGAGTTCAGGTGTCATCCTAAAGCCAATGGAAAATATTTAAGAGTTTTAAAGTCTTAAAGCAATGGAGTGATGGGATCAGATTTAAGTTTTGGAAAGTTCACTATGGTTGCAGTGTGGAGGTGAGAGTGGAGCAGAGCAAGATGGTGCAAGGATGCCATCAAGACTGATGGGCTGGGATGGACAAGGAAGGATGTCGGCTCAGAGGATGACGACAATGGGAAAGTCAAAAGCAGACAGATTGACAGATTGGAGGGCTGTTGAGGAGGTAGAGTAAAGGGCACTCGATGGAAAGTGAGAGGGAGGAATTAAGGAAGATATCCAGGTTTCTGATGGGGACGAGCAGGTATTTTGAGGTGCCATTTCCAGGGTGCACTGGAGTGAGTGAATTCTCCTTCGGTAGTAGTTGAAATAATGTGAATTATTGGAATTGTGGAATGATGTGGAGTCCAGTTTTGGATACGTAGAGTTTGAGTTCCTGAGTGATGTTCTACTAGATATGCCGATTTGCCTAGAGAAATCTGGGCTGGAGCTCATCATTTAGAGTCAAATAGTTGATGAGACTTTGTACAGCAAGGACAGAAAAGTGCTCGGAGACATGGCCACATTTAAGAATGAGTGGAAGATGAGGAACTTGCATGGGCTCCCCAAAAGGGATCAGGATGGTGGAAGCAAAACCAGAGGAGTGTGGTGGTGGAGAAAATAAGACAAAGGAACCAGGAGAAAGGAGTAATCTGTGCTGTACTGCTGCTAACTGTTGCTCAAACCACCCACGCCTTTGGGAACATGCAGGTCCCTGGTGATCTTGAAAGAGCAGTCCAGATGGAGCCTCGCAGGAGGAAGTTAGGTTGGATGGATCAAGGAGAAAGGAGCAGAGAGCATCTACGGAAATGGGAGATAGATGAGCTGTAGCCCAGGGTCTATTCAAGCTACTTAACAACTGGTGTAGCACATGTGCTGACCCATCGGAATAGCTGCAGGCTGGTATAGAACCAAAACATTCTGACTGATCTCAGACCTGACTGGAGTTCTGATGGACATACTTTCCAAATAAAAAGGTGGGATAGCTTGTTTGGACATACAGTCTGGCAAAAAAAGATGGAAGTTCTGGAGCATGTGGTTGTTAAGCAATGGCCCTACCCTGGAGGGATGGTGATTCATTGATTCATTTGGTACAGTGTATGAAGGGGAAAGAGTCCAGGATAATGTCAAGGTCATTTGAAAGTGATCTCAAGTAAGGTTTCTCAATAGTCACATCTCTGAAATGTAGATATTTACATCTGCAACTTAATTTGTAGCGCTTCTACAGAAAATGGTTAGCTAAAGGGAATAAAGTGCACCGAAAAGATGAAGCTTACTATATATTTTAGATAACCTATAAGTCTCAGCTAGCAAGACACTTCCATTAGCACAGAAAAATAATGGCCTTTTTCAACAAGATGACTGTCAAAAAGAAAAAAGGTAGACAGTCATATGATTTATTTCCCCATCCATATTGAGTTTATTCATGGGAGATTCACCTTGTGAACTAATAATTTTCTGGGCTAAGAAAAAGCAGCAGGCATTTTTCTTTTTAGGAAATACCTATTTTTATTTTATTTTTTACAGCGGGTTTCTTTTGGCCTAAAAAAATGATCCAAGTCTATGACTTTGATATCAAGGAAAAGCCTTCTTTCAGTTGCTTTAGTCTTTTCCAAAAAGTGACCCATTGAGATAAATGTTCTCACGCTGAGAATCAAGGTTTTCTCTGATAGCACAGGCAGAACAGGAAGCAGAATTTCTTGAAGTGGCTGAAGAAAAATTCAAGATCTCAGGCTGAGGAAAGGAACTCTTTTGAAAGGGCAAGTTTAAGACCCATACTTCAAGCAATTAAAAAAAAAAAAAGATAAATCTCACTCTCATGTCAGGTGGTGGATGACACCAGAACAGGGCGACCAGGACAGAGCTAGGGACCCAGGAAGCAACTAAGAGGAAAGGCGCTGGCAGATGATTTCTTTCCTTTTGGGCAAACAAAGGGCCAAATTCCTGGAGACCAGCTCAGGCGGGGAGGTGGGGCAGGCACAGGGCTCGGGATGCTGGGGGTCAGGGTAGTTACGGCTGAACTCACGTCACGGAGTTCCCTGGATTTCCAGTTAGAGGCACGAGTAACCCCCTCCTCCCTGCATTGGGTCCTTAATAGGTTGCCCAAAGACCTGAGCTCAGGGAGCAGGCAGCCCGTCTTCCCTGCACCTTCAACCCCTTCCGCTGCTCCTTCACCGACTCCCCAAAACCCCACCCTCACCCCAGCCTCACAGGGTCCTTGAGTCCTCACTTGAGTCCTGCCCCTGCTGTGGGTGTAGCAGCTCATATTCTGTCTTGACCCCAACTTGGGCTCATATTCATGTCCCAATCTCATTCTACCCCTTCTTGGCTGTTGTTACCCACCTGTACCTCCTGGACCCTGACCTTGGCTAGGAATGACATCTACATTTGGATAATTGCTTCTCACATGTCAGTGCCTCGAAAGAGCATTCATGATAAAACCGTGTTTCATCCCTTCCGAATGGTATGTATAGTCCAGAAGGAGTGTCATGAATGCCAAAGCGTCTGTAATCCTGCAAAGAAGGAATCTCTGGGGATTCAAGTGTGCGAGTGGGGGTGAGGAGCGGGGGAGGGCTCGGGGGCATAGGCTGTGTGACAAGTCCCGTATGCATGTCACATCCAGAGCTCTTCCTCCCCAGGGCAGAGGCTGGCCCCACTTATCCAGGCTTCCCTGCAGGCACGATGGCCATGGGACTGGTGCGGGGTGTGGGCAGAAGCAATTAAGCCATCCCGTGTGACCCTCCCTGGCGGTGGCCACCTTGCTGGATGCATGCTCTGATGGCCGACTCACACCAGATCCCATGAAGAAAAACATCTTCATGGTGTTAAGCTACCCCAGAAAGTCTGGGCTTTCCAAGGTGTGGCATTGCTTAGCACCAAGCTCCTCACTTTCAAGGTCTTTTTAGGGGATCTAAACGGGGCAAGTGCATTGCTCTGTGATCATCTGATTCACACATTCAGCTCCATACTGCAGCTCAGGATTTGGATATCTGCCTGCCTGACCATGATGTCCTCGCCTGTGTCCCCTGTGACTTGGGCTTCAGCACCTGTGGTCGTGCTGGGCGCTTTATAGAAGCTCAGTGGAAAAGCAGCTTGTGTCTCCTTTGAGCCGTTGATCAGACCCTCATTTGCCATTTGCCTTTTTTACTGAAGCACTCTGTTTATATACACATTTCTCAGTAGAGCGAAAGCAGGTCAGGATGGAGCTTGAGGCAGGTTCTTTGATATAAATGGTCTGCCCAGGGGACAGACATCCTTGAAGGGCAGGAAGTCCTGAGGCTTGGCTTGATGACTACCTACTCTTCTGTTCCCCAATTTGGGGACCCCAAATTCCAAGACTACTATTTGCCTTTACTAGGGATTCTGGGTTATACTTACCTTGGGGGAAAAGAGTTTTATTTAGGGTTGCCTGCTTCATGTATAGGAGCAACCAGGGAGAAGCAGTTCCTGACTGCAACTGTTTTCTTGTCCAGCTCATCTCCTCGTGCGTGACCTTGGACATGATCTCCTGGCTTTGCTGGGCTTCCCCTGTTGACTCCATGGGGGTGGCTGTAGCTGTCCTTAGCTTGAGTGGCTTCGTCGGAGCTGAGGAAACTTGCCCTAGATCTTCCCCCGTGAAGCCTACAGACACAAGTACTGTGAAAAGAGACCTAAGCCAGTGTAGTCATGCGCATCTCTCGGGCTCTTTTTGGTCCATTTGGGTAGCAGCTATAGAAGTCTGAGGCAGGTGAGGGCCGGTTTGTCCTTTGACATTTTGCTCCTGGGTGTTTGTGACAGAAACTCTCAGAGCAGCTCAGCTGCACACAGACATTTACTGAAGAAGCATGAATTTGCTGGCAGGCCCAAGTGCTCATCAGCCTGTTCTGTGAGCTTAGTGAAGTGCTAGCTCCTTGCCCCTCAGACTCTCTGACCGCCCCTGGGCAGAATGAGCCTCGAGGCTAATGCCAAGACTGCAGAGGCAAATGCTGTCACCCTGATAGCCAGCATCAGACAAGCTAAGACCTCCAAGTTTCAGGTTCCCTGGGCGTGGGGCTAAGGGCTGTTGTTATACCTCTTCCCACGAGAAAGGGTCCAGGCATCACTGGATTCACGCACTCTCTTCCTGCAAGGGGGGGGGGGCGTATATTTTCTTAAATGTTTCAGCCACTCCACATATCTTGAATATCTTTAATGTCACCACAGAGAGCTCATTTCTAGCAGCCATCATGACAATTGATAGGACACTAATTGCACTTATAGGAACCATTTTTGATATTCTGTCAAGCCTTGTTTGATGACAACAGAAGTGCTGGCCGTAGCTGCCCTGTGTCTGGGCTTCCTGAGCAGACCACCAGAGGTCCACCCTGAGCTCTGCTCGCTTGTCAAGGATACTGGCAGCACACTTCACATCGCATGGTACATCTGGAGTATTTTAAAGGGAAGTCCGGACATGGAGATGGTCAACAGATGCCATCGGGTGAGCTGAGCCTGTGCTTCCAGCTCCCTTTGCCATTATAGGTGACACCAAAAGTAAGAGTAGCAGCTGTCATGTTGGGGCGCTTCACTATCCCCTATATCTTATGTTCATCTTCTCGTGTCGTCCTCACGATAACCCGGCAGAGTGGTCTTATTATCCCCATCTTTCAGGTAAGGACATGGAGACTCCAAGAACTTCTAAATTTTCCCAAGGTCACCAGCTAGTAAGTGCAGAGATATTGGCCCCAGCGCCTGAGCTCAGAACACCTCTGTCACCTACTGGGTTGGACCCAAAGCAAATGGCCGATCAGCCGGTGAGAGCTGTGGCCAGCACGGCAGATTTCAGGAATGGGCTGAGGGTGTCCTGAGGGTGATGGCTAGACCTCATAAGAGGCCAGTGCAGAATATGTTGATATAGGAGTCTCAACTGGTATCTAGAGGGTGGGTAGATGAGGGTTGGATTTAGGTCACCTTGCAGCTGCCCAAAACCGTGGTGCAGGCTTGTCCTCTAGCTGTTCCCCCCAGATGAGCCCCACCACGGACCGGCCATCCAGGAGGTGTGGGCAGGGAGCTACACTGCGTGCTGGTATCTTCCTTGCCTGCCTGGACCATAGCAGTTGATCTTGGCATGTCCTCTTGGGGGTTCTCATCCTCCCCGGGTCACTCTCATGGATCCTGAGGAAGTCTTCATTTTTTATAGGCTTCACCTTTCTTCGCTGAAACAGCCGTTTGTACCAATGAAATTTACTGATGAATTCGATGAACTTCAGTTCATTAAAAATTTTCATTTAATGCATCATTTATGAGACTAATGTCAGCACACATGGAATGATTGTATTGGTCGGGGCATGTAGCATGGTCAAACGCTGGCTTGGCCACTTCCTGGCTGTGCAACTGTCGAGCAATTGATTTGACATCTCTGTGCTTCAGTTTCTTCCTCTTAGAATGGGGATAAAATGGTACGTGCCTCACAGGGTTTTTGGAGGATTAAACGAGTTAATCTATGTGAGGATTTGCTCCCCAGTCAACTCAATTGAATGGCTTTATGTTCAGATTTAAATAATAGTCTTCTTTTCTAGAATCTTTTTTTTTTTTGACAACATGATCTGCTACTTTGACATCGCAGGTGAATGTGGGAAATGTTCCTTAACAGTGGAGGATTTTGAGGGAAGGTGGATGCATGGGGGAGAACCCACTGAAAGTGTCGTGTGAAGAGATGCCTTATGAGGAAACACTAAACGCAGTTGGGAATTTTTAAGCCATTAGTGACTGGCTTAGTTCTTACCATCTTTATTTGAGTTTTACTTTGCTAAGTACTATCCAACAAGTTTTGAATATCTAAGTTATTTGAGGTGGTTCATTCAAGGCAAACTGCTGAAAGTAAAAGCAAAATCAAGGAGAACCCCGGGGCTTTGAAGGTTTTTCTTAACTCGTGGCCATTTTCCACCTTTAAAAGCACTGACTTGACTTTTATAGGAGCCGGTAGAATTATCTAACAGAAAATGGAAACCACGAGCACAGTCATTCCCTTAAATATTTTATACTGCATTCGGATGTGCATTTTTCAAAGATCATTTCCTTGACATTTTCTGGGGGTATATTTCTTGGGAAATAAAATAAATATGTTTGGTAGATGCTCATACCAATTTATTTAAAGCTATAAATAAGATAAAGATGCCTCCTGTCATTTGTGCTAGAAAATATAAGGATTAAAGGAATATCTTAGGAGGTCAGGCAAATGATTCATAATACTGTTCAGGTTATGCAGAGGTTGGTTGATGCTTTAAGCCATTTTAGCTGATCCTCAAGTGAATTACTCTTAAGAATGGACAAGAGAGATCCTATGGCCAAAGTGTGGGCCAGAGACAAAGCCCAGGCCACACACTTCATTAGGGGCCACTGAGTGAAAGAATCCAACTTCCTGGTTTTCCAGTCTAGGTATGTCACACAATCTCCCCAACTGTTCATGATCTGGTAACTAGATCGCTCCGAAGGCTTCCCAGAGGCTGGGAACAACCCTTGACAGGCAAGAAATCCAGTCCTTCCATTTGGAGCCTGTCATAGGCAATGTCCCAGCAAGGAATCTATGCATGCAATGAGTCTATTCAATCATTGTATTGCTGCTCTGAGAGATATGATGGAAATGGCTTCCCTCAGGGAATGGTTGGGGAAGGGTGGAATATGCAGGAACCATGGCACAAAGTATGTGACCTTAGGGAGAGAAGAGGCACCCAAGTCTGGGTTGGCCAGGGAAGGCTGGGGGGAGGCAAAGTGGCAGAACAGGGGTCCAGAGGAAGGGAGGATGTTACCTGGGTGTGGTATCCGTGAGGGCGTGGTATCCATGGCAACAGGAGAGGCAGCAGGACAAAGGAAAGCACTTTGGGAGACGCTAGAGTGGCTCCATCTGACCCAGGGAGGAGCAGGAGGGAAGAGAAGGTTGCCAGGTGAGCTGCACTCAGGCTGTAGCCCTTCATCCCCAGGAGTTCAGATTTGTTTTTGCTTTTTTGTTTTTTTTGCGGTACGCGGGCCTCTCAGTGTTGCGGCCTCTCCCGTTGCGGAGCGCAGACTCCGGATGCGCAGGCTCAGCGGCCATGGCTCACGGGCCCAGCTGCTCCGCGGCATGTGGGATCTTCCCGGCCCGGGGCACGAACCCGCGTCCCCTGCATCGACAGGCAGACTCTCAACCACTGCGCCACCAGGGAAGCCCCAGGAGTTCAGATTTGAAGGCAACAGGAAGCAGTAGGTGATTTTTAAGGTAAATCAAATCAGATATAAGATACCTCAGAGGAAAACAATCTTCTAAAGAACTCTTTTGTAAATCCTTTTAAAAATGAAGTGAATCCTTCATCATGTAAATGCAGTGAAAATGGTAACTTTCAAATTCAATTACAAGTTTAAATTTTGTGTATCGCTTGTTTTCCTGAATTAAGTGAAGTACAACCTCATTTCTTTTATCCCACCACCAAAGTAATGCCATCCTGAAAGAGAAGCATGGTGTGGAGAGAAAAGGGGGAAATAAATATTTAGTAGAAGACAGAGCAATGCCATCAAACGCTTATTTTGAGTTTTGTCTCAGAACTGAGAAAAAGGTTTTCATTTCTTCTTTTCATTTTTATGTCAGTATATTTAGGGTCCAAATCACTTCAGAAATTTGGGACCTTTTTAAATTAGAAACATTGATATGAAGAAAGATATAGTGGTGACGGCCTGAGTCTGAAACTCATGGGGTGATTGTTAAGTGGCTTACTAGCTGCCGTCCCCTTCTTCTTCTTCCCAGGAGATTCCCCATTTTAAAATCAGAGCTCAGAGTGTGCTTCAGAATCCTTCTGAACACAGTGCTCTTGCACGCTCACTCCCAACTGAATTTGCAGTCAGGTGGAACCAACTTGCCTCCTGGCTTTGAATGTAGTAAGAGTGGTTCTTACACTTGAGCGGACATCAGAAACCCCTGAAAGACTTGTTCCAACACAGGAACTGGACCCCACTCCCTCTGATTTAATAGCCCTGGTGGGGGGTGGGGGGGCATAGATGTGCTGTTGATGCTGCTTGATGGGGAGAACACTTTGAGGACCACCATCTTGGATTTTAGAACAACCATCAACAGACGGCAGCTCAGTTTTCCACTTTAATGAGGATTAGATTGGTGAAGAGAGCAACCGTTTAGAATTCCCTTACATTTTCTCCCCCTTCCTTGTTCTCTGTAGTTCTTCCTTTTGATCCCTTAATTAGCGGCTTTACAAACCTATGACCTTAAGTCAAGAAAATGTCATAGTCCAGGACATTCAATTCTTGACATTCCAATGACTATAGTACCTTAGCTGGAAGGTAAGTGAATGTTTTAGAATATGAAATGGGCAGTTTCAGAATATAAGAAGAGCTAGTAGGTTGAAGAGTAAATCAAAGAAGAATGTGTTGGGAATTTAGGAAAAGTCCCAGTTTTCACTCCAGGTCAAGGGTTTCTACCAATGATGATGTGGCTGGTTATTGGAAGTTGAGATGATCATTACAAGAATGACAAAGGGTGACTGTTTCCTGGAGCTGCCCTAACAAAGTACTACAAACTGGGTGGTTTAAGCAATGGAAAGGTACTGTCTCACAGTTCTGGAGGCCAGAAGTATGAGATCAAGGTGTTCCTTCTGAGGCTGTGAGGGACAATCTTTGTGTCCAAATTCTCACCCCCCTTTTTTTTGTGGTACGCGAGTCTCTCACTGTTGTGGCCTCTCCCGTTGCGGAGCACAGGCTCCAGACACACAGGCTCAGTGGCCATGGCTCACAGGCCCAGCCGCTCCACAGCATGTGGGTCTTCCCGGACCAGGGCACGAACCTGTGTCCCCTGCATCGGCAGGCGGACTCTCAACCACTGTGCCACCAGGGAAGCCCCAAATTCCCCTTTTTATAAGGACACCAGTCCTATTGGATTAGCATCCACCCTAAGGACCTCACCGTAACTATTTACATCTGCAATGATCCTATTTCCAAATAAGGTCACATTCGGAGGCATAGGGCCTGGGGTATAGGACTTCAACACATGGGTATTTGAGGGGCACATTTCAACCCCTGACAGTGACCCTGAGCTTAGTTCTTGTTCAAACTGTCTGCAGGAGACCCACCACCATGAGGAGCCTTCAGGGGCCTCAGGAGAGCCACCCAGGAGCTGTGACACCCACCCCTTTCCTCACTGGCTCTGGTGACTGGCCAAAGATGCCACAGAACATATCTGGGTACATGTGCACGACCATAAAGTATCCTACTATGTGGAAAATCTACTTCTCTTCATGTCCTAGCATTGTCCTTTGAACTGCTGAGCTTTGAGATGATACCATCTCAGACTGGAAGATCAATTCCTAAGCTTGAAGAAGCATTGCTTTAAAAAAGGCAGGACCTTGTTATAACTGCAATTGAGGGGTCCTATTAACCCCCGACTCCGAGACAGAGGCTCGAATCTTCTGAGATGAGATATCTGCCAAAGGTTGCCAGGGACAATAAGAGCAGTAGATCTGTCAGTAGCTGCGAGGTGTCTGAAGGGGACACAGTTACCTGAGGGGCAGCTCTGAAGCGCAACGGGACCTACCAAGGCCAGCTACTTGGCTTGTGTTTCGATCTGAGGAGCCGTTGCTTAGCTTCGTGGGATGAATCTTCCTCTGCATCTGTCAAGAGTACTACCTCGTTCATTAATGTGTCACTAAAATTTAAAATGCTACCTTTCTGCTCCTCGGGTAATTATTGCAGACAGGTTTGAGGCCTGTTGTGAAAGCATGGTTCTCAGCAGAACCAGATCCCGCAGAATGTTGGTGGGTAGTGTGCTTGGGTCTTAACACCTGCTGTTCCTTGGTTAACTAGTTCATGGGGCACCAAGGTCGGCAGTGAGCTTGCTCCTTCCTCACTTTCCCCTTGTGGGGCTTTTGTTTGTTTTGCTAATTTCTGAGTCTGAGTTTCTGTGTAGTCAAGTACATGGAATCATTCCTTCCATGAGTCACAGTTGCTGGGAGGAAATCATTTTGCTTTTGATACTTTAGAACTTTCCCTCCCTTCCTCTCGTCCATCACTATTCCCCTATTTCTGGAAGTGCTCTTACCTCTCAGCATCTACTGGGAGGAGAACTTTAAACCCCACCGTGGAGGCCTTAAGACACATGGCTTGAGCTTCAGTGAGAAATGGAGAGTTGTTGACATCTAGCTTCTGGCTTTTCTTTTTACCTCTTTCATCAGATCATTGGTTTCATATTTCTTAATAGACTCTTAAAAACTTAAGGATGTCTTCCGTACTCTTCAATTTCTAATTTTTATGATGACTTGGGAGCTCTCTATTGGCCCAGCTTTCTTTTATAAATCTTTTCATTGTATCCTTTGGAAGCCTGCCGAAAAAGTACTCTTGTTTTGACTGTGAAGTGTACATACTGTGGAAACAATGCTTTACAGAAATGGACTCATAAATGTATCCATGTGCAGGATGGATTTGGACTCAGGCCATTGTTTCAGACAAGGTGGCACAAAAAACAGCACTCAAGATTCTTGTGGGGCTTCCCTGGTGGCACAGTGGTTGAGAATCTGCCTGCCAATGCAGGGGACATGGGTGTGAGCCCTGGTCTGGGAAGATCCCACATGCCGTGGAGCAACTAGGCCCGTGAGCCACAACTACTGAGCCTGCGCGTCTGGAGCCTGTGCTCTGCAACAAGAGAGGCCGCGATAATGAGAGGCCCGCGCACTGCGATGAAGAGTGTCCCCCGCTTGCCATAACTGGAGAAAGCCCTCGCACAGAAACGAAGACCCAACACAGCCAAAAATAAATAAATAAATAAAGAATTATTAAAAAGAAATTAAAGAAGAAAATGGCTGAACCAGTATCAACAATAATATCTCAGATACATCATAAAAAAAAAAAAAGATTCTTGTGCCCAGGTGCTATAATGACAGGTCACTTCACCTTTACCTTCCTTGCTTTACTGTCTTGCTTGTCTTTATCGATATAAGAATTCTTGGGACTTCCCTGGTGGCGCAGTGGTTAAGAATCCACCTGCCAATGCAGGGGACACGGGTTCTAGCCCTGGTCCAGGAAGATCCCACATGCCGCGGAGCAACTAAGCCCGTGCACCACAACTACTGAGCCCACGTGTCACAACTAATGAAGCCCGTGTGCCTAGAGCCTGTGCTCTGCAACAAGAGAAGCCACTGTAATGAGAAGCCCGCGCACTGCTACAAAGAGCAGACCCCCCTCGCTGCAGCTAGAGAAAGCCTGCATGCAGCAACGAAGACTCAATGCGGTCATAAATAAACAAACAAACAAACAGCAATTCATTAATTAAAGAAAAAGAATTCTTTTTAGAAATGGCCATAAAAATGTGGAAATGGATGAAGACCAACCAAATGAGAAGGAGCACAGGCTATTTATTCTTTACTCACCCTAGCAAGGGAGTCAACCACCTTTGCTGTGCTTTGGCAGACACTCAAAGGCAGGCAGGGGATTGGGGAAGGTTTACAGGGGAAAAACCCGGAGGGCTTCAGGTGGGCTCTGATTGGAGGCTGTTGTTATGGGGAAGCTGGAGGTGGGCTAACTAGAAGCAGGGCATCCTGTGTGATTGGTTAGGGGTGCACGTTTGGCTTTCTCTGGTTGGTCCTAGATTGGAGGTGGAGACAAAAATGAGGGGAGCTGTCGGTTATTAACCAAGTCCTGGCCTTTTTGGGCCAATGGTTACAGGGGCTATGGGCTGGCTTCTGGAGTCAGTCACTAGAGATGTGGTCTGACTTCCTGCAAGTCTGACTTAAAGAGCAGGCTGGCTTCCTGGGCTGGTTACTGTAGAGAAGGGGCTGGTTTCCTGGGCTGGTGGTTGCAGGTTGTGGGTCAGAGCTCTGTTTTCATATATAATCTGGCCACTGCCCATTTATATATTCAGTCTCTCGAAAGCAATCATGAGCACTAGTTGTGTCGATTAACTTCGTTAAAATGCGGTTGAACATAATATCTTTCCTTTTCTCATCAAACCATTTTAGATCTATCTTCAGTGAAATACCATCCACAGAAATTCACATACAGGATATAAGCTGGTTGGTAAACAGTGGAAATGAGTCCCATGCCTGAAATTGCATGTTAAAGGAATAGATATCACCATATATAAACTATAATCGTCATTCTTAGAAATGGAATTTTTTTAAGGGAAAGTAGTTTAAGTTACTAATGGACAAATAATTTTGTAATGATATTTCAGTCATAGGTTAATTCCAACACCCCTTTAACTCTTTAGGTATTAATTTCAATGCCATTTAATAGAAGAGTGACCCACTTGTGTTACTTTAAGTATTTAGGATTTTCTTGTAGGATACATGTACCCTGGAGCCTCGAAAAGACCACTCTACCCTGACAGTGACCCTGCTGGTCCTTCCCTCTTTCTTCCACTCATTGGGCCATGCTCACTCTCTTTGGGGCTTATTCAATATTCCTTCCACCTTTGAAATCTTGCATCATTAGCTCCTGTGTTCCTCCACAGGCCCAGAAAATCTTGTCAAACATTATGTTCTATAGAGTGTATTATGAAAACAGCAGGTGTTACTTTTTTCGGCCGTACATTCCAAACTCTAAATTGCACCTTACTGTCCTTTATCAAACCGCACGTCCTCCCCAAGTCCCCTACCACTGAGCTTCTGTCTCAGGTCACTTGCCAGCCTGCTGACTGGCTATCCTTGGGCCAGGTCCTCACTGGCCTGATCGAGTTATTCACAGCGGAGGGATGCAGGAAAGTACGTTCAAGGTAGTTTCTTCCCTAACTGCCTCCTCCAAAGGGAATCGATCCAGACACTTCTGCTAGAATCTGCAATTCAGTAGGGAAGGACACTGCATCATCCTGAAGAACACGTGCTCCAGGAAGGAGAGGACAAATAAGGATGCATTTCAGGTCTGGAAATCAGCAGTGAAAATTCAGGTTCTGTGCTTGACAAGAGTTGAAAGCTGGCAAAGGAAGCAGAGCTGATGTCCTTCTGCACCAGCCTCCTGTTGTCTGTAAGGAGATCAGAGGAAAGGCCACAGGGACAGAATTCTGGATTCCAATAAACCTGGAGAGAAGGGCACAGGGGCATCTGCATAAAATAGTAAAGGACATTTAAAAGAGAAATTGCCAGCCATTTGGCCCTTAAATTCAGGGGCATTTGGAATTTTAAGGGGTGGAAATTAAAGTCGAGGGCACTTCTCATTGGTGTAGACGATTACAGGACTATGGTTTAGTTTGCTAGGTTCTTTATAGAACCCTTGTTTATGGAGAATGATTGATACATTCTTATCTGGTTTGTTCTTTAAACCATCCCTTCTGGGCAGAGCTAGTCCAGGTTTCAGGAGATCAAGTACCTTGTCATACTTCAGGTCTAGTTCATTCGTGGCCCCTGGTCATGGTTGAGATCCTGCAATGGAAGAGGAACACCTATATTTTTCTGAGAATTCATTCGTACTGAAATCACTTCCTGAAGTTTCCTGTGGCATAAGCCTCTCTTTGGTCATTATAACACTAATTTACATTTAAATCCTAATGTTCTTAGTTGTTCATCCTCCTGTACCATGGAGAAGACAATTGGTTGTGAGCTGTCTTCTCATTACTTTTGGCAAATCAGAAGAATTCCTTAGAACCAGCCATAGGTGAGCATAGAAATTCCCAGACGGAGTTAAAAGGCTGTTCTCATCATGTGTGTTCTTTTCTCCCATTTGAATTGTGCTGCTGGTGGCGCCAGCACTGGCAGCAGAAAGAAATACGATGTTTGGCTAATGGCTTGAGAAGGGGAGGGAAGGACTCCGGGTCACCTGTGGCAAAGCCTATTTCGAGCTGAGCCAAAGGAGATTAATGCTGTCACTTGCTTGATTAGCCATTGCATGGCTCTCCACTTCAAAATGTATTAATACTGAGAGAACAGCTAGCTTGGAGTTGTCCCGTTCACGTTTGCAACTAACCCTGTAAAATCCCACAGCAGTGGGCTGACTGGAGGGAGAGCCTGAGATGCTGCAGAGCTTCCCTTGTCTTTGGTTTGCGTTTATGACAAGGGCATTCAAAATCACGCTAAATTGGTTAAGCTTGAGCCTGCAAAGTAACAGGTGTTTTGTGTCTCAAGTTAAACCTCTTTTTAGCAAAGCGTTCTAGAGCGAGCATCTTAAATCTATTCAGATGTGTACATGCATTTATTCATGTGAGTGTCAGGAAATTTCTTGTGAAGATAACCTTCTTAAGTATATCCCGGTGATGTGAATTGGTAATGTGTTCCTATAGTCAGAAGTCATCTGTGCTCGGGTTTTTAAATGCTCAAGTGTACTGTCTCATTTTGCTGGGCATGATCTGGGTTTAGATGTTCTGCAGGTCAAAGTATGACTTAGAGCTACTTAAACGTTTTCCATCCCATTTGCTGACAGATTGAAAGTAGCTCTGCATATAAATTCTGTTTCTAGTTCTGTGGACCCACTTTCCTTTATGTGGGAGGCTGAAAGCCTGGTAGGTTCCTGAGCTTTGGAGCTAGAAGACTTCAGTTCCAATCCCATCTCTGGCACTTCCCGGGAGCAATGGTTTTTTAAGTACAGAAAGCATTGTGGGTGAATTGGAGTAGATTATAGGTGCTGTCATTGAATCATAAAATATGAATTTTAAAAACCTTTTGACATGTAATGCCACCTTTTCCTTTAGAAGGGTTATGCCAGTTTTACACTGCCACCATGCTTGTTCTGAAATTCATCAGATGTATCATTTAATAATCCTACCCAGCATATAGGGAAATTTTTTTGTGATTGTTCTAATGAGTGCTTCTTTGATGACTTGTGAGGTTAAACGCACTTTTTCAAAAAACACAATGTTTATTGGCTTTTTGCTCTTTCTTCTGTTTCTTTTTTCGAATTGCCTGTTAATGTATTTTGCAAATCCCCTGTTCATTCTCTCTTCCTCAATACAATGAAATAATCATATGAATGATAAAGACATTATATTTTTTTGGGAAGTTATAACAATAGTACCACAGCTCTTTTTTTAAAAAAAAATAATGGGTCCAAAATATATTGTATGAACCTGGTGTCTCTATGAACCCCACACATTCAAACCTATCTTTCCGCATATAGGTTTTCTTCTCTGATGTTATTTTTCTTTTTCTTTGTCACGGGTAGTTTCATGGGTGATTCTCTTTCTCTTTTTTTCTTCTTATTTGGCTATCTTATCAAACTCTTTGACATTTCCCATTAAACCACACTGTCCTGGCCTTTAGTAGATTAGGATGGTCCAAGCTACAGTTCTCTTTCCTTCCTGGCTGAGATTCCCCACCTCTCAGGCAGACCCTACTCCCCAGTGTGAGACTGTGTTGGCATCACGGGACAGATGGAGAGCTGTTCCTCTGGGTCTGAGCAGGAGGTCGTGGGCATTGAGAAGTGTCATTTCTTCAATGGTACAGCAAGTATTCATTGAGGGACTGCCACACCGAAGCCCTGTTCTCAGGGCTACAAAGAAGCCTAGGGCCTAGCAGCCAGGGTGGGAAGGAGTGCCACGGCTCCGTGTGGAAAGGTCAGGGAAGGCCTCCATGAGAGGATGGGACCTGAGGGAGATGGGGGAAGCAGGCACATGGATATTTGGGAGTGAATGTTCAAAGCAGAGGGAGCAACAGGTGCCAAAACTCTGAGTGGGGACCATGAAGGGGATGAGGAAGAGTAAGGAATGGGCTGTGAGGTTGGAGTGGTACCTGGAGAACCAGACCATGGGATGCCTTGTTGGCCATTGGATGGATTTTGACCTTTGCTTTGGGTGAGATGGGACGTCAATAGAGAGTGAGAAAAGGGGATGTGATTTCAGTTGGTTTTCAAAGAGTGACTTGGATCCCTGTGCTGAAAATAGATTGTTGGGGAAGAGAGGGGGTGACAGTGGAAGCAGGGAGACCAGGCAAGGGATGATGGGGGCTGGGGGCAGGAGGGAGCAATTGACCAGAAACAAAAAGACATTTCAGGGTCTTAATATCCCTTGGATACGTTGTAGTCTGCTCGTATGTGGCAATGAGCCACATACACACAGCTGCATTGATATCACTTTGAAATTCACTCTCCTTTCGCCTCCTTCTCTGTCCTCCTGTGATCACTTCTTTGATGCACCTCTTCCTTTTCTTCAATATTTTACTGTGAAGTCTTTTAACAGTTGCCTGGGATTCTGATCTGTTCTCACTGGGAGATGAAACTATCCAAGGTAGACTAGATCTCTGAGTTCACAATTTCTTCTAGAGTGTTGTACATAGGACATACACATATAGAATATACACATACATGTTTATTCTATATATGCTATATACATAGAATAGAAACAGACCTGAAAACCCCATTGTGCCCAGAATGATGATTCAAGGTTCTAGTTACAATTGGAAGGGTCTGCTGAGCATTCTAATGGCATTCTGGAATTTTCCCATTACTGTTAACTAAATTCACACTCATCTTTTCTAAGCTCCAGAATATCTTCCAAATAAAAGCACAGAGAACCACAGATCACATCAAACATAAAATGACCACACAGCGCTTCTTTGGCCTTTATCAAGAAGTTCGATTGCAGTTTGTCTAACAACTTTCCTCTTTTTAGCATGAATTAAATGTGCAATGTCCATGTGCCCAGTTTGTGTTTTCTGGTGCTAGTACTTAGAACTCGATCCCAAGTATATAAAATATGAAAGAAGAACTAAATTTAGTGATTTGGGGGGTGATTATCCTAATAAAGACCCAACTCACAAGGGTGTTTGTAAAATCCAACTGTCCTAAATCCTTTATCTTGCTGGACAGTGGGAAGGAAGATTTTTGGCTTGGAAAAGCACAAGGGCTGAAACAGAAAACACGGTGTATTGCTTAGATGCAAGTGATTTCCCACCTTCCAAAAAGAAAAGTTGCCATTAAGTCCAAATTAACCCCTTACGTACAGATGCAAATATTAATTTCATCCCTGGATGAATGGTGGTTATTCATTCTTATGAATGAACATATTCTTCTGTTAGAATCCTAAAGAGAATCGGTAAAGCCAGCTTACCCTGTCAGGCACATTATTTTGCTATAACCAAAATTATTGTATTGTATTTTTTGTAAATCTGCTGTAACCAAATTTATTGTAACTCGATGGTTATACAAATAAAATATTTTTCTTATCTCTGTTACTGATTTCTAACAATTGCATAGTGGTCTGTACAACTCAAATCCTTTAAAATGTGTTCAAACTTGCTTTGTAGCCCAATATATGGTCGATTTTTGTAAATGTTTTGTATGTGCTTGAGAAGAATTTGTATTTTCTATTTTTTGGATGCAGTCTTAACTTTATAGTGCCTTAAGTAAATCTTAGTGATTATAGTCAAGTCTGTTATGGCCTTAATTATATTATAGCCTTAATTAGGCTAATCATTTGTCTAATTAAGCAAATTAATTTGACCTATCAATTGCTAAAAAGGGTATGTGAAAATTTCCCATATGATTATTGATTTGAATTTTCTTCCATAATTCTGTCAGTTTGGCTTTTTCTCTTTGGAGTCTATTTTATGAGTTGTGTACAAGTTACAAATTATTATATCTTCCTAGTAAATTAAAATTTTTATTTTAACTTCATGTTAAGAAATGCTTTTTGCCTTAAGGTTTATATATCTAATAATATAAATTCATGTGTGTGTGTATCTATATGTATGTATCTATATATGTGTCACTCTACCTATCTATCTACCTCTCTATCCATCATCCACCTATTTCTTTATAACTTATCTATCATTTATCTACCTATCTCTCCATCTATTTATCTATCCATCCATCTATCGATCATTTACCTATTTCTTTATATCTACTGTATCTATCTATCTACATATCTATCTATAGAATACCTAGCAGAGTGACAGCAACTCTCTTTTGTTACTATTTTCCTGGCCTATCTTCTCATAACCTTTTTCTTTTAACCTTCATGTGCCCTTTCATTATATATTTGCCTTTTGCAAACTATATGCAGTTGGGTGTTTTAGTCCAATCTGAACATCTTTGTCTTTAAACTGAAACATTTAATCCATTTACATTATTGTCATATCATATATTTGGGTTAATATTTACCATAAGCTTTTATTCTTGTTATTTGTTTCTCCTTTTTTCTGTCTTCTTTCCCCATATTCTCACTAATAATTTAGAAGCTCTACACTCTTCCTCAATTCTTTTAGTGTCTATCTTTGAAATTTTAATTTGCACATTGAAGTTAATTTTCTGGCTCCTTCTTTTCCTTTTTTTTGGCTTTGGAGAAGTCTTTACTCTTTTTCTATTTCATTAATAGATTTAAATGATGTTTTTCTATTTATTCAGGATTTTTAGTTGTGTCAGTGAGACAGTCAACCAGGGTATCTAGTCTTTTACACTGACCGAAATGGAAGTCCTGAATGGATTTTATTTTCTATTTAAACTATAATTTTCATTATTTAAAATGCAATAAATGAATATTCTAGGAAGTTAGAAAATACAGGGGAATAGGAATAACCAAATAAAAACACCTTATTCCTGTCACTCACAGATGATCACTTTTAATACCTTAGGGTATATTGTTCCACGTGTGTGTGTGTGACATGATATATATCTTTGTATGCTTTTAAAAGCCAACATAATATCATACTACTCATGCTAAGTAGTAAGGGGCTTTTCCAGTTAGTAACGTCCACCTTTGCATGTCCATACATTTTTATTTTGTCCTGTACACTGTCCCTATTCCGGTTTTTCCAACTGTGCCCAAATGTCCAGTTCGGTTGATTTCTTCACCCTCAACCCCAACCCAGGAGCCCTCAGCAAATCTGGTTGTTGAATCCCCACGTCTTCTCTACTCAGACACAACTTCCCTCTTTGTTTCCATGACCTCGACTTGTTGAGCTGGCCAGGCATCTTTCCTGCAAGCTGTCCACTTTCTGCATTTGTCAGTTTTGTCTCTCATGGTGCCATTGGACTTGAGCTTTCTCCCCTCTATTTCCTATAAACTAGGAGTTAGTGTTATAGGATTAATGGATACAATTCACACATTTTTGATTAGAAACCATCGTAGGTGATGTTGCAACTTCATCTTGCATTGGGACACGTCATATCTTAGGACACCATTAGTGAGTTTGGCCACTAGATTACGATGATAGTGGCTTGATTCCTCCATGGTAAAATTATTGATTTTTCTCCTTGACATAAGGAAATAATCTGTGTGTTGCTACTTGGGTGCAATATGAATATCCAATTTCCATCAGTCATACCCAATAGTTTAAAAAATTTTTTTATTTAAATTTTTTACCCATTTTTTATTTTTAAATTAATTTTTATTGGAATATAGTTGATTTACAATGTTGTGTTAGCTTCTGCTGTACAGCAAAGTGAATCACTTATACATATACATACATCCGCTCATACCCAATAGTTTTAACGTCATCTGAATATATTTGCCTGGGTCAATGGCTTCATAAAATTTGCAGAATGATGATTTTTGAATTCCATTATTTCTTCTCACTATTATCTGGCATTCTTCTGTAAAGCAGAGCTTTCCTTCATCAACCAGATAATTGATTTCTCTGAAATGCTATTTTTACTGGGAAGGCTTGAAAAATGCTTAATTATTTCATTTTAATTACCAACTTTCAAAGTAATTTACAGCATATTGTGACAAGAAATTTTTCCTAATCTCTCTCTTTTTTAGTATCACTGTGGACTCACCTATTTTCACTGATTCATTGTGTTTCAATCCACTATAACTGAGATTCTTTTTGTTGCTCAAATTGTCACAGATTTGGATGTGGAAGCTTCTAGGCCATGTCAATGCTTAAAACTAGGAAGTATATTCTACATTTCATCAAAACCAAGGCTTCGTTCATTGTATGTTGCAACATTATTTTAGGTAACATTGAAAAATTAGTTCACAACCAATTTTCGTATAAGTTGTCGTTAATTGTAAGATAACTCCTGATTTCAGAGACGTTAAAATGTAACAAAAAAGGTGAATCTTAGGGCTTCCCTGGTGGCGCAGTGGTTGAGAGTCCTCCTGCCGATGCAGGGGACACGAGTTCGTGCCCCGGTCTGGGAAGATCCCACATGCTGTGGAGCGGCTGGGTCCGTGAGCCATGGCCACTGAGCCTGCGCGTCCGGAACCTGTGCTCCACAACGGGAGAGGCCACAACAGTGAGAGGCCTGCGTACCGCAAAAAAAAAAAAAAAGGTATCTTAGATTCAATGCGATATTCTATTTTAAAACATACAGCATGGTGACTATAGTTAATAATACTGAAATAAATACAGTATTTGAAAGTTGCTAAGAAAGCAGATCTTATAAGTTTTCATCACAAGAAAAAAAATTCTGTATCTATGTATGACGATGGATGTTAACTAGATCTATTGTGGTGATCATTTTTCAATGTATGCAAATAACAAATCATTATGTTATATACCTGAAACTGATATAATGTTGTGTGTCAATGAAAAAAACCCATGAGTTCGTACTGATGGTTTCAACTTATGTTAATAATAGTATGTAGACTTAGTTTCTGTGATTTTCATAATGGTACATCTATCCTCTTACCCTAGAAATATGGATTCCTAACCTCCTTGTATGAGTTTCCTGTGGCTGCAATAACAACTTACCACAACCTGGTAACATAAAACAATAGAAACTCATTCTCTCGCAGTTCTGGAAGCCAGGGGTCCAAAGTCGTCATTGTTGGACTGAAATCCAGGTGTTAGCAGAGCTGCGCCTCCGCAGGGGCTTCTAGGGGAGCGTCTGTCCCTGCTCTACAGCGTTGGGTGGCTGCAGCCTTCCTGGCTCAGGGCTGCTTCACTCCAGTCTCTGCTTCTGTGATTGCATCACCCTCTCCTCTGTGTGTCTGTGTCAAATCTCCCTCTGCCTCGCTCTTATAAGGACACATGTGATTGCATTTAGGGGCCACCTGCCTAACACAGGCTAGTCTCCCCTTCTCAAGATCCTTAACTCTATCACCTCTGCAAAGTAATCTTTTCCCTTTTAAGGTGATATTCACAGGTTCCAGGGATTAAGTTGCAGTTCTCTCTTGGAGTGTCATTATTCAACCTACAAAAATCGTGCATGTATAGTTACTTATAAATTGATCATACAATGCAAAGTGAGCAGCTGTAAGATATCTGTGCACATATTATTACTAAAAATAAAAGTACTACGTGAAGTTTAACTTTAATATGTCAATTTTTTTGGTCTGTAGAATTAAACCTTTAATTCTAAGGTGAATTCAAAGTGCTGTGTTGCAAACTTACTTGAGAAAAATCCTTTCTCCGTGTTTAAGTTCGTTTGTCTCAGTTTGCCTTCAATTTCAAGGATTCCAACAAAAGTAGCCATTTTAAATTTAGGGGATATAATTCATGATTCAAGGCGTCTTTCACCAGTTCCTAAATTGGGAACTGACCTCAGCAAAGTCTTGTTGAGGGCAACTGGGCCTGGGATATGAGACAGAACCTCTCCGTCCTGGACTCAGTGGGTGTCCACCTCCGCAAGGCTGTGGGGCTCCTTTGGTTCCATCAATGTGCTCACCAAGACATTTTTGTTCTACTCTCTTTTATACAGATACCTCCCCTTTCCTTCCTTTCCAGCACTTTCCCCTTCTTTCTGAACTTTCCTGTCCAGTCTCCAGGATGTACTTTCCCCCCAATCTTTCTTCCGGCTTCCTCTATACCTAACATTGTGCAATTTTTGCAAAGGTGCTGAGAGTGAGATGAAGTGGGATTAGGGAACACTTGGAACTTGGGTCTCCTACTAGGATGTGAGTGCTTTGCTTACTTTCCGGGTCATCTAGAGCTGAGCACCAGGAGGCCCTGCTTTAGTGAAGGAGGGAACAAGACCTATCTTATTTCAGGAACCTCAGAACAAAGCACCTTCGCTCTGCAAACATATGCACGCCTGTCCTTTGGTATTTTCTACTGCTTTATTTGTCCTTATTTTTCTATTAAATATCCTTTGGGGAAATATCTAACTTGAACCAGCTGAATCAAGGCAAAAGAGATCCTTCATGCTGTAGTGGTCAGGATGTTCCTAGAGACCATACGTGGTCCCAGAGGGACCACCGTCTACCTGGAAAACTCAAATAGTCTGTTGGCAACGGGGTCAAAGGTAGGGAGAAGCAATTCTGAGAGTGGGACAGTTGTGACTTTTTGTGCTTTTATAACCCAGGATGATTCCTTACACGCTGCTAGTTTGCACACATGGTACTTAATCTATTTTCTTAAAAGCATAAGCAACTGAAGGTCGCCCAGAATGTCTGTGCGTCTTTGTCGACTGTGCATCTTGGTAGAGCAAACTTAAGTCTTCCTGGGAGATGTAATATAATTCAAACATGTTTTCTCCCTTGGCTTGTGTTGATTGTGTGACTTGGTAAAGGAAATAAGACTACTAAAAGGAGAAGGTAATTTATGTTATAAATAACTCTGGTTATTACTGAGACATTCTTGAAATAACACTGTTACTGTTTTTAAATATTAATTCCGTTTCCTGAAACAATGAGCTGAAGAATTCAAGCAATCCTAAAGCACATGAAGGAGAAACTAAGCTCTCAAGAAAAGAAAATTGCTAGAAGGTGAAATATGCAATTTGACAGTGTGCATACATTATATTGTTATAAATGCTTCAGATTGTTTAACATCAAACTGTAGATGTGTTTTGACAGAGCACAGTAATTTTGAAGACAAGTGATTAATGTAGTACTTAGTGGGATAGTTTCTAAGAAATGAATTAGTTTTCTTGGATATGGAAGTGGTTGAAGGCATGTATTGACTATTTTGGTTCACTGGGGTAGCATTTGTCAAATTGAAGCAATAATGGACTAAGACTCATTCTAGGGAGTTTAGAGAATTAAAATTCCCAGGTAAGTTTCTTTTATTGGAATGATTCCAGGAATCAGTTAACCAGATTATTAGGTATGCATGATAGAAACAGATTGGGGCAGGGGCCCCCCTTACAGTCATTTTTGGTGGTCATTTCTAAGCCACCCTTCTTGGCTCTTTCCCCTTGTCCCACTTTGAGGTCTGCATGGGTCCTGTATGGGTCCCAGCTGTGATCCATTAAAGGGCAGACATTTGACCTAAATTCGAGCATTGGTAACTCACCTCGATAGCTACAATAATTGGTCTGGGGGTACCATTACTAGGGTTATACTTGCTCAGACTTCCCCAATTTCAAAATTGAAAGTCCCATGTCCGGGGAACCTCTTCAGTCTCAGGCAAACTGGGGCAGATGGTCATCCAACATTTAACCGAAATTAGCCAATCAGCATTCTTCCCTGGGAGATTTGGACCTGGGAGATTTGGACTAGAAATGAAGTCTTTCTCTTTCTGGCCACAAAACTGTGAAGATGTAAGTGAAGAGTAGCTGGCAAGTTCTGCTTTCAATCCCAGGACTAAACTTGTCTGAGATAATAAAGTCTCTTTGTGGAGAATGAGATAGAAACAAAGTCCCGAAACCACTTGAGTTTTTGGTTCCATCTCTCCCCAACTTTGGCAAGGACAACATGTTTAATGTGATCCAATGGATCTCCAGCTTTTGCCCACACTTTTCTAATTGGGTTTCTGACAATTGCCAAGCAAAGAATCCTAATACAATATGTTTGCTCCTAGACAAGTCAGGGGTTTCTAACTTTTAATCCTTTTAGTTATAATTTTCTCCAGTCTTACAAAACTTACAAAATAAAGAGTAGAAACATTTTTAATAGTAATTAGAGTTTCTTAGAGGATCCAAAAGCTAATCTTGCAGATAGGACAGAATTCCTTTCTACAAAATGCCTGAAAACCACTTGGAATATTTCACTCTTTCCCTCTAGTTATCAAGCCCAGTTTCATCATAGCTTATAAGGCATCTCACATCTGGTGGTACATAAAGGCATGCTGCTCCTGTTAACTGATTTACTGTTGAATGGATGCATGTTTAATTGAACTTAACTCAGTTGTAATGATCCTTTAATCTTAATTTTACATTTGGGTTTTGGAAGAGAATCTTAGGAAATTATAGAATCAGATTATTAAGGATCAGGGGAACATCTTATAGCCACAGTGTATCATGCATATTGCATAACACAGGTCAAATGAATTTTGGGCATATATGTTTTATAGTTTCTCTTTTAGATGTTTAAGAAAGTGGCTTTATTTTGATATATGATCATGGAGGATGTACAATAGTCATGTCCAAAATTGCTCTTTGGAAAAATGAAGTTTTCTGTTGTAGCTTGTCTTTGGAAAAGAACTGTCTGTTCATATAGTTAATAAAAATTTACCAAGTGCCCACCTTTTGTGTAGAAGATGTGTAGAAGCTCAAGGAGTTGGGGCCTCTAACCACCTTACAGTGTGTCTAGGAGGTGGAAGATGTATCAGTTGGAACCTTGCAGTTGCAAGTAATAAAAAATGCTACTCTAACTGGCCTAAACAAAAATGGGAAGGTTTTTGTTCATATAATGGAAAAGGTGGACCAGGCTCCAGGGCTCCCACATTGTTACCAGAACCTGACTTCCCTCTCTAGGTATGAGCTCTACTTTCTCTGCGTGAATTCTTTCTCAGAATGGCCCCTCGCCCATCCCATGGTGGTTAGCTGGCTGCTGCAGCCTGAGCATCACTTCATCCTAGGTTCAGGTGGGGATGGAGAGGGAAAGAGTATGTGTCTCTCCAAGAACAATCCCAGCCAGGGTTTCCTTATATCCCCTTAGTTCTAATTTTCTGTGTGGATTTCTGCCCCCCAAATCAATTGAGGGTTGCTGATGATTCCCTTAGGCTTGGTCATATCCTCCATCCTGGAGCCAGAGTGAGAACCCCAGAATGTGTGAGACGTGGTTTCCTAAAAGGAGGAGAGAGGAGGCATCATGGCTGGTAGATGGAGAAACAGTTAGCAAGCAATTTCTACAAAGGATATCTGGCTGAACAGCGTTTGGGGGTATGAAGCCTTTTCTCATTGAGTGTAAGTGGTACAAGGCTGAACTATATCAATGTAAAAAAGAAGTTTGCATGAGTGCCTTGCTGGTTCCTGTATGTACGTACACTATTCTCATACACTGAGAATCTTGGATTTTTTAATCCATGTGTAGTTAATGCTGCAGGTCCACTGGACAGCCCTCTGCCCTCTTGTTGCAGGGGCACAGAATAGAGGGGATGGAAGCCCTGTGCAAAAGCTGGGCCCTCCCTGCCCCAGAGCTACCGAGTTGGACTCTGGGAGGACGAGTTTGGGAAATTTTAAACAAGTGCCCAGGTGATTGCTAAGGGCAGGAAGAGCCGATCGTGTGGGGTCGTTTTGTCCAGAGAGTCATTCCTCCTCTTCACACCCAGCCTCCGCCACGCAGCCTCCACAGTCTTGGTGACTCCTCCCTGCCTCTTGCGGGAACACTGATGCGCTCTCTCCTCTACAGCTACCTTGTGCTGTCTTTGGTGTTCCAGCACTTTTCATCTTATGTTGTTGTGACTTTTTTTTAAAATATGTTTTTTAATTGGAGTAGAGTTGATTTACAATGTTGTGCTAGTTTCAGGTGTACAAGAGAGTGATTCAGATATGTATACATATATATATTTATATATATGTATATTCTTTTACAGATTCTATTCTGGTTCATAAAAAATGCTTGTCTCACTCTGAACTCCCTAAATTGACTTCAACCCCTGCGCTGGGGGCCACATCCTGCAGCTTGGGACACGCTGGTGTAGATAACGAGGGGGAGGCTAGGAGGACTGTTGGATTTGGAGCCTTGAGCCATGTCTCCCGAAGAGTCTGTAAAAATGCAGCTTCCCCAGGCCTCAGTCCTGGGATGCCCTGGGATCTGAGAACCATGGCGAACACAAGAGGGATGGGGTCTAGGAGAGGGGAGAAGAAAGAGGAAATTTGCAGAGGACAGCTGGAAGATTGATGTTTACTAAAAGTAAAGGTCGCTAAGTAGGCCTGGACCAGCTCATGCAGAACCTTGAAAGTCAGGTGAAGGACTTCTGGACAAGATGGAAGGTGTTCATTCATCCATACTATTAAGTCATATCAGCCTTACCATGGTCAGTCACCTGAGAAGTGTTAGCACAAATTCCTGCCTGCCGAACCTGCTGGCCTTGATTAACGGGGGTTCCAAACAATGCAGTGGGGAGGTGGGTCAGTCTTTCTTTACCCCCGTTTTGGGGTAACAGTTGGGGAGGAATATGAAACCGCCCAGGCACTATGGGGAGTGATTCCACAGGGATGGGTTTGCCACCAAACAGCTCCAAGCCCTTAGAATTTGCTCGGGAAGGCTATGGGCCCCCATTTATTCTGGACCTTGACCTGTTCTCCTCTAACCAGGGATGAGTGGCAGCTGAATGGAGACTAAAGCTTGTGTTCGATTTCCTGAAATTAATGCCTGGGTGTGACCTGCTTCTTCTTCCTTATCTACTGTTCTTCTTCTTTCCTAGTGATTGCACAAAAATGGCAGAAAGAGAAGTTTCCTTGAAAGCTCCCTGACAGCCACCCAACACCCTGCTCTACTTTTTTTTTTTTTTTAATGTATTTATTTATTTTTGGCTGTGTTGTGTCTTCACTGCTGTGTGCGGGCTTTCCCTAGTTGTGGCGAGTGGGGGCTACTCTTCGTTGCAGTGCGCGGGTTTCTCATTGCGGTGGCTTCCCCTGTTGCGGAGCACGGGCTGTAGGTGTGTGGGCTTCAGTAGTTGTGGCACGTGGGCTCAGTAGTTGTAGCGCGCAGGCTCTAGAGCGCACGCTCAGTAGTTGTGGCGCACAGGCCCTGTTGCTCCATGGGCATGTGGGATCTTCCTGGACCAGGGCTCGAACTCATGTCCTCTGCATTGGCAGGCAGATTCTTAACCACTGCACCACCAGGGAAGCCCTGCTCTACTTTTAAATCACTTGGGTTGGGCTATTGTTTTATCTGATGGGAAACGCCTGGGTGCTGAGACTTTCCTCTGGAAGCAGTAATATGAAAATCATGTTCCATTTTGGACCTAACCAGGCCTGTATGTTTTAAGCAGACTTAACATGATTTTGTAGTAAAAACTCTTGCGTGGCAAACCGTGTGTGATCTTGAGGCTTTCCAAAATGAAAGGCTTGATGTTGAAAACTGGATGCTGTCGATAACCAGCCCGACAAGGCTGGTGAGGAGGTGGTTGAATGGGGTCTTAATGTTCTAGTTTTCATCAACTAGTCACTGTAGCAGGAGTTTATCAAATTGCAAATCGGAGTCTCGGTTAAAAGTGTTAGCTGTGATCCAATTAATATATTCATTTTTAATAGTTGAGCCCCAGGCTAGGAAAAGGCGCTAACTCAGAAACGCATGTGGGTTCTGTCTGAGTCCTAGCGCCTGCATTTTGAGGTTAACCTGGCACCTTATTGCCCTGCTTGGCCAGCACGCTTGGATTCACCTTTGATGACTTCTCAGAGAAAGGCAGGGGGAGACAGTGTGAGTTTTGCTCTTGTTGTAGTCCTAAGCATTTCTGACGTGCCCAGGGTGGAGAGTTTCTTGCCAGTTGACCTTCTGATTAGCCAGGGGAGGTATAAAATGTAGTGTGTATTGATTGGCTTTGACTTTTGAGAAATAAGACAAAGGTGCTTTCTGCTGATGGAGAAAACTAATTACAGCTCGGGATCGCTGGGCTTTCAGCATCTTAAACAAAGCAATGCCCTAAGGTCTCCTAGGAAATCAAATAGAATCTAAGAGCAAAGGGAGAAATCAACACGGGGAGAGGTCCTTTTTATGCCCTGTGCTTATTTGACACCTGAAGTGAGAATTCTGTTGCAAGACTGTTGAATTCCTTATAATTGTCTTCCTTTGGTGACACAGGACCTGTGGGGCAACTACATTCATGCCCAAGCCACCTCGAGGCAGGACTTGGTGTTTCTAAGCGTCCCCCAAACATAACTGATTTGACTGTACACGAATGAGGAAGGGATTCTTGGCTTCCTATTTTCTGTAGAAATGGCGGAGACTCATCACCCAGCTGAAATGGAATCAAATTCCCGATGGACAGCTCTGATCCCTGTCAACATTCTTCTTTGCCTTCCAATCCAAGCGCACCCTCGAAAGTTCCCTTCTATCTTCTGGGTCCGTTTTGGCTTTGGCTGTCAGCCTGCCGGCTCAGTCAGCAAAGCTGGCACAGGGGACCTGAGCAGTGCCATCTGTTCCTGCCCCTCGGCTCGCCCCTGGTGTCTGCATTCATCTCCTTGCTTGGCTGAGTCTGTGTCCCGAGTGGAAGAACTCCTCCTCCCGTTGTCCTGTTGATTGTGTTTCACACTCCAACAGCATTCAGCATTCCTGAATGTGGGTTAGAACCCGGATGCCCTGGATGTTTCCTGCCAACACTCGCCTTCTAACTTCAGGATGCGATCTGGCTTGCTACAAAGTCAGGGGACTTGCGAATCCCCTGAGAATTGGTTAAATTCTCAGACGACTCCACGTTCCATAAGCCTTGTTGACAGGGCTGCTCTGATACTGCCCCAGTGACTGTGAATGTACTTCCACCTTGTTCTTGAGGCCAAGTCCCCACCGGTACCCCAGTCTCACCCACCAGCCCTCGCTTTGTTCGTTAGACCTCCATTTTTGCTATGATAACACACCCGTTAAGCCCCGTCTCCCGAGTCTGACACCCTGCTTTGCTCTTGGAAAGCCATTCGAGATTCTTAAACTTCTCCCTGGTCTTTGAGGTGCTGCTACCAACTACCCCTCCTCCCTGATTCTGTTTTCCCCTCTATCTCCCCATACTGCCTTCCCCAGATCATGTATGGTGAGCAACATAACCACAGTCCCCCAAAGATGTCCATGTTCGAATCCTTGGGACCTGTAAATATGTCAGGTCACATGGTAAAGGGGAATTCTGGTTGCAGATGGAATTAAGGTTGCTGATCAGCAGATGGGGAGCTGATCTGGGATTCACTGGGTGGGCCCAATGTTATCACAAGGGTCCTTAAAAGTGGGAAAGGAGGTGGAAGAGGAGGGCAGAGGGATAATACGTGAGATTCTGGACCTGCCATTGGTTGCTGGCTTTGAGGACAGAGGAAGGGGCTACAGGTCAAGGAATGCAGGCAGCCTCAAGGCTGGAAAAGGTGAGGAATGAGCTTTCTCCTTAGAGCCTCCAGAAAGGAATGCAGCCCTGCTGACACCTTGATTTTGGCTCAGCGAGACCCACTCTAGACTTATGACCTTCAGAATTGGGAGTAAATGGGTAATTGTAAATTGCAATTATATTAAATTAATTATAAATTACAATTGTAGTAGTAAATCTGTATTGTTTTAAGCCACTCCATTCATGATAACTTGTTACAGTAGCAATAGGAAACTCATACACTTCTTCTCACTGCCCAGCTCTCTGGCCCAGCATCTTCTGTACCTGCCCACTCTGACCACCTGCCTGGATCAAACCTGCCACTCCCCACGGTGCTAGCTCATCCTAGCTCACACTGGCGAGCACTCAGCTGAGAACCTGGCACATTCCAGGTGCTGTGTGTGTAGTCACTCACCATCTTGTTTAACCTGCCTTGCGCTGATACCAGGGTCTCCCTGTGTTGTGAGCTGGCCTGAGCTAATCTGGGTAAATATGGGGAGGCCCTGGAGGTTTGCAGCAGGTAACCAGGTAGGGAGGAAGGTATTGTCCGTTTTTCTTTCCTCAGGCTGCAAGCCTTGCCTTGCAGGTAAGGCTCTCACTGGGGCCATGGGGGGCATGACTTGCCTTCTTGTAGCAGCTCAGCACATGGCCATGAGTCCACGGGGCTCGGGACCAACCGCCTGCTCCTCTGGTACAGGCTGCCGGCCCTGCTTGATCCCTATGCCCCCTTCCTGCACGTGTCCCACCAACCACTAATCTTTTTTTTTAGCTGCACCGCGCAGCATGTGAGTTCTTAGTTCCCTGACCAGGGATTGAACACTTGCCCCCGCACTGGAAGAGTGGAGTCTTAACCACTGGACTGCCAGGAAAGTCCCACCAACAAGTAATCTTAAATGTCACTAATTTCACCAAGAAAACCCCTAAAAGAATTGAAATAAGGACCTTGAACAGATGTTTGTACACCAATGTTCACAGCAGCATTGTTCATTATTCATAAGAGCCAAAAGGTGGGAACAATCCAAATGTCCATTGACAGATGAAAAGATAAACAAAATGTGGTCTAGACATACAATGGCTGGATTTGAGAGAGGCAAGGTCGAGGCAGATCTGGGAGATATTTTGGAGGAGGAGTCAACAGCGTTTGGCAACTGTTTGGGAATGGGAAGAGAGAGAGGAGGAAGGAGTCCAAGGTCACTGCCAGGTTTCAGAAGGTGGGAGCTATGCCATCTGTATTGGTGTCCTGGGGCCGGGTAACAAAGACTAGAGACTTGGTGGCTTAAAGCAACATAAACTTATTGTGCTAAAATTCTGGAGGCCAGAAGTCCACAGTCAGAGTGTCAGCAGGACTGGTTCCTCTGGAGGCTCTGATGGAGAATCCCTTCCATGGCTTTTTCTTTCTTCACTTCTGGTGTTGTGGGCAATCCTTGGTGTTCCTGGGCTGGTAGAGGCATCCCTCCAGTCTCTGCCTCTGTTTTCATGTGGCCTTCCCACTGTGTGTGTCTGCCTCAAATCTCCCTCTGTCTTTCTCTTAGAAGGACATCAGTCATTGGACTTAGGGCCCACCCTAAATTCAAGATAATCTCATCTTGAGGTCCCTAACTTAATTACATCTTCAAAGATGCTTATTCCAAATAAGGTTACATACTGATGTCAAGATAGACGTCTCTTTGTGGGGGCACACCATTCAACCCACTGTATCATCTGAACAAAATAGAGAACACTAAAGAGGAAGGAGTTGGGGGGAAAGTGGCAAGTTTTAGTTTGAGGCACATTGAAGTGTCTGTGGGACGTCCAGGTGGAGATGTGCAAAAAGTATATGAACTGGGAGTTGAGGAGATGGGCTTGGGTATCATTGTCTACGTTGGGTAGATGAGAATAGCTAAGCTCTTTCAAGGAGAGCATGGACCACAAGGGAAGCAGTGACTAAGAGTGAATCCTTGAGGAATGCCAGCAATTAAGGAGAGGGAGAAGAGTCAGGGTCCACTAAGGAGTGGTCACAGGGGTAGGAGGAGGGCCATGAGCCAGCCTTGTTATTGGGACAAGGGAATAGAGAGTTTCGAGGAGAGTCGTCAAGGTCAAGTATAGCAGAGAGACTGACCAAGACAACTGCTGGGTTTTAAGGTGGCCTGGTCATCACGTCTGTGTGGACGTGAGTTAAAGAGAGCCCTGGACTTCCTCCTGCCTTGTCTGATGAAGCAGTGAGTTTGAGTCTGTGATGGCTATTGTTAGTAACGGGCAACACAATGGACGTGACTGGGTGTGACTCTGCTGGGAGTAGGATGCTCTGAATTCTGGTCTCGGCATTGGAATTTTAAGATAATTACCTTAACTGGGTAGGGCAAGACCCTGAATGGATCTGACTTCCCCTTACAAACTTCTGTCTGCTCTAATGCTCCTAATTATCACAACTAAAGGTTATTTGAGGGTAAAAAGTGGCGAGAAACAAGATGATAGGAAATTAGGTTAAAACCATGTGCAGTTGAAGGCAGAAAGGTGGAGGCACAATTTTGTGTCATTGAGACAAGTTATTGGACTGCACAAACCACTGCTCTGACAGTGACGATGTTTCTCATGAAGGTCCAAAGCAGTGGTCTTGTGTACTCTGATCAGCCATGGTTGGTTCATCCAGCCGTGAATTAATTGTCAGGGTCTTAAGTGCTTTTGTACATTCAACTCCCTTTGAATTCGGTTTCCACAATTTTAAAGTTCATGGTACTTTCTCTTTCCCACTTATAAAAGAACCAGAAATCCTGCTAATTATAAAAGGTGGCTCTAAATATCAAAGGTCATCTGTAAGCTTTCTTTTTTGGCTTTATGTCTGAGTTTGATTCATCGGGAACTTAATTGAGTGGATTGAGTGTATTAGTTGGAACAGACTGGGTTTTGCTGCAGTAAGAGAGAACACCAACAGCTCAATGGAGTAACACAAGAGTTTCTTCTCACTTGCACTTCGTATCCAGCACAGAGGGCAGATGGCTGGGCCCAACCCAGTCATCAGGGGCCCTGGATGATGGAGGCTCCACCACCTTTTGGCTGTGCCATCTGGAACACATGGACTTCTAGATGGCAGCAGCAGGGGAAGAGAGACACTCTTTGTTACCTCAGTCAACCCATCGGCCAGAAGCTAGTCTTATGGTCCATCAGCTCCCCAGTGCACAGGCCTGAGATGTGCAATCTTCCATTGACCAGAACAGAAAGAGAATGGGATATTGGTGATGGCTAGTGTTGTCCACCAGGGATGGATGTAAAGAGCATCAGTGAGTGACTTGCACACTTCAGCATCAGTTACTGTTTAGATAACCCTCCCTCTGTACTGTAATACTGACTGGCTTATCCACCACATCACTGATTTGCCAGAGAATCCTGCCCAGGAAACAAACTAGTTTGGAGTATGTGTGTAAATGTTTGACAGTCCTCTTCAGATTACCAAATGGGTCTATGCCACCTTCACAGAAAGTGTGCCTAGGTAGCCTTTTTTTCATCCAGTGACCTTCTACCCGTGGACATTGTGGATTGGCCCAAAGAGTGGTAACCCCATTGGCTTAGGAGTGACCAATCAGATGTTCTTTTTCATAATTGTAACTGGATGTCACAGACACGGTCATTGGGCTGTGGGTCTTGAAACCAGCTAGTGGGGCCAAGATTCTGATTCTGTGCTGGTGTCCTCCTCAGGTTTGTCCTATGGGGAGGAGTCCACCCACTGGAGCATCTGTCCCAAGGTCCCAAGAGTGGCTGAATCTTGAATGGTTTCAGGAATAAGGGGTGGAGCCTGGTTGTGAGAGCAGGGTTGTCCACACACATACACACAAACAACTTCAAGAAGTGAAAGGAATTTTAAATTGGAACTTGGCCTTCCAGGTCACTTAAAGGTGTATTTGACAAGGTAGTAGAATAGAAAATAACTTATTTAAAAGTTTGTTGGCTTGATGAATTACTTGTTCATATTTAGACATAAGGCACATGGGCCTCCACTGTATTTTTGCCTTGGGCCCTGAGAATGATGGCAGGGGTGGGTGGGGTGGGAGTGGGGCTGGGAGAGGCAGGGCGTGGGTGCTGGTATTCAACATCTGTAAAAGGATGAAGGATCTTCAGATGATCTTTCGTGCCTTTAAAGTTCTGGTTTGTGTGTAAACAATCGGTGTGTTCATCACAAGTGCCAATAGCTAGGCACTAAATTTGGTTCTTGAGGACCTCTCTGTCAATGCAGGTTTCATCAGCCTGTATAGTTTCTATCCAGACTTGAAAGTAAAATAGTCCCAAATAAAACAGACTGGATGCCCTTGTGCAGCTCTGTTCTCATCCTGCTCTGTTGGTGGGGTATTGCAGGAATTAGTACGTTAGGCACCAAGGCTGGCTCCTCTGTCAACTCCCAGTTCCCTCTTTCCCACCCAACTTCTAAATTCACTGCTATCTTGGGAATTTTCCTAAAAATTTTGTGTTGGGAGAAGGGGAATAATGATAACAGTCAGCACTGACTATGGGCAAGGACTTGTTCTAAATACTTAATGTAATGTGTATAGGGCACTGATACAGAATTTGTGTGGCTCAGGTCAAAATGAAAATACCAGGCCCTTCTTCAATAATGATTAGGAATTTCAAGACAGTGACAGGAGATCACTAAACCAAGCATAGGGACCCTTCTATGCATGGGGGAGGGTGATGGGGAGGGCCCTGTGTGTCTGCTCATGTCACAAGCCCATGAAGCCTCCTCTGTTTTGTATTCACTCTTTAATGCTCATAACAACATTTTGAGGAATTACTGCCCCCATTTTACAGATGGGAATGCTGAGATCCAGATGGGTAAGTGTGATCAGTGTAATGTCACAGGGTTAAACCACAGCACAGCTGAGACTGGAACATAGGTATTCTTGGTTCCAACGTGAGCCCTTAAGCAGCGCCCTCTGCTGCCTCTCTAGGGAGGAGAGTACTGGCTCCACATCTACAGCAAACCTTCAGTAAAGCCCCTCAGTTGGATGGCTGGACTCTTCTTCCCAAGTTTCTTTTCTGGTGTTGCTAGCTGCCCCTCCTCTTAGCCCCTAAGATCACAGTCTCCATTATGAAAACAAATCCCAAAGCCAAGAATAAACTGACCCCCACCCCAGTGACTTATCGACCATCTATTTTACTGTAACTTAAGCATCCTCTCTGGGGAGTCTCGTCCCACCACACACACACAAACCAAGAGGGGTAATGAGGTTTTAAGCCAACAAAAATCAATCTTGTCTGTCCTCAGAGAGATTTTACTGCTACGAACGTCTGGTTTTCTCCATATTGTTATAGGGACAAAATTGCACTTCCTTTAAAACATTCCATTTGTTTTTGCCCATTTAGTCACTCTTATGGTTCTTTTCCCCCATTAGTCTAAATTTGTGAGTTTTTATTCCAGATTGTTCCAGATTCCAAGCAATCATGATAATCGAGTCTTTTAAAATCCATTTTGATTCACTTGCTCTTTCAATACACTCAACACATAATGAAAGGGTCCCTGCAGAAATGCCTTTGCCTGCTTTATGAAAATGAGTCCTTTCCAATGAGTTCTGGCAAGAAGTTCATCTTAACATCAAGGAATATTGTTTGGTGAAAAAAAAATATGATGTGCTGTCCTGTGGGAGGGCACCTCAACGACACTCTCCCCTAGTACTTGAAGACTATTATTAGAGCAAACAATAGATTCATTTTGCAGCATTCTTATCAGAAAACTTTGATGTTAAATGTATATTCTAATGAAGTTGGAATTTGGGGTAAGTGACTCATTGGAATGACTACTTGAGGCTCCTTTCCATGACTAATTGCAGGACAATAAAAGTGTATCTTATATTTCCAAACTTCCTTCCCAGATCTGCCACTTCCTGTTTGAAGGGTATCCATAAATCACCTTGGAAGTTGGATGAGAAGACTGAGCAAGGATGAAAGGAGAAAGGAAATCTCCCTGGGAAAGTTCAGAATAAATTAAGTAGATCTGATTAGTGAAAGAAGACAGCTACATTTCAAGGAGATGTTAAATGTTTTGTACAAATCATTTTATGTTGATTAAACAGTACACTGAAATTTCTTTTCTAAATTGAATGGGCTACAGTGAAAAATGGTATCTGGCCCACCCTGAACAATAACTCCTCTCTGAAGACCTTTATGGTGAATTGAGAATTTTAAATTAGATGAAGAAATAACAATGCATGGTGTTGCTAAGCAACCACTATATGTCTGTTAGTAACAGAGACTCCAAATGGAGAAGTTTTAGGTCATGCTGGGAGAACAAATAAGCTAATTACCTGAGGCAAAATTAAACGAATTTCCAAAAGCTGAACCTATGCCAATGTTATTTTGTTCACATAATTGTGCCAAGGAGAGAGATGTTCGTGATTATGAGGGTTCATGACTTGGGTTGTGGCTCTTGAATCAGTTACACACTCAGTGGCTCGGAGAAGTGGCTTTGGTCTGGGAGGGTGATGATGGTGAAGGGAGGTGGGGAACTGTGGGGGTTCCCAGCTGTAGATGGTCAGCTGGGTCTTCACCGTTATCTGGGGCTTTTTGTGGATACGGGTTGCCTCCCAAGAGCAGAGATGGGTGAAGGTTCTAGTTTTTGCTCTCCATAACCTCACTACCAAGTGTTGACAATGAAAGCAAGTCTCAGAATGCATTCAGCCACCAAACAAGCTTTGTTGAGCAAAGAGAATGAAACCTGTCCTTGGAAGCTCAGGGGAGGCTCAGCTGTTTGTCCTTAGCCTCTCTGAAGGTCAGACCATGTGGCAGAATCCATAGCAATTTCCTGGAATCCAAGACTTCATAGGGTTGTAGGTGTAGTGTCAGTCTGCTAGCTGGATTCTTGGACCTTGCTCATACCTGGGCAGAGGTACCCAGAAAATATTTCTAGCTCCTGATTCACAGACCTTGAACACCACTTATTTTACCAACAAAAAAATTCTTTCTACTACCCTTTGTGCTAATTAACAAACCCTCTGCTAGTCAGGGTGATATAGTTGAAGACCCTGCATTGTGGGCTTCTGAAAGGGGTCTTTCAAATATGAAGAAACTACCCCTGGAGTGTAGATTCCTGATTGGGGTATTTAAAATGTTTGTGAACCACTCCTGGGTTGTAGATGAAAACTGCTTCACACACACTTGTGTATGTTACTGAATCTAAGATGTCATCACTTGTAAGACATGTCACTATTTTATATATCACTAAGAAAATAAATGCTGCCAATAAAACTGATACAATACTTCTTAATCACTTAAATTTTTTATTTTGTATTTTTTGAAAGAAACTTTTAGATTAGACTTAAACTTTTACCCTAGGTTGAGCATGTTCACAGATTAAGAAGAAAAAAATATATGAAGAATTGCTTATGGTTTTCCTAAAAAAAATCTTTCTATTCCAAGGTTGACTTTTTTCAATCACTTTCTTGACTAAGAAAGTCTTTTTTTTTTTTTTAAACCCAGTGCTCTTCTTTGTGTTATTAAAGACTGCGATGATGCATGCAGCTTTTCTTAGAATAACTAAAGCCGTTGGTGCTGGCTCTTACGTGGCTCTGTCCTCATGGAGATGCAGTAGGGATGGAGCTAGGTGGTGTGGGGACTGAAGTTTATAAAATTTGGGGAGGGAGGCTTTCAAAAAAAGAACACAAAATCACAGATACAAAATTAGGTATGATCATGATTATTTATTCAGAATGAGAAAAACAAATATTACAAAGTACTATAAATTTGTGAAGTCAAATTTTGCAATCAGGAGTTGTCAAATACCACAAACAGTCCAAAATAGCAAAAAAAAAAAAAAAATCCTTTCATTAACTGACTACTTGGCCTGCCTCAACAATGCTCTTTTTCCTACATTTTTTTTGGCTGCAAACTCAGTGATTGCTGCGTCATATTGAGCTATGTAATAGTTACCAAATTGACTTTAACATGAGAAGCAGTTTTTGTCATTGGAACACTCAATTCTTCAGACCATTTCACCACTTCGATTTGATTTTTCATGCCATTTCATATGAGACTGCCAGATTCCATCAGGACAAGATGCTATAGTTACACTAAAAAAAGCCATCTCATGTATTGGAATGTATGAAACTTCACCCACGGAGATGTCTGTAGTACTTGCAGTTTGAGGCACAGTTCCATGTTTGTCCTCTTAAAACAGAGGACTTCTAATAAATTGTGTGATTTTCATAAAAAAGTATGGTTTGTTTCCAGTTGTAAACATGTCATTGTTGCGTTTCTCTACAGAAGGCCACTTCCATGTGGATTTGGATTGATGATAACTGAGCCCTCTGCTTGCAGTGTTACTCCTTTGATGACTGGAATAAATTTGCATAGGCTAGCTTTTGGCTCTGTACATTTTGAACCTTATTTTCCCTTCACTACCCCCATGCTTGAGGTGTTAGAGCTGTATTCGTCTGCTTTGGCTGCCATAACAAAACACCACAGACAGGGCAGCTGAAACAACAGAAATGTGTTTTCTCACAGTTCTGGAGACAGGAAGTCCAAGGTCAAGGTGTCTGCAGGTTTGGTTTCTTCTGCAGCCTCTCTCCTTGGCTCGTAGACCACTGCCTTCTCACTTCATCCTCACAGGGCCTTTTCTTTTTGCACGGGTATCCCTGGTGTCTCTTCCCTTTCTTATAAGGACACAAGTCCTATTGGATTAGGGCCCCATCCTTATGACCTCATTTAACCTAATCACCTCCTTAAAGGCCCCATCTTCAAGTATAGTCACATTGGGGGTAGGGCTTCAATCTATGAATTTGGGTTGGGGGTAGGGGGACACTTCTGGGACTATACCTTTGTGCCAAATTGCTGGGTGAGGTGACATAGTGGGTGGTGGGGCAAAGCCAGAAGCATTCTTATAATGAGATGACTAGTGATGAATTAGTTAAACTTTCAAGTGTCTGTGAGCCATGTAAACCTCATCGAACCTCAACTACCAACCAAATGACCCGTTTCTCCTGTTCAACTTCCCCTTAACAAGGTCCCTACCCAACCTGAGGAGAATGGAGGTGGGGACAGTTCAGAGTAGAAGGAGACCATGGTCCTCACCAGTACTGGTTGAATATCTTAACTTTGCAGGTTTAACTCATGCAATTACACCGTTAGGGTGCATCTCAGGGCCTTGGTATAGTCCTGTGCAAGTGACCCTACCAGAAGTTTAAAATTTTATTAGTTTTGTGGTAAAGCCATCTCTGAGAACTAACTTAACTTTGATGCCATCTATGGGAAAATCCCCAAACCCATGTGATTTCACCATTCTCCAACCCCTCCCTGCAACTATTTGACTCCTAGGGGTTAAAAAGTATTTTACTTCATCTACAGGATTTTCTTCTAAATTGCTAACATCCAACCTGAAAGTTTTTTTTTTTTTTTCCAATTAGACCTTTTATTTTAAGACATTGTAGATTCACATGCAGTTGTGGGCAATAATATAGAAAGACCCTGTGCCCCTTTTACTCAGTTTTCCCCAATGGTAGCATCTTGCAAAACGATGGTACAATATCACAACCCAGATAGGGACACAGATACGGTCAAGACACAGAAAATTTCCATCACTATCAGAATCCTTCCTGTTGAACTTCTGTAGCCACACCCACTTCCCTCCCACCTCCATCCTCTCCTTGATCTCTCACATCCACTAATCTATTCTCCATTTCTAAAATTTTGTCATTTTGAGAATGTTGTATACAGTAGTCCCCCCTTATGTGTGGTTTCGCTCTCTGTGGTTTCAGCTACAGTTAATTGTGGTCTGAAAATATTAAATGGAAAATCCCAGAAATAAATAATTCATAAGTCTTAAATTGTGTGCTCTTTTGAGGAGCATGATGAAATCTCTTGCTGACCTGCTCTATCCTGCCCAGGATGTGAATCATCACTTCGTCCAGTGTATCCGTGTTGTATATACTAGTTACCTGCTAGTATAGGAAAAAACATGGTATGTATGGGTTTTGGTTTGAAATCTGCTACTTTAGGCATCCACTGGGGGCCTTGAAACATATCCTTCACGGATAAGGGGGACCACTGTAAATGGATCATATAGTATGTAACCTTTTCTAAGATTTTTTTTTTCTACTCAGCATAATTCTCTGGATATTCATCCAAGTTGTCTGTCTTCTTCTCTCACAATTCAGAGTCTCCTTATATTTGTTTTAAATATAATGTTCAAGGTTTTCAGTTGTACATATTGAAAGGAATTGGGAAAGGACATCTATTCCCTTCTTGGAAACAGAAGTCTATGCTGCAGGCTTTGATGCTGGTAGTTTTGACGTTTGTTCCTGCACAGGCAATGACAATGACATAACAGCTGCCTCACCAGGAGCTAAGTCAGAGGCGGTAACAGATGAAAAATTCTTAGAATGCAATACCGTATATTATGTAGCCTGTGATGAGTAT
Source organism: Globicephala melas (assembly GCF_963455315.2). Taxonomy (NCBI): domain Eukaryota; kingdom Metazoa; phylum Chordata; class Mammalia; order Artiodactyla; family Delphinidae; genus Globicephala; species Globicephala melas. Next base: position 8,237,801 of record NC_083316.1, on the reverse strand, counting down.
TTTCCTGTAAGTTATAGACCATATAGCAGGTAATCTCTCAATTATCCATACTTTAAAGCTCACCAGAATTCTGGTCTCCTCACTTCTGTTTGCCAGTTTGAAGGTATTTAATAGCAGAAGGATATTAAACTTGGCAAATGTTTAACAAAGCCATTGAGAGGTTTGTGCACATAGTTTGTGGCACAGTTTTGGTGTCCCAGAAGGAGTAGAGCCTGCAGGATGTTTATTTGGGGGTGTCCCAGGCATCGGCCTCTGTGGGAGAAGCAGAAGGAAGCAGGATGGGGCAGAGGGAGAGGTCTAGCCATGGTGGCCTCAATGACCCTGTGTGGAGCTCGATGCTAGATGAGTCTACAGAATTGTCCAGAGCTGGACCTGGCTGGCCAGGCCTTTATGCACCTGCTCAGCAGACTCTCTGGATGGGGGCTATGTGAAGAGGGCACATGAGGTCAGCCAGGTGGCTCTCTGCAGCAGAGGTATCCCTGAAAGTACTGGCCACCGAGGGCTGTCTGCCCCCAGCACTCTGAGTAGCTGGGCATCACATCTTTCATCTAAGGGGGCTCCTGGCACTGCCTTGTAGTGCCCACCACGGTGCATCAGTAAATATACATGTAGTAAAGATGCATTCTCCAGAGTGTTCTACTATTAGGGTTGTATAATCAAAAAGTTGGCTAACCACCAACCTTGAAAGCTGATTTTTTTTGTGGGAAAAAAATGCCAATACCTCAATTAATAATAACTCATAAGTTCTCATTTGTTGATATGAGTTTTTTGGTCATTAGGGTGGCTTTTTCCCCCTAGAAGGGATGACTTACATTTATTGGGGGTTTTAGATTAACATTCAATTTATTCAAATTAAAAAACATCCAAGTTTTGTTTTCCTTAAGCCTGTAAATTCCACTTGTAAGTCTTATTGTTCTTTTTATAAATCCAGTGGATTTTAACAATCCTATTCAAGGGTGCTTTTACTAGTGTTCCAGTGAACAGACAGAACTATCTTAAATAATCAGCCCCTTTTACAACTTGGTTAATTAAATTATTTTAAACATTTTTACTGCATTTATAAATATAATGTATTTGATTTCTCCTCTGTAGTTGATACAATAAATTAAACTTATGGATATAGTAAATCTCAACTTCTCTTAAGCATTCCAGCACTGTTTACAAACCTAGCCAAATTCTCTTAAACCTTTCAGCTTAAAATCTCAAGCCTAAAATAAAATGCACATTTTAATGGAATCACCAAGCAAATTCGTTGGTTCTGATAGAGGAGATTATCCCCAAACACTTTAAATACCAAACATACACATTGTAACATACAAGCATTTATCTTCTAACCTTCTTTTGGGAGCTGACTAGTTCTCTGATTGTCAGAAGCTCTCAGGTTCTTTTAGGCAGATGGTGACGGCCCAACCAGGTGAGAGGAGCAGATCTCAAACCAAACTCTGCCTTCCACATGGATATTTATTAAACAAACTCTTATTATTAAGTGTGTGAGCTCAGTGAAGTCCCATTTCTCTGTCTTGTCGGTGGTCTACTGCAATGCAGAAAGGTTCATCTGAGAAAGATATGACATTATCCACAGGCCAGACTTCTCCCAACTTGATGGCTAGACATGGGAGTTTTAAGACATCAAATGTTGGTGACATCATTTACTGGGTTCTTCTATCCTATTCATGAAGTGTGGGGATTGTAACTAACATATTTTACTTAATCACATAACTTGCATACCACTAATTTTACTAACAAAAACCCTTTTCAGACTCTTTCTATATTAATTAGAAAAACCTTGGGCGTTGATGGAGATTTGGGTGGCTGAAGCTCTTGGTGTAGCCTTTTTGGTTACAGTAGGCTTGTTGGTGAGAATGCCAACCACAGGCTGGGGTTCTTCATAAGGCCACTGACTATACCTAAGGTATAACTTAAACTGATATATAGCACTGCCTATGCTAAGTATTTTAAGATAGATTATACACATCTTAACACCTTCCAAGGGTAAATGATGCCCTTGGAAGTTTTAGAGTTTGTTAGGGACTGAATTTTGTCAGTCTCCCACCCCAGCCCGCCACCCCTCAAATTCATAGGCTGAAGCCCTATGATCTCCAATGCAATGGTATTAGGGGGTGAGGCCTCTGGGAGGTAATTAGGTTTAGGTGAGGTCATGAGGGTGGGGCCCTCAAGATGGGATTAGTGTCTTTATAAGGAGAGATAGCAGAAAGCTTCCTCCCTTCCCCTCTCACCTCCATGTGAGGACAAAGGCATCACCTGCAACCCAGGAAGAGGGTCGTCGCCAGTACCTGACCACGTGGGCACCTTCATCTTGGACTTTTATCCTCCAGAACTATGAGAAATAATTTTCTGTTTTTTTAGTCCATTGAGTCTGTGGTGTTTTGTTAAGAAAGCCTGAACTGACTGATACACCATTCCAAGAATATTGGGATTCTCATCCTGAGCAGAAGGATGTCACTTCTCTTTAAGAGAATTTTGTCTGGGATCCATGCCCTGGATGCCCAGGTCTTCTTGTGCTTCAGATGGATGTGTGGGGTCTTTTAATAATCATCTGTAGGGAGACTATAGGGCTCCTAGACCACACCCTTCAAATGAGATGGGCTTGCAGCCCATGTCCTCTCGGTTCAAGTTAACTCTCACCAGTTACCAAATTAACTGTGAGTTGAATGAAGCCCTCAGTCTCACTGAGATCTCACTAACTTCCTCCCTTACTTGGTTAGATTTTACATTTCTTTAGCTCTCTCAAATAATTTTAATGGTTTCCATTTTCCTTCACAGAATTAGCACATAATTCTTTCCTCTTATTTACATCCACAATGAGTCCCACCCCACTGTCTTGAAGCGAATCTCTTTTAGAAATTCTCTTTATTTTTCTGTTTTATTCTTTAACCTCGATTATGAAATATTGACCCATGTAGAAGAACTATGTAGTGTACGTGTATATTGTGAAGCATAGTAATACGATAAACACTCAGGATACTGGAATACCTTATAGAATCAAAGGAAGAACGAACCTCTGGGCCTCCGGAGGACAGGACATGCTGTAGTTCTGGATTCTTAGAAACAAGGGCTTCTGGATCATGTCTCTAGGTTGTGGCTGTCAACCCAATGATTCAACTCCAAATGCCTTCTCTCCTGTGTGTCTCCCTCGAACTCCCAGGAAGAAAAGTCTGTTTGACCTAGCATGGTCACACACTCAACCCTGGGGTTAGGGTGTGGCAGGTCTTGTGGTTGGGGACACAGTAGGGTAGGATAGCTCCTCCAAAGGAAAAGTTAAGGTAGGTGAAACAAACATTCATTTCTTATGCTCCACAAGCCAGGAGCTGCTGGTGGAGCTTAGCCAGGGCTCCCTGCCCTTGTTGTCTCTTGTTTCCCATGTGGGTTTCCCCTTGCATTTGGCAGTTGTGGGCCAGAGTAGCCTGTTCCCTGGCTGGCCTCACTTCACTATATTGCGTGGAAAACGCTTGAGTATCATTTCAGTGTCGTTTTCAACCTTACCAGTTTTCCAGCATTGATATATATTCTCTTGTCATCTGATGCTAATTTTGAGAAGGGATTAAATTTAGTGCTTGAATCATATTTTGAACCATAGGAGATATTTCTGGCACAGGTTGGCAGGGTTTGTGGGTGGGATAGGAAGAGAGGGGCAAGAAAGAAGGTAAAGGAAGTTGAATATAGCAACATTCTCCAAGTAAGGGAATACATGAACAAATTCTGGTGAAAAGAGTGACAATGGGTAGAGTTTTAAACCTTATGGGTTTGGAGGAATCTCGTAGTGAAGCTGAAACTGGCCTCTGTATCCCGACACCAAATTAAATCTTGGAGACAGAGTTTTGGGTGAAGTAAAAAATAATAGCTTTATTGCTTTGCCAGGTAAAGGGCCACAGAGGGCTGGCTAATGCCCTCAAAACTGTGTCCCAACTTGAAAAGGGTAGTGAGAAGTTTTATAGTAATGGTTCAAAGAGGATGTGACCAGCTCGTGAGCATTCTTCTGATTGGTTGGTGGTGAGGTAATTGGGAATCAGCATCATCAACCTTTTGGTTCTAACCGGTCTGGGGCCTATGTGCTTGTGGACAGCACACCCTTGTCAAGCATTAACTTCTCCCACCTGGTGCAGATTTCAGTATCTGCAGAACAGCTCAAATATATTATTATGTGTATCCCTTGATGGGGAGCCAAGACCTTGCCCCAAGGCTGCACTATTGTTTCTCTTGACCGTTTCTTCCTTGTCTCACATCCCCTCCCTTCCTTAATTAACAACAGCTTGAATCTGCCTGCTGGAACTTAGGGGAGGTCATGGAGGCTGAATGAAGCCTATTTCCTGTAATCAAAGAAATGGGGGACACAGAAAGGCTTTTGTGCCCAAGAGCCCCAAAGGGCCCTTCTCAGTATCAATAGGTTGATGCAAATGTGGGCTGGATTGCTTGACCTCTGTTCCACTTGGGGGCCATGGTTTTCTGCTCATGCCCTTACTCTCAAAGTTTTGGTTTTCACCATCTGCCTCATCTTTGTCTGCAATCTTTTGTGCCCAGCTTGGTAAAAGTAATAGCAAAAATGATAATAACTACCATTTTAGGAGCTTATGTAGCAGACACACTTAGCGCTTGCTATATATGTTTAACTTAATTTTCAGAGCAGCCCTGCAAGGTAGGTCTTTCTATCCCTAATTGACAAGGTGAGGAAACTGGAGCTTTGTGAGATTACTTCTGCTCAGTTTGACTTGGGGTTTTGTCATCAGCTTCCATAGCTGCCTGGCTGGAGAGGCAGGATGGTCAAAGGTCTGAGAGGAGTCTGCTTGCCCGATTGGGATCTTGGTTGCATCATCTACTGGTTGTGTAACCAGTAGTTAAGTTCCTTAACCACTCTTGGCCTCAGTTTCCCCATCTGTAAGATGAGGATCATCACTGAACTTACCAACAAGGTCATTGTGATAATTAAAGAAATTACACACGAAAAGCACTTGAAACAGTACATCGTATATAATGAGTACAGTGTCAATGTAAATGATTGCTGCTCTGTGCCCGTGTGTAGTATAGAGAAGAGAGCTTTCCTGGGAGTCAGGGCTATTAGCTAACTGTGGATTTTGAGGCAGGGCATTTTGCTCTTTGATTCTATTGATTTGACTGTGAAATTAGGAGGCAGATGACATGTTCTCCAAGGGCCTCTTAAACATTCGTCGGAATGAATGAGGGGCCAGGGCATGTTTCTGTGCTGCCTGAGGTCCTTGGCATTTCCACAAAGGGTGAAAAGCCACAAAGGGTGTCTACTGAGATCAGCCCACCTGGTCAGGCCTTCTGCTCAGAATGTCTCTTGCTTGTGGAGGCAGAACTAGCCCCATCCAAGGAAGCCTGGGCTCACAGATTGTAAACCAGGGCTCCTTGAAGTGGGGTATTAAGAGCAATGGAACCAATCACAGGTCTTCAAGGATGTGGGAGAAGCAGTGATGATTCAAAGACACACACCTTCAAGGAAAGAATTCCTACCTTTCTTTGTCCCCTGGACCCCTTTGGCCACCTGATGAGGCCCATGTACCCTTTTTCCAAATCATGTTTTTAAATACATGAACTACATAGGATTACAAAGAATACCAATTGTGGTAAAATATAATTACCAAATATATATACCCCCTATATATATATATATATATTTGGTGATTTAGTAATATATGGGCTTCTTTATTACCATATTAAATAGCAAGCTCCAGCTCCAGCAAGCTCCTACTCATGGTAGGTCTACAGCTACTAAAGTTTGAAATAGTGATGAGAGTAAATATTTTCAGACATCTGCACAACCTTAATGTGATGTGAAAATACCTGTGATTTCTCTTGGTGATAAAGTTCCCGAAACTACTGTGGTTTCCTGCCTGCTTTCACATTTGAAGGAAATGCTCAATTTCAGTTAGAGGTTAGTGAAAATAAAGATGTAATCTTTTTCCCATCCAAGTTTATAGATTCCCTAATTCATGCAACCCCAATAATGTCTGATTCTATTACCCAAAGGCAGATGCATAATGATGTACAGGTTGGGAGGCATGCCAGAGGCTGGGAAAGAAGAATGTCTAAACAAGAGCTGCAATATTTCTGATCTGTCCATGGGAAGGTCTTCTAGAGAGGGTGGAAATGAGAAAATCCCTCTCAAAATGGCAAACTATTCATTGTAGAGGCATAAAGTATTGAGAAGCAGTATGACATTGTGTTCTTATGCCCATGAAGTAGGCAAGGATTGGCATGGGTCATTTTTGGCCTGAATTTCTTTCAGAGATTCTTGCAGACAGGCTGAGGTGTGAATTTCCTGTGAAAGTGTCATCATGTTAAGTATGTAAAAATACTGGCTTATCACCCATAATGCAATGGACTAGTGGAATGATTTAATGTGGCTCTCAATAGCACAGTTAAGATTTATGTGGACAATCATCCCAATGGTGGGAATGATAATTTATCACATTTATTATTTGCATATAGAAAGGTCTTTCATGAATTCTCTGGGTTCTCACAATTCAACCTTATGCTTGAGAAGAAGGTGAACAGTTGTTAGATTTAATTAGAGAGTACTAGAAAGGTAAATTGAGAGGGTATAAAGCATCCATAGTAGCCTATGTGTTAAGACTAAAAGAAAAAAATGGAAGAGATTTGTTTCCTGACATAGGCAAATCTGGTGGACACACAGTAATCTGAAGTTTTAAGGCCAACAGTGAACGTGTTCTAGGATGTCTGCATAGGGGTCATCATTTCTGGATAATTTTATGGCTCTCCCAGCACAGAATCAGTGGAAGCCAGCCAGTGGGACCCAGATTCCTAGGGGTTGTGGAATTAATACAAAGGCCTGTGAGTCTGCCTCTGCATGTGTTCTACGTTTTTCCAACCACGAGAGAGTTCTCACTAAATTTCTTGGTACTCAAAAAGGATCTTTGTAAAAGTTAGGAACCATTGTTCTAGAGGATAGGCAATTACTTCCATGGAAATACGATTTCAAATTTATTCTCAGCAAATTTCAAAAGCCATCAGCAGTTTTAGCTATTCACGTAATGCATTTCAGAGGTATGGCTTTTATGAAACAGCATACTCAGTTTCATACACCAAACTTTATTTCCTTATCTTTTTCATTTCTTTACTAAGTTCTTCTTAAAAAACCCCACTAGAACCTCAGTTTTTAAGTTCCATTTCAATATTATTTTAAAACTTATGTTCATAAATAAGCTTGAGTTTGTAGCTAGAAACTGGCCATAAAAGACTCAGGTTGCAATCGTTTCTAAAGGAAACACTGCATTTAAATTTGAGCTCAAATTAAATGAAGCAAGAGAGAAATGTAATGCAGACTTTTTACTCATCTTTGGAAAATCGAAGATGATGCGGAAATTTATCAGAGAAAAGCAGTCAATCTGTACTGTGTTTTTGAGAGGTGATTCATTTATGTGATACATGTTTGTTTGCTTGTTTGAACTGATGGAATTTGGGAATCTGATGGGTTTCTGGAACTTTCTGAAAGGGACTAATGGAAGATATCTTTTAGTTGGTTATTTTCTCTACCATGGCAGTGGCCTACTTGTGAATGCAGTGGACAAGAGCATCAAGTGGCCAGAAGGTGGAGAGGCAGTGGCCAGGGGGACTTTGAAGGTGTGTAGCAGCCTCAAAGTCCTCAAGTCCTTCTGAAACTTAGCAGCTGACCTGGGAAGCCCAAGGTAAGAATTCATAATGTTCAAAAGGAATTTTCTCTTCCTGCCTGGAGAACAATTTGATCTCCAATGCTAAAGGTCAGCTTGATAAACAGTGTTAGATCAACTAAGGGTAAAGGACAGTTCACGGTGAGTCTTCAAGGTCATTTCCCCGTGATAGTTGCCTGCAATGTAGAAGCACAGGCATATCAGACCTGAGAACCATACTACTGAAACACGCTTGCAGCCCAAAGTCTCCCTGCCCTACACACTTCTGCTCTTCTATGGACAAGATAAGGATTTTTGTAAGAATTCTACAACAGAGGATTGAGACATGGTGATGGCCACTTAGAGGAGGCTGTGAAGTGGGAGCTTTAGCACAACGTGTTAGGACACAGGTCTCCTGCTAGAGGGAAGGGTTAACTGCATAGCAGGCTCAGCAGGTAAGCTCACATAGGATAAGAAATGCACTTTTAGAATTGGGTTTCTTGAGGACTCATTCAGCAGGCTAGCCGCTCTATTGGCCTCTGCAACTTCTGAACAGAACCAGAAGATTCAGCAGGCTCCTGCACAGCAGCTGCCTGGCTGCAGTTGGCTGTGAGAACTGGCTGGTGGTCAAGGAGATCTACAGACCCAGGTTGGTCCTAAGGATGCAAAAAGTCAACAGATGAGGAGCATGTCATTACAACACCTTCTGAAACTGACATAATTCCTTTAAGAAATAGCCAGGAAAAAAGTCTCGGTCTCCCATCTTTCAGGGCCAGCCTCCACTGTCTTGTTCTCTGGACAATCTTGTGTGCTCAAAAGCTGTCTGGAGCAAGCCCCAGCTCCTGGGATCCCATGTACAGACTTGATTTCCTTGAGATTTAAGGTCTTAAGAATGAAGCAACTGTGGGACATCAGGCCATTGGCTTATTGCCTGTCTATTCTTCCAGGCACCAGAGCAGAAGGTCTCATTAGACGTTCCCTTAGTAGAGGTATTTTAAATGGGGAACAAACATAGGTTAATTAAAACCTATGTTTTAATTGTTAAACAAAGGTAATTGTTTCTTTGATTGTAATCACTGATTTTGTGGGGAGAGGGAAATGAGAGAAGAGACCTTAATTTAGGTAGCAGCTTGACATTATGCCACTTGATTATGCTCTTCAAAAACACTGAATTCGGAAGTATAAGCAACATTAAGTTCCCAAAGGGTGAGTTCATCCTTGAAAAACAGCAAACAGTGAATGTCCTCGGTGGGTCTCTGTATGGAGCCTGCAGCTGGGGAACATCACAGTCACTCCATGAATCTCATCATTTGTGTGATTTCCTCATGGGCTGTATGCTCTTTGGGGGAAAAGTCAATTGATCTTGACCTTTGCTTTTTTATATTATTCACAAATGCTTGACACTCAAATATTTGTTGAAAGAATGAGTGAAGGAAGGAAGGAGGCAGGCCAGTTTCGTCCAGTTAAGGTCAAGGCTACAAGCACTTGTTAGTTCTATGCAAAACTGAGACATAGGCAATGATTGGTTTTCATCTCTTTTATGAAGCTGTCCTTCAGGACATCTTCAGGAAAAGGGGTCCATGGCCCTCACTGATCCAACTAAATGACCCATAGCATGTCCATTTTCCCATCTTACTTCCCATTTTTCTTTCCTAGTCTCGCTTACACATTAAGTCACAGACATAGCAAATGTGTATAAACATAGAATAACATGAAAAAATAATTTAGCTCACCAAACATTCTTTCTAATTTCTAGGTAATATCTGCTCCAAGAAAGGCAGCCTTCCCAGTGTCCAGCTTGACATGACTCAGGAGCCACCTCTCACCCTTCTAACATCTGAACTCCTTGAAGTCTAAAGCCAAGAGCAAAGCCACAGGAGAGATGAAGCATCTCCTCTTCTGCCAACCTAGGCTCATTTTTTGAGGGGTTCAATTTTTTTCCCCCAAGAGGATCTAAACATTTCCTTAAGTAACCCACACTGGAAAAGATCTTTCTTAAAGAAGAAATTTGTCCACCAACATAGAATAAGCTATCAGAGGAACATCATCATTTATACAAGAGAAACACATATGTGTGACATGCATTCTCTACAGAGTGATGCTTCCCCCAAGGAGTCAAAAATTGGTTCTCAGAGGTGGGGAGCATGGGTGAGAAAAATCTTAGATATTACGATGATTTGTGGACCTCTAAAATGTCATAGGACATAGACAGATGTACAGTGTGTTGGTGCCATTTAGATTTTATGGGAAGGGGCAGTTAGGAAAAGTCTAAAAAGGCTCTTTGTGGGGGAGGGATGATGGTGAAAATAAGTTGAGAAACACTAATCTATGTTAAGCGAGGTCATTTTCTTCACCACGTTTTGAGGCCCAGCTCATATCCAGACTTCTCCAGGAAGCTTTCCTTCCTTCCAGCCTGTCCCAGTCAACGAATTCTCAGAACTGTTTTCGTCAAGGCTGTACAAGGGGTGATAGCTGTGGTGCTATCTTGGGACTTTCTCTGAAGCCCCCTGAGGGAGAGCAGAGGCACCAGTACAAGCATGGGGACTGGAGGGTGGGCTGTGGGTTCCAGAGGATCTCGCCTGCTGCAGGACACCCCCTGGGCCGTCCCACATGTGTGCTCCCCATTCTAGAATAAGCAGAGGTGGGAGTTAGTGGGGTCTCGTGACAACACCAGCCCAAAGGGCAGGAGCAGGTTCATAAATGAGAGATAGAGCCTGCGATGAGGGAGCATATATGAACTGTGAGAGGGCAAGGAGGGCCTTCCTACAGACACCTTTGGGGTTCATTGCCTTCATGTTGCTGTGTTGGTTGGCTTCAATGTAGAGGATTGGGACATTCATTTATTTATCTATCTGGCTACTTACTCAATCACCACTTATTAAGTACTTACTCTGTGCCAGGCATTATTCTGGTTCCTACATACATAGCAACTGAATAGAAGGACCCAGTCTTTCCTCTCTGGAGCTTAATCCTTGAGGGGAAGCCAGGCAATCAACACAAACAAGAAATAACATAGCCATTTGTAATAAAATTCTTCAATAAAACTCGGTGGAGGGACAGAGAATGACCGAGTGCTCCTCAGATGAGGAGATCGGGATGGACCACTCTGAGTCGAGGGCCCCTGAAGGATGAGGATGATGCCAGCAGGGTTAGGGCTGAGAGAAGTACATTCTTGACCAAGAAATATTCCTGCAAATGTCCTGAGAGGGGATGGGAAATGACCTCTGGCTTCATTATGGATAACAGATCATAGAGGGACAGGAGTGAGTGAAGGAGGCCTTTGTGGTTGTAAAAGCCAGAAATAGTGATGATGTGGCCATGGTGAGAGATGGATGGATTCAGGTTAAGCTTTGGAGGTAGAGCCAGGAGGGTCTGATGGACTGGATCTGGGATGCAAAAAAAAAAAAACATCAGAGATGATTCCCAGGCTTTAGACTCAAGATGCTATGTAAGGGGGAAAAATCACTGTTAAAATGGGGAGGACAGGGGGAGGAAGAGGTCTAGGAAGAAAAGTTTGGTATTCTTATTTATATACAAGTGGAGATGTCAAATAAGCAGTTAAATACACAAATCAAGAGTCCAGTGGAGAGATCAAGGATGGGGATAAAAATTTAAGAAACCTGAGCCATAGCTAAGGACACGAGAGAGAAAGGCATCCTACACGACCTGTGTTAAGAACCACTCACGGCAAGTTTGGCATCTATTCTACCTTTGTCCTTGCCTTGCTTTCCTGTGGGGAATAGCTTATGTGTGTACCAGGGGAGATGATAGATTCCCCCAGTTAGCAGCCAGATCTGTTATTCTTTGTGTCTTTCACAGTACACGTGGGAATCTCAGTGACACGCGGGTGATCTTTCATCTTGTACTACTATTCAGAGAGAAACCTGACTTCTTTTTCTCACTATGAGACCAGGGAGGGTCCTTTGCTCTGGCTTTGTGTGAGGCCCAGGCCACTGTGGCTTCCTGCTCACCTATAAGAGGCTGTCTTAAGCCTCCACCTCCGCCTCTGCCCTGGAGAGTTAACAGAGGACAGCGACTTGGTGTGTTCCATGCCTTTCTTCTTGACCACACCTCCCATTTTTTTCTCATCTGAAGCAAAAACCAAACCAAACCAAACCAAAAAAGGCAAATGAGACTCAAATCCTATTTAGAAAACAAACATGGAGAGGATAACTCCCCCTCTTTCCGTTATTTCTTATATCCAGGGAGCTAAATTTTGTTTTCCTTTGTTGGAAGTGAAATGAATGTATCCCCCTTTCTGTTTGTTTTATAATATTTGCTTAGCAACTCCTTAGCAATGGTAGGAAATTACAACCTGTCCCAGTCAACTCATTCTCAGAACTGTTTTCCTCAAGGATGTTGAGGTGGTCTTCTCCTCCTCAATCCTCTGACAGGGAAGATGAGAGAAAGAATCAGGGAGAGGGCAGCCACTTAAGATCAAGAAAGTGTTTTTTACTAGAAAAACTCCTAAAGGCACAGGGCCTTCACCATAAAAGGTACAGATTCTAATCAGAATATTTTGGAATCTTCTCAACAAATACTTAGCAGACATCACTACTACTTTATGATGACACATACTGTTCCTAATCATTTCAGATCAGGTCTTCAGAGAAGTGCTAGTGCTCAGAAGATGCTTAATAAAAATGTGTAGCTTGAGTCATTAATTCAGTTCATCATGCACTGTGTCCGGCAGCAAGATTTTAGCCTTCTCTGATTAGGAGTCAAAAACAGAAGGCAAACTCGGATGCCTAATATCGTCTTTATGAAATTCTGTCCTCCTAGGATGACTAGCAGCTATTGACCGATTCCCATATATTTTATAATCAGTAGTTTGACAAAGCTAACTCCTCAGTGCCCTGATCCCAATAACTGGGAATCAGTGATAGCCAAGGACATAAAAAGGGGAGTGCTTGAGGTACTGACCCGTCATGGACAAACTTTTCTGACCAAGGAGAAAGAATGCTGTTTGCAATTAAAGAAAACATGGTCCCAATTCTGTAGTTGTGAGTGAGCACAGATGGGATAAAAACTGGGTCTGCTTCTGGCGGCAGCCATAACCATGCCTGATCCACCAGGCAGTCCTCAGAATTTGAAAGGAAACCGGCACTGTTTGGGGATTATGAGAAAGCCAGTGGAAATCTCACAGGACCACAGGGAGCTCTTCCTGCTCCATCCTTCAGTATTCTGCAAGAGATAGCTGTAGGATATAGTTCATTTCACATACATGATTTAAATGGAATGCAAACAAATTTGTTATTATTATTCTCCCCTTTAAAATGTTAATACAATTTCTAGTGTATGTTTTAAAAATTCATTAAAAAATACATTAATTCTGAAAAAATGCAGCATCCTTAAAAATACAAATGAATTTGACTTACTCTGCAAATCTCTTTGAATACATATGAAACTAATAAAAATAAATAAAGGGGATGAGAAGCTATAAGACTGAAACACACACACACACACACACACACACATACACACAAAGGAGATAAAGCATCATTCAATAGAATAGCAAACAAATGATTCTCTTAAAGAAAATCTCCAAAATTTGCTTAGAGAAATGGAATCTTCATGGTTTTGAAATAAATCAAGGCTCTTGGCACAATGCTAATATGCATAAATGTTCAGTTTTCCCCACAACCATAACTCCAAAATGGAAAGTTGGCTTTGTTATTGGGGTAAACAAATCTATTGTATATTTCATATTTGCTGTATCCTTTCTTAAATATTTGGTTTTGAAAGGGGTGATTAGGAAAAGTCTAAAAAGTCTCTTTGTGGGGGAGGGATGATGAAAAAAAGTTGAGAAACACTGATCTATGTTAAGCAAGGTCATTTTCTTCACGTTTTGAGGCACAGCTCACATCCAGACTTCTCCAGGAAGCTTTCCTTCCTTACAGCCTGTCCCAGTCAACGAATTCTCAGAACTGTTTTCGTCAAGGCTGTAGAAGAGGTGATAGCTGTGGTGCTATCTTCCAATCCATTTAATGCTGTCCCACTGGAGGAACAACAAAACTGTAGTTGGAGGCTACAAGTCATTACCTGGGGGCTTCCCAGTGACTGAGACACCTGTGGGGTTGCTGTAGCCCTTGGTTTTTCCCTGCACATCGGCTCGCAGCCCAGGCGTGTTGCATAATGCGTATATCGATAAAGCACTGTGTGCAGAAGCTCTAAGACTGACATTAATAAATTTGACACACTTGAACTTGCTTTCAGTGGAATCCTATAAATAAAGATTTATTCTACAACTGAGTGAAAATCCAGCCCGAAAGCTCACGGTCATCCTTCAGACATCAAGGCCAGGTCCTTTTGTGACTCCGGTCAGTTCAGCCGGTCCAAGACATCTAGTGCCTGGAGAAGAGAAGGTCATGATAAAGGGATGCCCATCCCAGGAGAACAGGGCGTGCAGGCTCTTGTGTAGAAGAAGCTGCCAGAGACTCAGAATCTGTAGGCTGAGTTCTAGGTGGGTCCACTGTGACTTAGGTTTCTGAACTTGGGCAAGCCATTTAATTTCTTTGGATCTAATTTTTTTCACACCAAACTGAGATATTTGGATGAATAATCTCTAATCTTGGACTCTAAATAATTCTGTAATCCCTTCCTCAGAACCCCACCCCTTACCTCACCTCCTAACCCATTTCCTACCCTGCACCTCTCCAAGAGAAACTTATAGCTTGAAGAATGGCCCTAGTTAGGTAGGTGGGTGTGGAGAGGAAGATAAGAGGTGGCTAAATCACCGGGCAGCCAGAGCCCTTCTCTAGGGCAGCAGGAGCCCCTTAAACAGCTGCCAGGCATAGAGCTGTCCTTGGTAGACCATGTGCCAGCATCCTGGAGGCTTAGTGCTTCTTCCCTTTTCTAAGTTCTTTAAGATGAAAGGTGAGACCTCTAGCCCTCAGCATTACTGGGCCCTTTCTGGATTCTTTCTGATGCCACATGTACTTAAAGAAATTTGTATAATCATTTTGTCATGTGATATATTTAAAGCTTTGACAGATGTATTTTACCTGAGCAAGAACTACTCTTAGAGAATTAAATTCTCTTTTAATGTTCTTATGCCATATTTAACAATCTAGGTGTCCCTCTATAGCACTTCTGGATTAGTAACCCACTCCATTTTTATAGACATTGGGCTGGAAATTTTGAAGCTGCTATATATTTAGCTGGTCTCCAAATGAAGTCTATTTTTAAGAAGAAAAAAAGGAACAAAACTCTCTTCTACTATAATTGAATTTTCTCTAAGGTTTTTAACCACCATTATGTGGGATTGAGGGCTATAAAAACTTCTAAATTTCAGATATGCTGCAGTTAAACCAATAGACTAAAACTTAATTTGAATTATAGCTGTGAAGATGCATTATTCTAGAAATAATTCCAGTACACATGCCATAAAGATGATGATTTTTTTGATTTAGGCATTTTACCCCAATTTCCTCTCAGATGGTCTTAGGACATCTTATGGAAGTTCAAAACTGAATTATAAGTAGTAAGATGCATTAGTCAAGCATTTATTCATATGCCAAAGTCAGTATTGATTAAAAATATTTACCATTTCTATCTGTTTTATCAATAGTTTTAAGTTTTCCTTGGCATGGACTTCTGGGCTGTGCTCTTGCTTTATTCTTGTTTATCACACCAATTCATCGATAAAGTATTAGCTCCAGTTAATTGTCCTCCATTAAGTCTTCCCTTAAAGTTGTCCAGAGAAAGTTAACAACTCCTACCTGTCATGTTTTTTAGATACTCTATATGAATTCCATGAGACCCAGGAACGAAGTTGAATTATATTGAATGAGTCTCAAATATGGGATCTGAAGCGACCCAAAAAGAAAAGGAATTATTTGGTGGTAGAAAAAAGAGGCATGTAGGGCAAAGAGCACCTGCTAACTTGAAAAGGGATAAAATGTAAAGAATATCAGGTAAGTCAAACATCAGATTGTTTGACGACAGAGACTCTATCAACGTTTCTTGACCTCACAATAGCTTTTCATTAAATGTAGCATTCAAATACCATTGTGTGTTCTACAAAACTGAGTACAGACCCTGACCTCTGGGTGCTTACAGTAAAAACCCATCTTCTTAGTACTTACCTTAGGTGCCAAGCCTAGAGAAACACAATTCTTGAGAAGTAACCCCAATCCATCCATCTGGTCATCTCCAAATGAAAGATATCAAAAGAATTGTTTTCTTGCCAGTTAGGGTAGAGCTGTGTAGGTCAAATGATGCCACCTCATGGCCCCCCTTCAGAATGGGGGTAGCCCAGCGATGCAGATTGGAAGGGTTTTGGGAGTATTCATAGGCAGAGAAGCCACCTGTCACACCACTGGAGGCCTCACAAAGAGCAGGGCCTATGGTTCCATAAATTAAGATCAAGCCTCAATGACCTTATTATGGTCTTTTTTAATATAGAATTCTGCAGGGTACAGGTTATATGTGTTTGTACTCATGGTGTACATAAGGCGGAACTTTTTTCCTTGTGTGAGTTTCTAGATCTCTGCTCCCCTCCCACAGGGGGTGGGTGTTCAAGAGAGTAGTGTGAGTTCCTTCTCCCTGCTGATGGGCTCCTGGCCGTATGCCCAGGATGAGAGCTGAATAGCCACTGTCCAGGCCTGTGCCACTGGGTGGGGCCAGGGTTCAAGGGCTCTACTTGAGTCTGGAAGGTTCTCTGGCCCTGGCGAGGTGGCTGGCACCAGCTCTCCCACTTGTCATTACCAATCAGTAAACCTACTGCTCAGGGTTTCCCAGGAGGAGGTGCTTTCTCTCCCATCCTTGCACTCTCTCCATGCAGTAATAGGTGTCCGGGCTAGGCCTGTGGTCCTGCAGTGCTCTGGACAAGACTCAAGATCTAGAATCAGAAAAGGAAAAGCTCCACTGCAGCCTTAGCCCAAGCTGTGTTCTCTCATCCTGTTTTAGGGGGAAGCCTTGGCCCAAGTGAGGGGCCTATGGTCCTTGATTCTTTTTGGCCACCATCTCCTTGTGTCAGTTTCCACCTGTGTTTATAACCTACAGGTGAGAAAGAGTGAATCTTAGGACCCCCTACCCATCCCAGGCTCCAAATTATAAGTTTATTGACTGACGATCCCAAGGGGAACAACATCTGCACTTGGTTATTCTGAGTAAGCCCATCTCCAGGTAATGCGATGGGAGAGAGTCTTTGTTGAAGACAGTACTGTAGGAAGAGCCTGAATGAGTGCAGACACCAAGGGGGTCAGAGAAGCTCAGAGGTGAGAATGGCATCATCAGATAGATGTAGAGCAATTGTCAAGTGATGATAAACACATTCTTTTGTGTCATGTCAATGTTTGGCCTTCCTCTGGTTCTCAAAATCAACCCAGGCCAGGTTCTTAGAGATCCTGATCTCTCCCATTTGATCCTTCCCCTTCTCTTTCCTTTCCATCCACCTTTCTCGTCTTTTTAAATGAGAGCTTAGTCATTCACAGTGAGAACAACAGGTTAAGTTGTATCTTAATATAAATATATTTTAAAACTACATAAATGTGAAAGTGCTTATTAGTGATCAGTATATATACATACATATATACATACAGATATATGTATATATATATGTGTATATACAGATATATACATACAGATATATGTATATATGTGTATATACAGATATATACATACATATGTGTGTGTATATATATATGTGTTTGTGTATATATACATACACACAGATGTGCACAATCTTTTTTTTAAACAGAAATTTGAAGATATCCACTCTCCACTATTTACAGCTCATGTCAAATTTTAAATACTTCTGAAATTTTAGTAGAATGTGGACTCTCTCTTTAGAAAGTTCATGACATTTTTTGTCTCTTTCTTTCTTTCTTTCCTTCTTTCTTTCTTTTTTCTGGCGGAACAAACAAAGTTTACTCTACCAAATAATTTGAAGCCAACAATTGAGGCAACAATCTGAGAGATTTTGAAGAATGTCTGGGTTTGTACGGCTCTTTCCTTAGGTGACATATATTACCACGTTTCAGAGTGTTTTCCATGGAAAATTCCCCTGAGACGGTGGTCAGATAAGTTTGGGAAATAGTGGGTTAATTAAAGTTAAATAGATTTCTTTATAGCAGGACTAATCAGAGGCTTTAGTAAGCTAAGGTACGCTATGAATTTCTAAGTTGAGATAATAGTGGCAAAATGGAAATCACCATTTCCTAAATGTATTTCTCATAGAACCTTTTTTTCCCAAGGTGCATCTCATAGGACTAGTGTTTTATAGGACAAACTTTGGGAAACACTTAAATAAATGCATCTCAGAGCAGCTACCGTACTGCTTTGAGATGGAGAACAGCCTTTAAGAAAAATCTCTCTCTTCTGCCTATTGAATATTACCTTCATATTTTTGATGTCTTTTTGTCTTCTTATGGCATATTTTTGCTCTCTTTTTCAGATGTGTGTGTTTGTCTTATCTTCCTTGCCTAATGTCTCTCCTCCACCTCCAACTAGACTGCAAACTCAGCGGGGACAGGCTGATGGCTCACTTTTCTATGTCTCTTTCCCCCTCCCACCCTCCCTAGAGTAACTTTTTTCTTGAAAGAGACTCTGAATCCACATTTGTTGAATGGACATGCCCTACAACACTTGATTCCTCTTAGTTTATTTTTGGCTGCTCCCCCCAAAACCCAAAAGAATCTCCCCAAATAACTTTCTTAAAACAAAAGGGCTAGAGTTGTTATACTTTCTTAGGGGATTGCAGGGAGGGTTGCCACAATGTATTCAAGTCAGGGAGGAAAATGTAGCAATTATCTTATTAATAGCAGTGTCTGGAGAAACCAGCCTCCAGATAACCCATGAGCCATGGTTCACATATCAGGAACTGCTATTCTGCCATGGGGTGGCCAACTTTTCTAATCCGAGCAGGTCAGATTCTAACGATGGGCCAACATCTCGATTCTCCATGGATTTCAGGCCCTTGGGTGATAACAGCAGAGAGAGGGCTATTTTGTGGCCAAGGACGGAAATGTCCAGACATGGGAGGCACAGTCTTATTAAGCAGCACTATCCCTGGGAACCCTTGCCTCCTTAACACTTGATTAAAGAAATGCCATTTAAGACAACTTATGTCCCTTTATGTCCCTTGTCCTATTGTATCTTAACGTTCCTAAGACACCAATAAAACAAGATAAAAACAAAAATAAAAAATGAGTAAAAAACTTTGTTTTCCTTACTACATACATTAAAGTTTAGCTGACAACCTAAGCTCAAAAAGACTTCATCTTTAAAAATAAAGCAAGATTTTTCTATGTGAAATTGTGACATAGTAAAAAATATGTATTTGGTCTTTATCCCTGGTCTTTGGCACAGAGCTCCTAAAACCCTTGGAATTTCCCAACATGGTTGATAGGGGCATCTTCTGTTGTTCATATCAAAGCCTTTCAACCATACTTGACTTTGTCTAATAAGGGGGCTCTCAGAGGAAGATGGAGGCTGGTTGCCAGGGGAGCCAACCTATGGTTAGAGGGTTAGGATTTTCATCCTCACTCCCTGGCCTCCGGGGAATAGAGAGGGGCTAAAGATTGAGCTAATTACCAATGGCCAATGATTTAAATAATCATGCCAAGGTAATGGAACCTCTGCAAACCCCTAAACAACAGGATAAAGAAAGTCTCTGGGTTGGTGAACACACCTAGGTGCTGGGAGGGCTGTGCACCCAGAGAGAGCATGGAAATCTCTTCCCCATTCTCCCCAGTACCCTGCCTTATGCAGCTCTTCCATTTGGCTCTTCCTGAGTTGTATCCTTTATAATAAACCCAATAATAGTGAGTAGAGTGTTTTCCTGTGTTCTGTGAGCTGTTCTAGCAAATTATGGAACACGAGAAGGGTGTCATGGGAAGCCTTCATTTACAGGCAGTTAGCTGGTCAAAAGTCCCAGAGGCCCAGACTTGGGACTGGTGTCTGCAGTGAGTGGCAGTCTTGTGGTCCTGAGCCTTTGACCTGTGGAGTCTGTGCTGATTCGGATACTTAGTATCAGAATTGCTTGGTGTGGAAAACCCAAGCAAACCAAATGTGGAAAACATTTGTTGTCAGAAGTATTGTGAGTAGAAGAAACAAGTGTTTTCTTTTAGCCTAGATGTAGGTGATGCTTTTCCCCCCTCAGTGTCTGTATTAGGATATTTTTAGCTGTAGGGCACAGAAACTCAGTATAATGTAACATATGTTTCCTGTATCAGGGAAGACCAGGGCTGCCTAGGCTTGAGGGTCACACTCAGTGACATCAGGAAGCTGCCTCCCTACCTTTTGAATCTGCTTCCCCCTGAGTTGCTACATTCTCAATCAGGTTCTCCACGTGGTGGCAGAGTGGCTGCTGACACACCTGGGTATACATCTTCCCAGTGATGAAGCTAGCAATCCACAGAGAGTGTCTCTTTTCTGATGATTCCAGCAAAGTGCCTGTGGGGAGAAGGGCTGCCTGCCTGGCTCCAGTGGGTGTTGGTCCCTGCAATAATCGCTCTGGCCTGGGGCTTGGGTTTCTCTGGGAGACCAAGCTTGAGTCACGTTCCTTCCCCTCGGGCAGGGGAAGAGGTCAGCTCCAAATTCATCTATCAGAAGGAGTTCCCCATGAGGGCTTCTGTTACTAGAAGAAGGGGAGGGAAGGAAATTAGGAAGATAAAAATTCTAATTACAACAGCCCACCCCAACCAGCTTCCAGAAAAAGCAGGAGACACTGCCCTTATTTACTCAAGCCATCAGACTCACAGTTTCCTGCCTTCCAATATTTTCTCTGATGAGAAACAGGATCAAGAGGGTGCCCCTCATCAACATCTAAGTGACTTTTACATATCTATACTCAGGAGACATCCTTCATGATTTAGCTGAGCTTCAATATTTATATTACCCATGTTTGGAGTCAATTAAACCCATTTGGGAACTAAAATGCAAATACAGCAGCAAGCCCATAGGGCCGATGGCTGATATGTCACCACAAAAGAAGAAGCATCATGGGGTTTGCAATGTCATCACACCTGGTAATTGAATGTTACTTTGTGTTTGAGCCATTTCTGTTATTAAGAAACAGATACTCTTCAGCTGAATCTCATGGAAAAGCAAAAATTGATTGTCAACAAGTCTGTGGCTTGGATGTTATTACTCAGAATAAATTGTAAGGGAAAAATAGTCTTTATGAGGGTGTTGATATATTTTTAATAGAAACTCTCCATCCCTGCTACAGTAGATTACAAATATTTCCAAGGGAAAATGGTACTGCCGGTTTATCATATAAGGGCTTTCTGTTGGTTTTAGTAAATTGAGTTTCTTCAGTGCCAGGAAACTCTGATAGCATTTACTAGACAAGAGACATAAACACCCTCTCTAGCACTGAAACTTTAGGCCATTTACATACTATGCCATCAATTTTAATTACTTGGAAAAGAGATGTGCAAGAGAAACCACTATTAGAACTCAGTCATAGAGATGGAGAGGAAAAAATCATTCTCTTGACATTTCTAGATATATATTTTCAGTTATATATATATTTCAGATTATCTTCCATTGTAGGTTATTAGGAGATATTGAATATAGTTCCCTGCGCCATACGGTATAAACTCTTAGAGTGTTGACCTAGACATAATGTAGTTTGTACGGACACAGTGGTCATTGATCTTGTTCTCCCCCTTTCATTGGAAATTGGTTTAGACCCAGTAGCTGCACTGGGGCTTACAAAGTGTGGCCATGCGGGTTGGAGGGCCATGAAGAAAACAGAAGGAATTCTGATGCTCCCAGGATGAAAGCCGTTAGCAGTTTATTTGCTCCAAAGAGCTCCCCTATGACACTGTTTATCCTGTGTGTGCCCCCCACTACCTGGAGGGAATGGATCGGGAAGATGAAGTCCTATCAAGGCCGTGAGGGAGCATCCAGCTCATCTTACTCCCCAGGGCTTGTCTGCACTGGAGCAAGAGAAAAAGGTTGGTGTGATGAAGGGCTGGAGAAAGCCATTTGGAAATTGGGCAGCGTGGACAGGACTCTCCTGACCACCAGCTGACTTCCCTGGACGCTCACTGAAGGGGACAGAGGAGCTTCCAACTTGGAAACAATCAGTGAAGCCACAAGGGTCTCTCTCCTGTTTGTGGGTACAGAGCTGTGAGTCACATCACGCACCCAGGCTGAATTAAGTCTCACAACATGGTGCCTGCCAGGCACACTCGGAAACTCCACCTGTAATAGTCAGGTAGGGTCTCCCACACAGGCTTTTATGAAGGTGGACAAGGGATGTGTTGAGAATAGCTAGGTCTGAATTCTGGAGCAAGATAGATATAGATGGGTAGGCATAGATATAAATATATAAATAATTTATGAGATAGCATAATATTGTATTATATATGTAATATCTATAGTATCTTAATAGATATGCAATACATATAGAGGTAATGTGTATTATTATATTACATATATAATATATGCAATATGTAATATATTAATATGTTGTATATTACATGAATACAGACATAATACAATGTTAATAACACAAATATATCATCTATACTATATCATTTATGATCTATGTGGTTGCACATGTATTTATTTATTGAGATGCACAAAACCACGCAGGGGGATGACTTCTGGGGAGACCAGCATTCAACCCACCGCAGCCTCTCTTCCTGCAGAGGTATTTCCTGATGAGGTGAATTTTACCTGCTTTATAAGTATTTTCCTTTACTTGAAAAGCAAATGTTTTCAATAACGTATCCTTCAGGACGCTGGTTCTCAAACTGTGGCCCAGGACTAGCAGCATGGGCTTGCCCTGGGATCTTGTTAGAAATGCAGTTTCCGGGACCCACGCCTGCTGGATCAGGAAGGGGCGCTGTGGCCCAGCAGCCTGTGTTCCAATAGGGCATCTTGGGTGTCTCAAGTTGGAGAACCTCTGCTGTGGAGCTAAGTGCCTTCACAGGGGACTCATGTTCTCCTCCAGGACGGTGTTCCGGTGCCCTGTGCAGACTCACACTTTCCTGGTGCCAAGGGTTCATCCCTGCCCTCTCCCTCCCGCTGTTCTAGGTGTGGAAGAGCTGTGAGCCCAGAGAAGCAGTGCCCTCAGCTTCTCAAGGACACTTTGGGAGGGCTGTGGGCTGCATTGTGCCCCACCAAACATATGTTGAACCATCACCTTAGAAAGTGACCTTATTTGGAGATAAAGTCATTGCAGATGTAATTGGTCAAGAGGAGGTCCTACTGGAACAGGGTGGGTCCCCCATTCAGCATGACTGTTGTCCTATGAAAAGGGGAATTTGGACACAGACATACACCTAGAGAGAACACAATGTGAAGATGAAAGCAGAGATGGTATGCCAAAGATGTCCAGCAAACTCCCAGAAACTAGGAGAGAGGTTCCTTCACAGACCGGGATAGGAACAAGTCCTGCTAACACCTCAATCTTGGACTTCCAGCCTCCAGAACTGTGAGACAATAAATTTCTGTGTTTAAGCTACCCAGTTTGTGGTACTTTGTATGGGAGCCCCAGGAAACTAAAACAAGGAGCATTTAGGGTTAATTTTCTTTGGTGAGCTGGCCTGAGTTCTGAACAATTAACATCAAAAGAACTTTCTGAGCTCAACCCATTTGTCAGCTGAGAACTGCCTTACAGCAGAGCAAAAGCTTTAAGTCATGTTGACAATTATTTGGGACATGCAGTTCTCAGTTCCTAAGAGTGTTCAAGATGATACTGTTAGTGAGTTTTAAGTGGCTGTAGTATCTTAAAGCAGGTTGTCAAAAGAATAATATTTTAGGTTTTATAGCACTTTTGACCTTCTTCTTCTTTATCTTTATTTTCTTTTAGAATTGCCCTTTATAAATGTTTTTCCCTTAGGAGTTTTCATTTGTTCAGAGCTACAAATCAATACAATTAGATACAAAAGTCTTAGCTGAAAATAAAAGCAAATTACTGTATATGTTGCAGGAACATTTTGTGCAATTTTCCTCTTCCAATTAACCCAATTAGTCAGTGACATCTAGGATTGGTCTTCTAGAAATAATTATGGGCCAAAAGTCCAGTTCTTAGCTTTAATGAGGGAGCTGGTCTTCCTGCACGAATTGATAAGTATGAGATGTTCTGGGTAATAATTCCAAGTGTTTATGTTCTTCTCTTACTTGTTCATTAATTTTTATCAAACAAATTTAAGACTTAAAAAATTTTAAAGACATAACTTTTCATTGGTTATATGAAACAGCCAAAAAAAAGTTTTTACATAGTACATTTTTCTACAGTACCTTTCAATGTAAACTGTAAACAGACACAGACACACACACAGACACACACACACACACACACACACACACACAAACACACATCTTTTAATTCTTAAATGGGCAAGACTGGAAAAAGCCAGCCGAAGAGTTATGAGCCCTACAGTTGACACTTGTTCAGTATGGACCATACTCTCCAGAGTCTCCTCCTGAGACTGAGAATGTATTTCATAACCAGGAAAACTTCGAACTAAGAAATGATGATTATGCTCTTCTGCAACCTGATTGTTGGAGCTCAACTTAATGAGTGGAAAAATAAAATGAAGCACCTATATAAAAAAGAACTGCTTCGAAATGGTAAGTAGGTGTCCATCTCTTAACAGCCTGCAAGGGTCAGCTGAAATCACATTTTCTTTATTCTCAAATTGACATGACCTTAAACTTCCCCCTGCAGGTGCCTCACCCTTTCAATGATTCCTTGGGTATTTTGGGGTATTTCTGTGTATTTGGGCTTCATGTGTTCAGCTCTCTCATGACCTTCATCTCCAGCCTCCTCTTCTTGTCACTACCCCACAGCTCCTGCTATCAATAGCCCTCATGGGGAGTCTCCTCTGGTGGACACATCCTCCCCCTTTTGGTGAAGGCTAAAGACCACTATTCTGGCCATAGGAGGGGACATTACTGACCCCCTTTTGCCTTTATGTCTCCAAAATAAATCCAGTCCTTCCATTTAAGGTCAATTGCAGAGTTGAAATCAGGCTGCACCAGTAAGGTTCTACTGCATGTCTACGGGTAATAGAAGGGAAGGAACAACACCAAGAATAGTTTACGACTGTTACGAGGCATGGTCTTCAGAGGGAGTCACTCCGCCTACCCATCATATCCACACATTCAGAGTTTAATCACTACAAGGTCAAAGAGAAGACAGTGGTCCCCTTCACCCAGACTAAGGTCCAAATTCTAAGTCTGCATTCCGTGTTCCCATATCCTTCCTTTCCCAGGGGGATGGATTCTGGTAATCTACACTCACTCCAGGGGTAACTGCTCATCTCTCACCCCAGGAGCTCCCAGAATGATCCTGTCAGAAGAGGATAGTTCAATATCAGGATACCATCCAGGGTCCAGGAGAGTACATGCAAATAATACCAGCACACACGTTAACAGCCCAGTGCAGCTTTTGTCTCGCCATGTCAAGTCTATTACCTTTTATAGCCCAAATTCCAGCATTAGGGGAAGATCCACATCTTCCCGACTTTCCTGAAGCTCCAGGTCCCAAGTTGCGTGTTCAGTGAGTTATTGAGAAGGATGAACATCTATCTTCAACAAGCCTTAGCTTATTCCCACCAAACCAAGGACCACTTCTTTCATCTCCTCCTTCTCCCCACCCTGCAATAAAAAGTCAACAAAGACACAGTTCAAACTCAATCATATGTAATCTGGTTTTGTATCAGGTCACATCACAATTTTCTCCTAGAACAATGGGCAGACACTCACTTTACATCTGTGGAACTGGGAGGGTACATTCAAGAGACTTTCCCCAAACAAATGAGCCATCCCCAAGCTTCCACTTCTTGAGACATTTCTGTAGCTCCAGGGATCTCAGAGTCCAGTTTCAAATAGGGCATCTTCTTATACAAATATCAACAGCTTGGTTTCACAGGCTGTGTCGATCTTAACAAAAATCTTGTCAGGTAGGTGAAAGGTTAACTTTTACTTTCACAAAGCCTAATTGAAGAAGAGATCATCTGAAATTGTAGTCGGTGGGGCTGTATGTTAGGAATTTCAGAGTGCATGTTTCAGTCTTGCATAATGCTATTCTCCATGATACCTCCTGGACATTTTACTGTGCAAAAGTCCTAAATCCTGAATAGGGTGAGTAATATGCTGATTCTACATGTGGATACTCTTTTGTATTTCTTAGCAAAGCTGGTCTTTCTCCTAATTTTATATGTGTTGTACATACTTCCTAACCTGAGTTGTTGAACTTTTTTTAGGAGCACTCATGGGCCACTATCTCCATGATGGTAGTGGGATCAAGGGACTTCAGAGATGAGAGAGTCATGGTGCCCCTAATGGGTAATGAAATGATGGGGAAGTAGGTTCACAAGCAAATGACCATGACACAGTATAAACACTGTAACGGTGGAATTTGTAAATGCAACGAGAACGTAGCATACGGTGGAATTCTTCTTGGCTAAGGTTCAGTGAAAGCTAAAGGGAAGAAGTATGGATTTTTTTTTTTAATTAGGAAGATGAATAGGTTTTCCTAATACACATTAGTAGAGAAAGCTCTTCTAAACATGGAGAATATGAGCAAAGGCCT
The DNA here is from genome assembly GCF_963455315.2 of Globicephala melas. NCBI lineage: Eukaryota > Metazoa > Chordata > Mammalia > Artiodactyla > Delphinidae > Globicephala > Globicephala melas. The sequence continues at coordinate 8,211,650 of NC_083316.1, read as the reverse complement.
GGAAATATCTGAGAAGGAACAGATTGTCTGCTACAACTGGATTGTCAGGTAGAGAGAGAATAATGAATTTAAGTCTGGAAAGACAAACTAGGGCCAATTTCATGAAGGGTCTTGCCTGTCACCTTAAGGTGTTTTTGGCTTATTCTATAGGCAGTACAAATTCTCAGGTACTTATAAGCCAGTATGGCAGAGGGAGGCCAACAAAATAGGGGCTTCCTTTTCCAGGATGTGGAGGTGTGGATGAGAAGGGGCTGCAGGAGGGGCCAGAGAAATGGTTCTGTCTGATGGAATATAAGTGGAACTAATATTGAGTTTATTTATGAAACGTTGGATGTGCTGTGCTAGGCTGAAAGCACTGGGGAGAGGGCTGGTTCGTGACGTAGATTTGGGAGTCATCAGCATATAAATGATAGGTAATGTATGTGTTGTTAGAAGTGGGCTGACAGAAAGTCAAGGAATAAGAGTATTTAAGAGGCAACTAGAGGAATGATATCCATGGCAGAAACCAAAAAAGATAGTCGGAGATGTAGGAAGAGTCAGTTCATTGGGAAGTGATAAAATGGAAGGCAGTGGAGAGTTTCAACAAGAAGGAAGGGAACAAATGTACAAGAGGTCTAGAAAATAGTAGCAGAAAGTCATTCATGGATTTGTTAATAAAGAGCCATAAGAAATTTCTTTCGAAGTGGAATGATTTTGGTGGGGAGGGGTGCAGAGGTTGAGAATAAAGGGGCAGGTGATTGTTGAGGTTCCAAATGGAAACAATCAGTCATGGATATTTAATAGTGTGAATGAATATGCATGCAAGGCTTCTTACATCTATACTCATCAATTACTTCGAGCTAATTATGTGATCTTAGCAAAACAAATGTCCCTGTCCCCCTTTTAAAGTATCATTTACTAAACTAAAGTTTTAGTCTCTGGCAATAGCCCTATCTCTGCTCACTAGCTAGGTTCTAGATAGTAATTTTTAGGGTTTGATAGTGGTGGTGTGGAGGGGGAAAAACCTCTTAAAATTGTGAAAAGCTCCATCATTTGAGAGTGAAAAATTCACACAAAAACTCTGAAGTAACCCAGTGTATTAATTGCCTGGTTCTCCTATAACAAAATACTACAGACTAATGGCTTAAACAACTGAAACTCATTTTCTCACAGTTCTGAAGGCCAGAAGTCTGAAACCAAGGTGTTGGCAAGGTTGGTTCCTTCTGAGGGCTTGAGGGAGAATCTGTTCCTTGGCTTATAGATGGCTATTCTCTCCCTGTCTTCCCTCTATGCATGTCTATCTCTATGTCCAAATTCCCCTTTCTATAATATGTTAGCCGTATTGGATGAGGGTCTCATGTAAAGTGACCTCATTTTAATTAATTACCTCTATAAAGACCGTATCCCTAAATACAGTCACATTCCGGAGTAGTGGGGGTTAGGACTTCAACATATGAATTCTCAGGGGACACAATTCAGCCCATTACACCCATTCTCTGCAATCATCTGTAAGTATTTGGGGGAGTTTTAGAAGCACTTAGAATCCCATCACGACGTCAGTGTGTACTCTTGGGGAACTATGGCTGCATCAGCACAGCCAAAGTGTTGCCTAGTCAATCCTAAACCATCTAGTCTGAAGAGAGGCTATGTTAACAGAAGGCAGATTAGCAACATGAGGCCAGAGGATGAGAGCTGGAGAGCAGGACATTTCTGGGGCAGGAACTTCACTATCGGTGGGACAGGATGCCCTGTGTAGCAGGCACATGTTTTGGTCTCTTTGAAAGGTTTGTCTGTATTTCTACGACTTCATGTCACAAACCATCAAATTATTCCACAATCTTCTCTTGTTGTCATTACACGCCCATCATACAACCTTTTTGTTTATGATTTGACTGTCCACATTTGAATTTTCAAAGTGGAGAGACTGTGCTGACCCGAGGAAGTAAGTAACATGGTGAGTAAGGAGTTCTCTTGCTGTGAATTGAGAAACCGCCATTCTCATTTACGTATCAGCCTCTCAAGGACAACTGGTCTTCTTGGGAGACCTCTGGGTACCTGGCAGAGCTGAGGACCAAACCACTTCGCCCAGCGCTGCTGTCCTGGGAGACTGGGTTCTAATTGGTCTTCTCAGGCAGCTTCTGAGGCTCTCTTCCCTGAAAACGCAACATTTGTCAATCTTTTTTGTGAAGGATCTTGTGGGAAGACTGAATCTTTTGCTAAAATTAGATTTGTGGGTTATTGTTGGCTCTTTATTACCTATATTCTATCTGTGTCCTATTTCAAGTAATTGAAATGAGCAGATAACTTGGCAGTGTTAAATAGTGCTAGAATCCCATCACAACAGGATGGAATCCATCCCATAGTGTAGGAACACTGTGTTTCTACAGTCGTTTTGTGGTTTTGTTAATTTATGGTGGCATCTCGTTAAACCAAGACCTCTCCTAAGAAGTGACTTGTCATTTAAAAAATCATTGTTTTAGCTGCAGTGTGTGTCCGTGCGCGTGTGTGTGTTTGTGTGTGTGTGAAGAGTGGCTGTTGCTGGCAGCATCCACGTGGCCTTTCTCTTCCTCCCCCAGAAGCGTCCACTTGCACTAAGCCCAGCTCCTATCACTCTCCATCAAACTTCCTTCTCATTTGCCTTGAGGGGCTCTTGTGCCCTGAATGTAATTTTTTTGTTCTATAAGCCTGACTCATAAATCCACTTGGAGTTATTAATGATCTTATGACTTTGGCACCAGAGAGTGGCTGTATCTTTGACCTAAGACTCAATAGATCCCTGCCCAAGAGTGGAAAATGGGAATTACAGAGACACGATATTTATATACTTTCCTTCACCCAAGATTTCAAGAACAAATAAGAAGGTGAATACGTCCTGAAATATGTCCAAAGAACAATGGACAGGAATCACTTAAAGAGAATAAAGAGGTTATTAAGATATCATTAATGAATAATTTGGAGGATTATGTGTATAAAATTGTCTTTGTCCAATGTATTAATACATTTTTGTATTTTTTGTATTAAAATACTTTTCAATTGTGTTAGGATTCTCCAGGATGTATGTATGTATGTTATATAATATATATAACATATATAATACATAATAAAATATACTAATAATATAATATATAATAATATATATAAACTGGCAAAGCCAAAATCTGCAGCTAGAGACCCAGGAAAGATCCTATGTGCAGTTCAAGTCCAAAGGCTGTCCTGCTGCTGGAGAAGAGTTGATGTTACAGTTCAAGACCGAAGGCTGGCATAGCACAGGGAGATCAGCTCGGTGCTTTGTGACCACCTAGAGGGGTGGGATAGGGAGGGTGGGAGGGAGGGAGATGCAAGAGGGAAGAGATACGAGGACATATGTATATGTATAACTGATTCACTTTGTTATAAAGCAGAAACTGACATACCATTGTAAAGCAATTATACTCCAATAAAGATGTTTTTTTAAAAAAAAAAGACGGAAGGCTGTCTGCTGAGAATTCCCTCTAGTTCTGAGGAGGTCAATCTTTTATTCAGTTAAGGCCTTCAATAGATTGGATGAACACATTATGGAGAGCAATCTGCTTTATTCATAGTCCACCAACTTAAATGTAAATCTCATCCCAGAAACACCTCCACAGAAACATTCAGAATAATATTGGATCACATATCTGGGCACTGTGGCGCAGCCAAATTGATACATAAAGTTAACCATCAGGGATTTCCTGGTGGCGCAGTGGTTGAGAGTCTGCCTGCCGATGCAGGGGACACGGGTTCGTGTACCGGTCCGGGAAGATCCCACATGCCGTGGAGCGGCTGGGCCCGTGAGCCATGGCCGCTGAGCCTGAGCGTTCGGAGCCCGTGCTCTGCAATGGGAGAGGCCACAACGGTGAGAGGCCCGTGTACCACCAAAAAAAAAAGAGGAAAAAAAAAAAGTTAACCATCACACCAATACTCTCCAAAAGCGTGAAAGCATTTTGATTGGAATTATGTTGGCAGCAGCTTTTTCACTTTTGATGGGATGGTTGACTGCATAAAAGGCAAAGAAGGGGCAGTCACAGTAACCCATATTTAGGTGGGGTGGAATTGTGGGGAATTGTCCCCTTCAAGTTAGTCAGTGGAGGAGTGTGAATCTTGGAACCTGTTTGAGGGACTGCATTCAGTGTAAGTTCATAAGCCCTACACCACTGTGTTTGTGTCTGTCCAGCTTCAGGTAAGCCTGTAGAAAACTTTGGGTTGGATGAAAGGATGCTTATTGGAAAGAATGATCAGTTGAGTGATGATGCCATCTTATGTCAATTTGAACTTGAAAAAGAACATTGTTCTAGAATCTGTAACCTTCAACATTTTTATATGTAGCCTGAATAAAAATAGGCAGGTGTGATTATTACAATGTTTTGATGTTATGAATCTTGATTGGGCAGTGGATAAGTAAGACAACTAACTAAGGAGCCAGGATATGTGGAGAGATTCAAATAAAGAACTGAATCTAAGTAGAAACTTACAGGAGCACATTGTGATCCTATTCTTGGCTTCTTAAGCACTTCTGCAAACTGCAGGAAGATGGAGTTGTGGCTTAGTCATGTGGCATGAGTAAAAAAACGTAGGAGAGTTGAGGTGAGTGTGGATTCGATGAATTTGCCAAGGCCAACTGGATGTGCTGAAAAGCTTGAGCTGAGTTTGTTGCTTGTCAAGTCAGCATTGCCTACTGGGACAGAGTACTCTGCTCACCAGAAAGTCACAAAAAAATCAGCCACTCTGCTTAGTCATCACATACTTAAATAGCCTTGTTAAAAGGGGCTTCTACATAATAATGGCCAGAAGGTAGGGTGATCAGTGAGATTATTTCCCCATGCTTTTTCTTGTTGCTGTCACATTATTTAGAAAACCAGCACTCATAATTTGTTTCCACAGTGGAAGCCGTTAGAGTACAAATCCATTTATGATGACAAATGTATCTTTATTCATATATTTTAGCCTAAATCAATTATATAAGTGCTCCGTAGGACCTTTATTTTGCCCAATGTTTCATCAGCATCAAGGATTTAAGAAACTGTTTGATCTTTCCTTTGCTGAAACTCCTTTATAAGAGTGATGAGTTTACTAAAATTTACAGTGATGCTAACCTGATTACTCTGAGCCATTTTAAGAGGATTAGACTATTCAGGGGAGGATGGATTCTAATCCCATGACTAATGTTTTGGCCAATATAGTACAATGCTTTTCGATTATGAAAATTGGTTAGTAACCATTTCAGTATGCTCCATCCCTTTCTGCTTATGACAAGCAGTACGAAAATGTTTCTGTTGGAACTTGGTTATAGATTAGCTTCATATCCCTGAATTAGTCACCGTGGAGAAGGGCAACCTGCCATGTTGCAGGAGGGACCTAGGGGTAAAGATCTTTGGCTGTTGACAATTGCGGGCGACTCATGTGCAAGTGTTTCCCATTATTTAATCAAGGTTGAATACAGAAAATGGAGTGGAGTGGTGGTGGTAATAATCATCTCAGAGGGATCTATTCTTTGCCAGCATAGAATTATGTCTCCAGGTTGAGGTTTCCAAATGAATTTTGCTTAAAAGAAAATAGCTTTACTTGTGTTACTGTCACTGTGTTAAAATTTACAATGGATATAAGCTTTAGGAAGGTGGTTAATTAAACAACTTTGTAAGTGTAAAGGGATATTTTACAGATTTGGTAACCATAGTTTTGGATCCAAAGGCTCTTGGTCTGATAAAACTTGGGGATACTTTTGTACTAAAAAGAATCTGGAAATGTGGCTTAGTTACCAAAATAGCAGATTTTCTGAGAGACGTTGAGAGTTTATGAAGACAAGGGAGGAGAATATTTGAAATTGGGATTATATTAGTGAAACTAAACTCATGCTCTACCCTGATTCTTCCCCCACACCCCCTTGTCCCCTAACTGGACTCTTTACCATTATTTACTAGTTCAAAGCACCACTGGGTAGCTCAAGTCAGGCATCATCCTTGACATTGGTCTCTTGCAGAGTTCCTTTATCCAACCACCTACTAAGTCCTATTGATTGTACTTCCTAAGAGCCAGCTACTTCTCTCCACCTCCACACTACCATCTTGGGTGAAGCCACAATCATATCTATGTGGACTATAAATGCAGCAATCAGATTTTCCTCCCCAAGCCCTCCTATACTACTGGTGGGAATATAAGTTGGTGCAGCCACTATGGAAAACAGTATGGAGGGTGCTCAAAAAACTCAAAATAGAGTTGTCATGTGATCCAGAAATCCCACTCCTCGGCATATATCTGGATAAAACTATAATTCAAAAAGATACATGCACCTCTATGTTCATAGTAGCATTATTCACAATAGCCAAGACATTGAAACAACATAAATATCCATTGACAGATGAATGGATAAAGAAGAAGTGGTACATATATGCAGTGGAATACTACTCGGCCATAAAAAAAGAATGAAATAATGCCATCTGCAAGCAATATGGTTGGACCTAGAGATGGTCATACTAAGAGAAGTAAGTCAGAAAGAGAAAGATAAATACCATATGACATCATTTATATGTGGAATCTAAAATATGACACAAATGAACTTATCTATGAAACAGAAACAGACACACAGACATAGAGAACAGACTTGTGGTTGCCAAGGGAGGGTGGGGGAGGGATGGATTGGGACCTTGGGGTTAGCAGTTGTAAGCTATTATATATAGAATGGATAAACAACAAGGTCATACTATATAGCACAGGGAACTGTATTCAATATCCTGTAAAAAACCACAATGGAAAAGACTATGAAAAAGAATGTATTTATTTATATGTACAACTGAATCACTTTGCTGTACAGCAGAAATTAACACAACATTGTAAATCAACTATGCTTGAATAAAATTTAAAAAAAAGAAACAATATTTGCCTCTGCAAATTCCTCTTAGCTCCCTTCAGCTCATTCTGTATGCTGCAGCAGAGTTATGTTTTTAAAACATAAACTTGATCATGTTGTCCCCTTCTTCTCTCATTCTCTGTGGTCCATGCAACGTTATATTCAGTTCCTTTGACCAAAGCTTCCCAACTCAGAGCTTGCCTGCACATGTCCTCCGCTTGGATCACCCCCTCTTACTTCCACCTCCCCAACTTCTACCCCACTGCCACCTACTCACGCTCCAGCTCTCACAATGACTGTAGGTGCCCAGTCTGGGTAGGGTGTCCATCCGGGTGGGCTGTCCCCGCCATCTGCTCACACAACATCCAGTACTTTCCCCACCACTGCACCATGGTCATGAAATAGTTAACCGTTGTTTAGCTTCTTTCACCTGCTAACCTGTCAGCTCCCCAGGGCAGGAACTGTGTCTACTGTGTCTTCTTCAAGCTTCGCTTGGCACCCACCATATTCCAGGGACTTGCTACATATTTGTTGAATAGAAAAATAAACGAGAATCTGAAATGTGTGGTCACTGTGCCGGGGGAGATCTCATGTGAGCCTGAAAGGTCAGGAGCCAAGAATATATATGGTGGGTGGCAACATAAAGAGAGGTAAATATTAGCCCAATGTGTTCCTTCTCTTTCATTATACATCCTCTCTTTTGGTACATCTGTGCCATTCTGCAATCATCCCCTAAGGAGTAGAGAAAGGCAGGTGGGTCTTTTTCTGGCTTGTGGGTTGTGAAAACTGAGTGTGATATCATAAAGAATAGATCTGGTCCTTGTTCCCAGTTTCTAGCACAGGACTTTAAAATCTTTGGGGTTCCCTGAGTAATAGGAGTGTCTTTTGTTATTTGAAATGAGTCCTTTCGACCACACCTGAGTCTATGCTAATGAGGTGATTCAAGGTGGACCCTTAGGTATGAGAGAGGGTCTGGTCATGTGGCCAATGACATAATAAGACCTTAACAAAGTTGGAAAATCTTCCTGTTTAGTGAACACATTGATGTGCCAAGAGGGTGATGTGTCCTGACTCCATGGAGACAGGGCTCGGGAGCTCTATGTCTGTGACCCTCCCAGAACTTGCCTTATGCATTTCTTACACCCAGCTGTTCCTGAGTTATGTCCTTTGTAATAAAACTGTGATAGTAAGTGCAGAGAGTTTATGACTTGTTCTAGTGAATTATCAAAACCGAGGCGGTCATGGAGAACCCCTGAATTTATTAGCCACTGGTCAGAAGTGCAGCTGACCTCAAGGCTTGTGGCCTTGGGGTGGTCTTGTGGAGGACTTTGTCCTTAACCGGCAGGGTCTGCTCCAACTCTGAGGACTTAGTGTCAGAATTGAATGGAGTCACAGGACACCAGCGGGTATCAGAGAATTGGTGTCAGCTCAATGAGGAAGAAGCTTCAGGACACCGATGCCAGCAGAGTTTCCATCCTTTAAGACCAGAACAACTGCCCTGGGGAAGCAATGAGGCACAGATGTGGGTGGACCCCTGAAAAGGGAGTCCCAGGGTCCTGCCTTCCTCCAAGTGCCATCAAAGGCAGAAACCTCAGATGGTTTTGTGTGGTGTGAGAGCAGAGAGGCCCTGTGCCCCCAGAGAGCAAGACCCCAGAGAGGAATCAACTGTCCCTTGGGATCCTGGTGAAATTCCTTGGGTTTTAGTGTAGGCAGCTGTAGTTGACTGAACCTGACCTGCAAAGGGGCACAGAAGCAGCAGGAAAAGCACCAGCATGACAACGAAGGGGCTGGTCAGGTCAGGAGGGGCTTCCAGGAATTGGGAGGGGTGGTGGGTTCCAGGAGCTGTGTGCTCAAGTGCGAATGTCAAGTAAACCCTACATCTCCTAGCGTTCTCTTGCTAAAATCTCTTAGTATTTATATAATTGTCATCAAAACCTCCCCAAATGGAATCACACTTACCTTATGTATATTATCATTTTGCAATTGGAACTTTTGCAGCAGGCAGAATAATCCACGCTCCCCCACCAAAGTTGACCATGTCCTAATCCCTGGAATGTATATGCTACCTTAAATGGTGAAAGGAACTTTGCAGAGGTGGTTAAGGATTTTGAGACAGGTTATCATCTGGATAATCCACGTGAGCCCAGTGGAATCACAAGCATCCTTGTAAGAAGGAGGCAGCAGGATCAGAGTCAGCGAAGCGATATGATGACAGAAGCAGGGCTCAGCGAGAGATGTGAAGGTGGAGTAAGGGACCACGTGCCGAGGAATGCAGGCAGCTTCTAGGAGCTGGACAAGGAAAAAAAATTCTCCTCTCCATCCTCTGGAAGGAATGTGGCCCTACTGACATCTTGATTTTAGCCCAGTGAGACCCAGTTTCACTTCTGACCTCTGGAACTGCAATATAAAACATTTGTGTTGTCTTAAACCAATAAGTTTGTGGTAAATTGTTACAGCAGGAATAGAAAACTAAAACTTTCACTTAAAATATGTAATAAATATTTCCATGTCTCTAGACATATTCCTTTAGCCTCATTTTTAATGACCCCGGTGGTTTTCCATTATAAAGCTATACCATAATTTACTTATTGATCTATGGCTGGACATTTAAGTTGTGTTCAGATATTTTTTTTCTTCTTGCTATAGTAAACACCACATTGATTAATATCCTTGATATATATCCTTTTGCACTTTTCTGATATTTCCTTAGGATCAGTGTCTAGAAGTGCAGTTCTAGAAGTTTAAAGGTTTGTGACACACATTTGACATTTGATTTTGAGATATGGAGATGCTCCACGTAAATTTGTTGGTGACCGGGTGACTTCATCAGCCTGTCACTTTCATTTATGAAACCAGATCTGCTCAGAGAGAACATCCTTTCTTCTTCCCCCTGTTCTTTACAAAGAGAAGAAAAGGGAGATGCTAAAATAGTGCAGGGAGGAGACTGATTTATATAATTAGTGGTCAGTGGGCATGTTCTTGTCTGGAGGAGACCTCCTAGGTGACAGAGGTCAACATCTTGCAACAGAGCTGGGGTGAAAGAAGTTGAACCCATGAGTCCCCTGCACTTACATGTACCACTTTATTCTCCAAAGTATTTGCCTCTGTGTGGCTGTGACTTTGCCCACCTGCAATGCTGTGGGCATGTGGTGATGACAGCAGAATGCCCTCACTGTGAAATCCCAAGAGCTTTTGTTGTGCACATTAAACACATCTCTAAACTCTATTATTTGAAAATAAAGGCACCACTGGAGTTAATTAGGGACAAAGGGTTAACGTGAAAAGTGTGTTGCATTGAAAAAAGTGGTGATCAATCCAGAATTTGAACAACCGGGGGTTTTAATTTGGAAAGAAATGCAATATAGACACATTCATTTACTTCTAAAATACTAAGGTTAGCTCAGAAATGACCAGACGCATGAGTGAAAGAAGACAAGAAATGAGGAAGAAGGGAAAGAGAAACTCCAGGGGGCGGGAGATTGTGTGAAGATGGCGTAAACTGCCAAATCCTAAATATGCTTCAGGTAACAGGTCTATGAATGGCCTGTCATGCCTATGACCCTGGTGCTATGAACAAGTTCTTCTACTATATTTATTATTAATCACTAACATATAAATGACACTGGTTGCTGTGCATATTTAAGCCAACAGTCACAGATATGCCCTCAGAGACTGGTGACCACGTGCCAAAAAAAGTCTGTATCTATGAAAGGCCAAAGATCTGGGACATCAGAACAAATCCACATATTTATCTTCATGCTGTGAGATACTAAGGTACTTTGGAACATCCAAATTTTGAGTTTTTCAATTTTCTTCTGAATATTTTGGTTGTTTGAACCAAGTATAGGAAACATCCTTTTTCCTATGTCTCCCTCCTTAAGAAAATCAGGACTGGAGTGGGAGGGTTATAAGGCCCACTTACAGGAACCCCTGTGCCAGGGCTGCCATAACAAATTACCACAAACTTGGAAGCTTAAAACAACAGAAAGTTATTCTCTAACAGTTCCGGGGGCCAGAAATCCAGAATCAAGGTGTCAGCAGGGCCAAGCTCCCTCTGAAGGCTCTACAAAATCATCCTTCCTCCCTCTTGCAGCTTCTGGAGGCTCCAGGTACCCTTGGCTTGTGGCCACATCCCTCCAATCTTTGCCTCCTTCATGTGGCTTCTCCTCTTCTGTCTCTTTTAAGGACACTGTGGTTAAACAACAGGCCCACCCAGCAATCCAGGATGATCTCACCTTCAGACCCTTAACTTAATCACATCCGCAAAGATCCTTTTTCCAAATGCAGTCACGTTCAGTGTTACAGAGATTAGGTCATGGATATACCTGTTTGGGGGCCACCACTCAGCCCACTACACTCCCCTGTCCACTGGAGGCTGATATGGACAGAGTGGACAGTGGCGGCTTGGCTTACTTCCCTGGGAGACTGAATATACACGTAGACGACTGCCAGGCCATGTACATAATAATAGAACTCTGACCCACAACCTGCAGCAACCTGCCCAGGAAGCCAACCCCTTAGCTGCGTAACGAGCTCAGGAAGCCAGTCCACTCTCTGTAAGTCAGACTTGCAGGAAGTCAGACCTCTAAGTCTAGTGACCTTCTGTAATAGGGAAGAACCTTTGTATTCTATATATTGCAAATCAGTCGCTAAAGGGATGTTGCCTATAAACTTCAATTATACATAATGGCCCATCTCTGGGAACCATGCCTCCCAGGTAATGAGCATGAAGCTGAAATACCTTTGTTTAGCTTACAGGAAACACCCTGACCAGGCCTACCTGTGAATGACTGCAGGGAGGACGTAATTAACACATTCCCTCCAGAGGCTGATGGGAACCAGGATGTGTTTGACTTTGTTCCCTCCCCTTTTAGTATAAAAGAAGCCTGAATTCTAACTCGGGGAAGATGGTTCTTTAGGACAGCAGTCCATCATCTTCTTGGCCTGCCAGCTTTCCAAATGAAGTTGCTATTGTTTGTCCCAACAACTTGTCTCTCAATCTATTGGCCTGTCGTGTGGCAAGCAGTACAAGGTTGGACTCAGTAGTGCTTCCAGGAAGCTAAGCAATAACTCCTGTAATAATTGGGGCCAGATAAATAACTGACAGCTTTTCTAATTTTTGTCCCCACTTCCAACTTAGGACCCATCAGGGAAAGCCACATGTGCAGCCCTACTCAATGGTATGGGATGTCCCACTTCTACTTAGCCTTCCTCCAGATTCCCCAGCCCACAGCCTCCATCAGGGCGCACTGGAGACTTTCCCTTCTCCCCTGGGAAGCTTTCCCACTCCTGTGCCTGACTCGAGTGTCTGCCAAGTGCAAGTGATGGTGGCCGACTCCCTTACTCGAGCAAACTCTGAGCCCGTGCTTTTCGCACTTGGTTGATCTTCCTTTATTCCACGTGCCTTTGCCATTCTTCTGACTGCATCAGGCAAACATTCTCAGTTCAGAGCTACTCTGCCTTTTATATCACTTTCCACACTGTCGCGTCTCCCTGCTGCTAAGGAGGAGCCATGTCACGTTGGTGGAACTGAGTGACACCGGAGGGCAGGACTGGGAGATGCAATGAGCAAAGGGCTGAGTGGCACTGGGGCCACCAGAGGGTGGAAACAATGGGACCCATGATGACATGTCAGGATGCACCACAGAAACCATTCAAAACTCCATCCTTAAAATCTGCTCACATTAAAAGATATTTGTGTGTGCAGCCCAGGCATTTTATAAATTGGGTTAGATTTCTTAGGCCTTTCCTTAGTTAATTGAGTGGCATTGCATTTGGGATAAACCAATGGTTATTTTCTACCACCCTATGGAAACTGACAGGAACACATCTAGGCATAAGAGAGATTTTTTTAGGCACATGTGACTATATGAAGCTCATTATGAAAGAAAAATAGAGAGAAGGCCAGAAGGGGTTAACCTCTAAAGGATCAAATCAAGGCTGCAAAGAGAGGAGAACATGAAATAGTGTGAGAAGGTGTGAGAGGCCGTGTGGTTTAATATAAATAGTTCGTGGCTGAAAGTCAGGTGACCGGGGTGTTGGGAAAAAAGGAGCTGATTTATAGGGTCCTTAGAGTGCCCTGCTGCTCCATAATTCATGCTCTGCTACTAGCCTGATGTTTGCCTGATGAGACAATAATTCTGGCCTCTGTTTTTTCACATGAAAAGTCCCCGTTTTCATGAAAAACATCCTAGAGCCGATGGGAGCATCGGCTCGACTCTAATATCCATGAGGACAAGTTGGAGCAGTGGTTTTGGATCTGAGCTTCTTTGAGCCGCACAGAGGTTTTCCGGAGGGTCTGGGGCAGCTACAGGGGACCTGGCTGGGTGTTGAGATCTGTTCCCCGTGGCAATCCAAATAATGCCACATTTGTCAGTTTTACATGTTGGGCTTCGACTTACATTTCCCTTTGAAGAAATTTTCTTTTAGCTGAACATTTTGAAAACATTGCAGCTGAGTATTCTGGGGAGATGTTACCTAGCCAGTGACTATAGGCTCTCTCTTTTCCAGAACAGTCTTGCTTTCCTGTCTTCAGCTCCGTTCCCCAATCCCCCTTGCTCCCCTCCCCCCACGTGTCAAATGCACATGTTTCAGGAAATGTATAACAATGATCCCTCTCACCTGGCTCAAAGGTGCTTGAAATCTCCATCTATCAGGCTGTGTTCAAGTCACAGGCTAGTTACAGACATTAGGACAGATTTAATTCAACGGATTTCACAGCATCTCTGGAGAGAAGGCATAATTAATCCTGATCTTACAGATGAAAATCTGGAAATGCAAACTATCTGAAGGACGCCCTGCGGGACACTGGATGGGTCATTAGACAGCCAGGGCTGGAACCCAAGCATGTGACATCCAAGCCTGGCTTCCCTGGTGACTTTTTTCACAGCTGCCTTTTGAATTTCAGTCTGCTGCCTCTGATGGAGAATACGGTAGCCACGAATTGCTAATTCTTGTCACCAACACAATTTACACTTGACTACTTTATGATGCTGGGATTTCAGTGTTGAAATTCCTGCCCTAGAAGCAAGTGAAATGAAAGGCAAGCAGGGTCTGTGCTTCTTGCCTTGACCCTTCCGTTAATCCTGTCCCTGAAGGCACACGTGCTGGCCGTGTAGCTTGAAGGACCAAGCCCACAAAACCCGGGGAGCCCTGCAGCCTTGCGATGGCCATTCTCCCATAGGACAGGGGACATGGAAAAGAGGGGCCTCTCTCTGGCTTTAAACCAGGTGTATTTTGTCTCTGTGTCTGCTATAACAAATTACCATGAACTTTGTGGGTTAAAACAACACACATTTATTCTGTCACAGTTCTACGGGTTACAGAAATCTGTAATGTATCTCAGTGGGCTAAAATCAAGGTGATGACAGAAAGGCTCCAGGGGGAGAATGTATTCCAGCTTCTAAGGCTGCTCATTCCTCGGCTGCATCATTCCGGGCTGCCTACAAACGTGGGCCCATCTGGATAGTCCAGGATGATCTTCCCGTCTCAAGATCCTTAGTCACATCCGTGGTGTTCTTTTGACATACACCGTAACATATTCACATGTTCTGGGGATGGGTATGTGGACATATTGCAGTGGGGCTACTATTTAGCCAGCACACCAGGCAGTTCTCAGACAGGGCTGAGGTTCAGAATGAATCCGGCACCCAGACTTGACAAAGGCTGGAAGTGGCCCCATCTCCTCTGGAGGGTGAATGAGGGGAGCAAGTTTTCTCGAATCTTCTGTTTGCAGCTGGATGTACATGACTCTCTTGAGTCTCTGAAGATGCAGTGGGATTCTCAAAGTGTCTCGATTCTGGAAACCTCCCATCCTTGGAGCATAGAGAAAAGGCCTGGGCTGGTGAAAGTCCTCAGGAATCAATTCTGTCTGCAAAGATCCAGAAAGATCTCGAAGTGCTAGGCATCCTCTGCCATGTGCCCTGACCCCTGGGGACAACAGGACGGGAGGAGTGGAGACCCGGCTGGTCCCTGACCCTCTACACTTGCAGGCAAGTTCCTTAGCATCAGTTTCCTTGACTGCTACAGACATGTCATTCAAAACCAGCCAGCACTTGCAAAGGCTATAACAATTTTACTTTACTTTTATTATTCATTCTTTCAAAAAGTCTATTAAGTATTTATTTCTAACAATAATCAAGATACATGTTCAGGATAGAGCATTTGAGTAATTCAGAAATCCATTAATTAGTCAGAATCTAGTCTTCCACGATTCTAAGGTATTGCTCCCTGTTTTCCCAGGCAAATACACAAATCTCCACAACTGGGACCAACCATTCTACAAGCATGTAAGACATTTTTTGCAGCAGTTATCCAACTGTTGTTACGGGAAAACATTTTGATTTATTAACCAGTGTAATATATCTGCAACACAGAATTTTTGGTGCTTTTCACACCTACTTTTCCTTGCTCTCAGGCTTCTGGAGTTGGGACTTCCACGTTCTTCTCCCAGAAAGGTCATGACGAGCGTGAACCGTGCAGCTCATGGAGAAACCACGTCTTGCTATTGGAGTTTCTTCGCTGGTTTTTAGAATTTATAAAGAGACGATGATCTTGAGATTCAAGGCTAACAATTTGTAGGAATTGGGCCTTTTGAAAAAGAAAAAGGTGTTTGAGATTCATTGCCTTGTCTTTGGCTCTCAAAAGCTAAATAAGTCACTGTGTATAGATTATAATGTTTGTACTGTAAAAGGTGGATTGGGGGAAATGGAGAGAGCGCCAGACTATCTTGTCACCCTACTGGATGAAGATTCAGTGCTTTGTGGAGGTGCAGGCTGGGGGATTGGAGAGGGTGGGAGCAGAAAGGGAGGTCTGTAGTCCAGGGTCAGGGGGGACGTGAGTAGGACAGATGGAGTCAGCCTAGTCCAGAACGTTCTGCCCAGATCACTGGTAGCTGGGTGTTTGATGAACCAACCCATGAAGACTCTCCTGTCAGCATTTGAGTGGGTCCCACGGGTAGGCACTGCGGGGTCCCACTGCCTTGCCCTTTTGTTTCTTTTAAACATCTTGATTGGAGTATAATTGCTTTACTTTGTTGTGGTAGTTTCTGCTTTATAACAAAGTGAATCAGCTGTACATATACACATATCCCATTATCCCCTCCCTCTTGCGTCTCCCTCCCACCTTCCCTGTCCCACCTCTCCAGAGGGTCACAGATCACTGAGTGGATCTCCCTGTGCGATGCAGCTGCATCATTCTCATCCTTTGAGGTAACCTGAGGGTGCTGTGGGACCAGGTCAGTCTGAGCCCTGAGATTTGTTTAGCTCTGTCTCCATTGCCCTGTGTGCTCAGCCATCCTTTTCTTTCATTTTTTTCCCTTTATTTTTTATTGAAGTAGAGTTGATTTACAATGCTGTGTTAGTTTCAGGTATACAGCAAAGTGATTCAGTTCTACATATATATGTATACATATACATATATATCTATTCTTTTTCAGATTCTTTTCCATTATAGGTTATTACAAGATGTTGAATACAGATGTTCCCTGTGCTATACAGTAGGTCCATGTTGTTTATTTATTTTATATATAGTAGTTTGTATCTGTTAATCACAAGCTCCTTATTTATCTCCTCCCTCGCTTCCTGTTTTGTAACCGTAAGTTTGTTTTTATGTCTGTGAGTCTATTTCAGTTTTGTAAGTAAGTTCATTTGTATCATTTTTTTTAGATTCCACATATAAGTGATATCATATGATATTGGTCTTTGTCTGACTTACTTCACTTAGTAAGATAATCTCTACGTACATCCATGTTGTTGTAAATTGCATTATTTCATTTTATTGATAGTTATGGCTGGGTAATATTCCATTGTATATATGTACCACATCTTCTTTATCCATTCATCTGTCAATGGACATTTAGGTTGCTTCCATGTCTTTCAGCCTCCCTTTTCAATGGCCCAGGTTTCGTACAGCAGAGGATTACCTATTTTCTTTCCTCACATGGCAGTTCCATGTGAGTGCCTGGTACTCAAGCCTTCCAGATATTCATTTTGTGTCTCCTTCCTCTGCTAAGACTTCTCTGTAGGATCCTCCGCTTCCAGCTGGCAGACAGGGGAGGGAGAAAGATGGACGCTTTCATATGGAAGGTTTTCAATGGACCTGGGCTGGGAACTCCCACCGTCACTCCTGCCCACATTCTTTTTTTTAAATTTTATTTTAATTTATTTATTTTTGGCTGTGTTGGGTCTTTGCTGCTGCGTGGGCTTTCTCTAGTTGCGGTGAGTGGGGGCTACTTTTCTTTGAGGTGCGTGGCTTCTCATTGTGGTGGCTTCTCTCATTGCGGAGCACAGGCTTTAGGCGTGCAGGCTTCAGTAGTTGTGGCTCGCGGGCTTAGTTGCTCCGCGGCATGTGGGATCTTCCCGGACCAGGGCTCGAACCCGTGTCCCCTGCATTGGCAGGCGGATTCTTAACTACTGCGCCACCAGGGAAGTCCCACTCCTGCCTACATTCTATTGGCTAGTGTTCAGTCACATGGCCACAGAGCTGCAAGGCACGCTGGGAAATGTAGTCTGGTTGTGCCCAGCAGAGGTAGGAAAGGGAGTGGTGAGCATATGGTCAGTCTCCTTGCAGGCAGACATTGCATCTGTGGGCCCTACAAGAGTGTTGGGCATGGGGTTGATAATGAATAAATATTGTTGAATGAATGAATGAATAAATATATTTTAGCCTATCTAAATCTTTCCTGAACATCCAAATTGGAAGAGATTAACTTTTTTTCTTGAGTGTCAGTTTCACTTATAAACGTTATTAGGTACTGAAAAGCTCATGGAAGGTAACTTGTAATAGGAGAGCACTAGTCTTAGCTCTGCCAGTGAGACCAAGCTAAGCCTTGATAAAACCACTTGTACCTCCGGGGCCTTAGTTTCTTACTCCACCCTGGGTGGCTCTGGAGGGCAGAGGTTCCATGAGGCTGTTTCATACATGATCAGCCAGCACAGTTCTGTTTACAGAACAGACCTGAGATGAATGTTTCTAGATTGATTATCTGACCAGCATAGTTCCCTCTGACTGACACATTCCTCCAGATCTGGTCTGCTTGGGGGGGAAGTACATTAAAAAGAAGGACTCTCAGCCAGGAGGACAGGAACGACCCAATTGTTAAAAGGCAGGTTGTCCCCCACCCCCACCCCCCAACACACTCCAAGGGCTGGAAAGAGCAAAATCCAGGTGTGGAGTTACCATTTCAGACTTCCTTCAGCCATTGATGAAAATTGTTCAACCAATGTTGTGGTTTATATTGGAATTACAGGAAGCTTCTTGACAAGGCTTTTGTTACAAGCCTGAGATGGTTCATGTAGAGGGTTGCCAAATTTAGGGAAAAAAAATACAGGGTGTGCATTGCATGGGACATACTTATAGCAAAGAATGACATGTTGTTCATCTGAAATTCTAATCTCCCTCATGCGCTGTATTTCATCTGGTAACCTTATTCACGTGGATCCACAGCCTTGAGCACGGGCTATTCTGAGACTGTCTGTCTCCACTTATGATTCATTTGAACAGGGGCAGAACTGGCTGAGAACTTCCAAGATGTGTGAGTAGTCAGAGCAGGTGCCTCCTCCTTTCTCATCAGGTATAAGTTTGTTACTTGAGGATTGACTTGAGTGTTCATGCATTAGCTCCTATGTCCATTTCCTGGACTGGCCAGCCCATCTGCTGCATGTTCTGACTAGTGGGTCATTTACTTCCCAGGCTTGAGTAGAAGGGACTGTCTTGCCTCCCATTCATCTTACTTTCCACCTGACTGGAATTACTCAGCCAAGTCTTAATGATTGTATTTGCTCATCCTTTATTAAAATTGGGGTTGACCTTAACATTCGTGAGCCATGTTCAGATGTAATTAAGATACGCTTGGTTTGGTCCACAACCACTTATAAATTTTAATTAAACTGGATATATATGAAACTGAATTATTTTACAAGAACTGGTGCATTTGATAAGAAATATAATTATCTGTGTTTGAAATGCTACAGTTTTATATTTTGAAATCCTGATTTTAAAAGGGAAGTCATCTTAGGTCAACTTTAGCCTTGAATAAGCACTGATGAATGGGGTCATTTCTGGCTTTGATTTTAATTCATATTAGTCTCTTTTCACTATTGGAAAATATCCATTCATTCATTTGACACTGAGGGTTTATTTAGTACCAGGAACTATGTGACTCATTATATTGGAAACTCAAATTTGCAGATTCATAATTGTCTTCCTTTGCCCTTGCTTTTTGTCTTCATAGCCTTCATGAGTTAAGTTAGCTATCCACTTGAGTATGAGTAGATTATCTTATTACTCATTTACATGTTCAACTCTATTAGTACCTTAAAAAGTTTGGGTAAGGGATGTCTAAACTCTAAACTGTCTTACTCAGGGAGAAAAGATATCCTCTTTCATTTTTGGTTTTTTTTAAGTGAAGACCAAGTCTGTTTAGGAAGGTGAAAAAAGGTTGTGTAAGGAAGGTATGTGTTATGGACTGAATTGTGTCCCCCCTTGTTAATTCATACGTCAATACCTAACCCCTAACGTGATTGTATTTGAAGATAAAGCTTTTAGGAGGTAAAGTTACCTGCGGTCAAAGGCCGGTGTCTTAATCTGATAGGATTGGTGGTTTTATAAGAGGAAGAGACACCAGAGCAGAGATTTCTTTCTTTCTCCATGTTCATGCACCAACGAGAGGCCAAGCGAACTCACAGTGAGAAGGTGGCCATATCCAAGCCAGGAAGAGAGTTCCCACCAGAACCTGACCACGCACAGTTCTAGCCTCCAGAACTGTGAAAAATAAATCTCTGTTGTTTAAGGCATCTAGTCTATGATATTTTTATTATGGCAGCCTGAGCTGACTTATACAGTGTGCCTGAGTGTAAGATTTTGATGCATGCAGGATTTCCATGGCCAGTTGGCATTCTGGCCTGGGAGGTGAGCAGCTCTGTTCCAGGGCAGTTCTGCCCGTTGCTGTAATAGATTCCATGACGACAGCCACTCCCTGCTCCTGGTAACGGCATGGATTCCATCATCAGCATTCCTGGGACAGCTTTTGATGATGGAGCAAAGCTAACCAGCTTGTCCTCAGACTGACTCGCAACCTTGACCTATTAACATCACTTCTGGACTGATTGAACTTCACAACCTAGATGCTTGTGATTTACAACCTGAAGTCTTCCATGAAAAGATAAAGGCAGTATTCAGTTTATCAGTTCCCATGGCTTGCTTCCATTCCATCAGGGAGAATTTTTCCATTAGAAGAAGTAATAATCCTTTCCCTTTTTTGTGTTCCATTGAGTCTCACATGTCAACAGATTTCAGAACATCCAAAAAAAAAAAAATCTCAAGTTTAACTTAGTATTTAATGTAACTTTTATACTCCTCAGCTGTGTCCAGCCCTGAAAGCATGGCTTCCGTCTTTCCCTCTGAGTCTCACCTTCTGTACCTCTTTGATGCACTATAAATGCTCTCCGTGGATCAATGGAGAGTACCAACCCTCCAGACAGAGCTGTGACAGAAAATCAATATGTGGTGTGGAAAGTTGAGGAGAAACTTAAATAATGTCTTAAAATAATCTGCACTCCAAAGGTCCCCACCCCCAGTGCCTGCAGCGATACCTGGCAGGGGTCATACCTGCTAAGGTGCGTATTCTTTCTTGGTGTGCAGAGGTTTTGCTAAACAAGCAGATGAAAACTATAGTCAACATTAAAATTAAAAAGCATTTGGATTCACAGATTATTCTGACACTTTTCCCCCCTCCCGTCCCTATAGTGAGGATATTTTTATATACCGAACTTGGCACTTTGCTAAAGTCATGCTGTGACCTAACGTGTTCATCTTAGTTCTTTTCTAAAAGCGACACTTTGCAACTTTTACTTGCTGGCATCATCTGGTGCCAAAAACAGTGAGAAGATGCAGCTAGAGAGAACCAGAGGCTGCTTTTTTTCTGGTATTAGAAGAGAAGGAGGCGGGAGCCCCTACTTATTAGCTTCTTGTTATAGCATAAAGTATTATAAAGCTGCCACATGTAAAAGGATCTAAGGAGGGACCACAGACCAAATGTCTGCAATTCCCAAGACACTCCAAGACTGCAACAGCCGTGGTGCTGACTTTTGCCTGATATGGTCAGCTGTGGATTTCTCCTGGTAGAGTACCCCTTGGGTAAAACACTCTGGGGATTTTCTATAATAAAATTTTTGCTAAGAAAACTTCTTAGGGCCCTGAAATAGATAAAGGTAGGCAGGTCTTGGAGGACATACTTTTCAGAATAGATTTTGTAGCTTGCGTATGTTAAAACAACAACAATAAAAAACACAAGACAGATGAGAAACTCAAAGGGCACCAATGAAGCCCTGAAGCACTGTAACTGTGAGAACTCCCCAGCTTGGACTGCCTTGCTTGTAGCTGTTGATAGTGTTGTAAAGCTACCTGTGGTTTTCAGTAATGTGCCACCACAATTTATTTAACCTTACCCCAAGGAGATAACAGTTTAACCCCTTGTGAGTCATCATTCAGAATCCAGCAACCAGACCCAGCAATCCCACTACTAGGCATATACCCTGAGAAAACCATAATTCAAAAAGAGTCATGTACCAAAATGTTCATTGCAGCTCTATTTACAATAGCCAGGACATGGAAGCAACATGAGTGTCCATCAACAGATGAATGGATAAAGAAGATGTGGCACATATATACAATGGAATATTACTCAGCCATAAAAAGAAACGAAACTGAGTTATTCGTAGTGAGGTGGATGGATCTAGAGTCTGTCATACAGAGTGAAGTAAGTCAGAAAGAGAAAAAAAAATACCACATGCTAACACATATATATGGAATCTAAGAAAAAAAAAAGGTCATGAAGAACATAGGGACAAGACGGGAAGAAAGACACAGACCTACTAGAGAATGGACTTGAGGATATGGGGAGGGGGAAGGGTAAGCTGGGACAAAGTGAGAGAGTGGCATGGACATATATACACTACCAAACGTAAAATAGCTAGTGGGAAGCAGCCGCAGAGCACAGGGGGATCAGCTCAGTGCTTTGTGACCACCTGGAGGGGTGGGATAGGGAGGGTGGGAGGGAGGGAGACGCAAGAGGGAAGAGATATGGGAACATATGTATATGTATAACTGATTCACTTTGTTATAAAGCAGAAACTAACACACCATTGTAAAGCAATTATACTCCAATAAAGATGTTAAAAAAAAAAAGAAAGAATCCAGCAAACATTCTGCTGCTTTAGTTCTTTCCAGTGAGTGTCCAGAAGACATTTCTGTTTGTGCATCACCTTGGTCTTTCCCTGCTTCTCTTTTGAGCTCTGCTTTCTCCTCGTGCCCCAGTCATGTGGATTATACGTCTCCCCCGACACGGCTCCTTCCACCCCTACTAACACCTTAGCACCCTGTGAACGGTCATCACAGAGGCATTGTGGGAACCTCCTGGTGAAAGGTGCTTTATAAAGAATAATGCTACATAAATGGAGGATCATTAATACTAGATTAGCTTCTCTCTCCCGGACTAATTATTTCACAGTCTTGCAGAAGGAACTGCATTTGCCATCAGCTGGCCCCATTACCTAAACGACTCACTTCTTTTAAACCTGGTCACACCGGTCCTCGTTCTTTCCACCTCCCATCTTAGTGCCGTCCGCAGATTTTAGAGTCCCAGTGTTCAGATTCTTTTCAGAGCCACTCAGTTTTATGGTGCATAACAGCTCTCCCAGAAGTAGCCCAGTGACCCTCTTGAAGATGAAGGCAGTGACAGTCTCGCTTCACTTCTCATCTAGCATTTACCTAGTTTTTATCATCTACTATTTTGCTCTGTGTCATCTGCCTCTTAAAAATTTACATGGAGTCTTTTTGAAAAATCAAAGAAAGCTGAACAATGCCTGCTTGCTCTGTATTTCTTTACTAACGATTGACAGTGAACAATTTTTGGCTTTTTGGTCATATTGTCTAAAAATTAAATTCCAGAATGTTAATTGAGGATGACCTTTTTCACACCTGAACTCTTTTGGCTTATGCAATTTTGCCATGTTGTTTGTTTTACTTGTCTTTAGAAACTATCCTCTTTCCAGATTAGCTCTCTAATGGTACTTTAGATGTGGGTTTTAAATTTCCATTATTTGTTTAAGTTACTGGTTTGTATGTATATTTATTGCTTAAATCAGTCTGAGTTAAGCTTGAAATTGGAAGTGGAAGCAGGGAATTGTGGTGTAACCAAAGGAACTCCCACCGTTTACACAGGGCACAGGCAGATACAAATGGCCCCATCTCCTTTTCTTTCTTTTGCAAATACTCTATTCCTTACCCTGCCTTACTTGGTAATAGAAAATAGTGATTTCTAATCAAAGTGAAGCAAATCATTTATGAGTCTATGCTATATGTCAGTTATAGGTTAATAACTCTGGAAGATACACACACAAATTCTGCTTCCATAGTCAAATAGCAATGAAAGCCTTAAATATCAGTTCAAGATATTAAAACACTTCATAATTAATCAGAGAATTAGTTGTGCAAATAGTAATTACAGCAGAAAATCTGAGAAGAGAGGGCTCACTTTTAAACATTAATTTTTCAAAATGAAAATGTGCTTTTATTATTATTTGTGCTCATAGACATGATATATGCTCATTATAAACAGTGGGAAAAGATGCTGAGAAGAATAAATGGAAAGTCATCTATAATATCTACATGGAAATTATTGCTGTTCACTCTTTAGGATACAGACTGCCAGGCATTTTTTGTTCTATTATAATGTATTAGTTATTATTTGCTTCATAAGAAACTATCCCCAAACTTAGCAGCTTGAAATACCAACCATTTATTTAGCTCATGATTCTTCAGGTAGGCAATTTGGGCTGGGTTCAGCTGGGCATTCTGGCACAGGCAAGTCTCAGGTGACCTCACTTGGGCTTGCTCCTTTGCCAACAGTCAGCCAGTGGATCGGCCTTAATTATCACAGGTGGGGTGTCTGGGGTCTTTCTTCAGTGGCTTCTGCAAGCTCCAATACCCAAACACTTTTCAAGTCTTCTCTTAGATCACATTTGCTATTGTCTCACTGGTAAAACTCAAGCTAAATGGCTGAGCTTACAGTCAAGAGTGAAAGGGACCATCAAAAGTCATGGATACAGGAACAAATTGGGGACATACTGCAGTCACTTCACCACAAGTAGATCTACATAGTTATAGTAATTTAACAAAATGAGATCTTACTATATATGCATGCTGAATCAGCCAGTGTTCTCTAGAGAAACAGAACCAGTAGGATGTATATATCTGTATATCTATATCTGTACAATGTTGTTTTTAGACGAGTTCATGACTCATTTCCCTTAGTTATTTCTCTTCTTTAACTAGAATTAAGCATAACATGATTTGGGTCAGAGACTTGTCTATTTCTCCAAAAAGCTGCAGTGAGAGCTAAATATATAAGCATAGGGTAGTCAGATTACTTTAAAAAATGGTCTTCTTCAAAGATTATTGTATCTCTCACAGAGAGCAGACCATTTGAACAAAATTAAAGTATGATTTGGAGAAAGAGGTTTCAACTGGCTTTTATTTCAATCATTAAAAGAAGTCAGTATCACCAACTGACCCTCTGGAACTTCCAGGGTGCTCTGAGCTGATGGCAGGAATCTGGGGTTGGTGGAGAGTCATGGCAGCAAGAAGAGCATTTGTCAGAATGATAGGAGGAATGAGAGGCTCCCCTTAGAGGGCCAGTGGGATCACAGTAGCAGCACTGGGGTGAGGCTGAGGGGAGCAAAGACAGAGACTGCCGGGGGTGCATTACTGAGATCAGGTTTGGATGCTAACTACTGGAAAGCCAATACTGGAGAGACAAGTGTTGGTAGGAAAGGAAAGTTGGCTTTATTCAGGAGACTGGCAACCTGGGGAGAAGGTGGACTCATGTCCAAAAGCCAATTCCCAACTCCTGATCAGTGGGCAAGAGCTTTTAAAGGGGAGTTTCAGGGGTGTACAGGTAGGGGAGGGGACTACATCCAGAACAGCACAGTCAGCTCTGACAGTCATCTTGAAATTGGTCATGCAGTGGTCTGATCAGTGTCATCTGGATTGTTTTAAGTAGAGTTAATCTTTAGTTCCAGGGTCACTTTGTTCCCATGTCCTTGAGCCCAGTTCTTGGAACAATGCAAGATGGAGCAGCTTATGTCATGGCTACAGTCTGGTCATCATGTAGTTAACTTCTTCCACCTGGTGAGGGTTTCAGTATCTGTAAAACGGCTCAAAGGATATGGCTCAGAATATTATCTCTAGCCTTTGAGGAGGAATTAATGTCCTTGAACTTTGCTTAATGGCTAAATTATTATTATTTTGTCTTATTTGACTGTTTTCCTTTGCTTCTGCATTTTCTCACTTCTTTGATTAAATTTATTCTTTCACTAAGGTTTCTCTACAGACAAGAGGCAGGCGGAGGACATGGTGGGAGGCTGTCCTGGGAAGGCCCCATAGGGTCCTGCTCGGTTACAGGTGGAGTCCTGGGGCTGGTGGGTGTGAGCTGTTGTCTAACTCACCTTCCCCCAGATATACAGCTTTCATCCTTACAGACACAGGTTTACCTGGGCCACTGCCTGGAACACTTTGATCTCAGGTGGAACGCTCTGGTCCAATAAAAGCTTATTTGGAAACTAAATTTTGTGGTGAGCAAGCAATCTGTAGGGTACACATAGGTAGAATATGATGTACACATGAAACTTACAAAATGTTATAAATCAATGTTATCTCAAAACAAAACAAAATAAAACAAAAACCACACAAAAAACAGGCAGTAGGCCAGATTTGGTGTACGGGCCATAGTTTGCCGCTGCCTGGATAAAGCACAAACACCTCCGTCTGCTATGAAGGACTTTTCCTCTTTAGGTTCCTACCCAGTTTTCCACCCTACTGTGACACTCGGCATGCTGACTCCATGTGCCTGGGCCCCGTCCAGCTTTATGCCTTTGTTCATTTCTGTTTTCTCTGCACACCCAAGCTGCATCCTCCTTTCAAAACGAGCCCTCCTGAACCTTTTAGAATAAAGGAGTAAAACAAAGCTCATACCATGCTGTTTCAAGTGCTCAGATGGGAAAATACTATTTTTTGTTCATTCTTTCAATTTCTGAAGTGCATACTTTTTTCTTTGTCTTATCAAAAGAGCTCGGAGCTGGTGATCCTGGGACGGGCAGCAGCTGAGATGGGCTGACGGGTGAGCAGGACATCCCCAGCAAGGCAGGGTCTACGTTCCCAATGCTGGAGCTGTGTCATTCCTGACCTGGGTCAAAAAACTATTCCAAAGACACCATTCCACAGGAAGGAAAATCAATAAGTAATTTCTTTCTCACGTGTAGCTCCATAGGTGACAAGGACAACTCACACACACCCAGGGCTGTGAGGACGTGTGCCTGGAGTGAAAGGCAGCATCCTGCGTGGTTCTAAATGAAAAGAGAGACAAATGGGAAAAGCAAAGAAGGCCAGAACAGATAGATGCTGATGGGCAGAAAACCATTTTTCAGAGGCATTTAATTTTTGTTCACCCAGGCACTTTGGCATCAGGGCTGGTTGTTGGTGGAGCTATAATTCTATTTACAGAGGGACAACGTGGACTATTTTTCAGGGTGAAGTAGGTTAGTCTTGCATCTCTTGAATCTGAATCTATCCCATGGCCGCCTCCTCATTGCTCTCCGTTTGGAGAGTACTCTACGGAAATTGCAAGTGAGTGATGAAATGTGAGTGTGTAGAGAAGAGAATTCCTCTGCGCTTTCGAAATGGAGCTCGCCACAATGGTAATCTATCATTTTTTGCTTCCAGAGCATTGCCACTGAAATGCAGCTGATTCAGCTGAGTTTGAGAAGCTTAGCGGTTTTGTGGCTGATACATGCTTATTTCTTTCATGCTTTCTGAAATAAGTATTGTAGACAAAGCTCTTCATTCTGTTCTTTCAGTGACTGGAAAACTACTTAGTCCTGAAACAATTTTTAATACTTTGTCTAAGGGGTCATTCCAAATAAATGAACCTAAGTGCCTCAAATATTTTGACACATTGTTTTTCTGGGCAAGCTAGCAAACTTGTTTTCTTTCTAGATGTAACAATATTGCCAATCAGATCAAGATGATGAAGCAACAGAAAAGTTCTAGAAACAACCCTTGATCCATTAATAGAATGAATGGTCCCATTATGTCATCTAACAAGTTTTATTTTCCTCTGTGTGCTGAGAAGCATGAAATTATCATGTAAACAATGTCACATCTGTGCAAACAATTTACAAGGAAGGTGCTCTTCAAATTCAAATTTAAGCTGTCATTTCTCTTAGTTTGTTAACAGGTGTCTTTCCTGAAGTTTTCTTCCATCTCATATGAGAATTGGATGTTGATTCTTCATTGAACCCTCATTCTTATGTGACAGGAATCTGTGTGTTTTTAAGGATTTGGAGTGAGTGCCCATCAACACCATTTGGAATTAAGATTCTATGAGCAAAGACAGCCAGCAATAGGCTTGGATGAATTTCTTTAGCATTCCTAGCTGGCTTCATAATCCTTTTAAAGGTAATTTAATTTTCTTTTTGCATTCACCGAGTTTGTTCTTATGTCTTAATGCTTGTGTACTGATGGTCCCTGTGGCCTCCTAGCTTCTGGATTGTTCTCTGTGGAACTCCATTAGGTAACTCTGCATACAGAGGCTGGCAGCGGTGGAAAGGAAGCAATCATTACAGAATCACGACCATCTTGATCCCTACAGGAGCCTCTTGCATATATCCAAATCCTGCATATGCTAAAACTTAATGGTGTTCTTTTCTATAGAAATGCAGTTTCTGGCCTTGTGTGTTTTGGTGTAGGTACTTGCTATTGTCATAAACACACACACACACACACACACACACACACACAAATCTTCACTGAGAACTTGTATTACTTAGCACTGCAAACCCAAACCATTCCAAAGAGAATGAAGGAGTACATTCCAAACCCTTTAAATACTTCAAGCATGCATTCTACATCATTTCATTAAATTCAGGCCTCGCCGCTCAGGAATGTAATTTCATTAGCTGGACGGTTATTTCCAAGGTACCTTTTGTTCTGCATTCAAATCGTCTTCAACAAGTGCGCTACTAATGGTTTTGCACGGTGGCATCATCAGTCTTGCTACAATGTTGTTCTTTTGGGCACTTGTATTCAGCACCAAACTAATTGCAAATCAAGTTTTAGCATCTCAAGGATGCGAGGCTGGGAAATACTTTCTCCTGTCACTTAGGTTTGGGCAGAATAACAAAATAACAATTTCTAGCCCTCTTCTCCACGCTGCATTATTAAAGAGGCTGATGTGGGTAGAGGCTTTTGTCAGTGTGGATGGTGTGTGTGTGTGTGTGGTGGGGGAAGAAGGGGAAAAGGACACAAAGGCTGATACTGTGTGAAGCTCTAAGATTTGGAACTTCCTATCTCAACATCTAGGTCTCACGGATGGGATTGCTTTTCTGCTTTTACAAATGTTGGGTGTTTCGATAGTTGGTTATTATCCTTCAACATGATTTAAAATGCATAGAAATGATCATACTGCTTACCGGCCATTCAAGGGCAGTGGTTTCCAGGTGGCGCTAGCAGCCACTTTGACAAAGTGGCCTGTGTTAAACAGACATTTTACATTGTGGGTAACGAGGCCTGCCCGGGTACCCAGTTTTATACCTTTCACTCAGGATCTGAGCACTTGTCAGGGGTGTCCTCCAAGGGTGAGCTGGCGGTGACTTCTCACTCGGGCTTTTTATCACCCATGTGGACACCACTGGTAAGAAACTTGCAGCCCAGTGAATGTTTACTGAAGACTTGCTACAGAATGCTTACAATAAAAACCGACTCCTTGGACTTACCTCAACTGATATCTCCCAGAGTGCTCTGGTGTTGACACAACCATCCAAGCATGGAGTGATCCTGAAGACCACCGTCATGGATTGCATCTGATCTTATGACAGGTTGTCAGGAAAATGACAGACTCCGGTACAGTGTCATATTCCACCACCTTTGAATCATTTACAAATATGCTCTAGGCAGGAGTCTTGGGAACTGTATGAAAAATTACAGCTGCTCACTTGCACCACTTGATGGTTCCCTGGAGCCCCAGTGCCCAGGGAGGAGGTGTTACATGGTGTGGCTCTCCAGCCCTCAGGATAGGGCTGGTGGACTTGGAAAGATTGACTCTAAGAGAAGTGTCTCACCTGGGGCAGGATCATAAAGAAACCTTCCATAACCACTCAAAGTCACTCCACGATTACTGTCTCAGGAACAAGAGTGAGTTATAGGGACACGAGATCACTACTTTCTGGGAACCCACCAGAGAATTTTTTATTTTAATGTAACATCCTATGTCTTCCAGTATAGCCCTTTGGAAACAGAACACTATGTGCATTGAGGCATATAGTTTGTTTATTGTTATTTGAGCTGTGTTGACTGAGC
Source organism: Globicephala melas (assembly GCF_963455315.2). Taxonomy (NCBI): domain Eukaryota; kingdom Metazoa; phylum Chordata; class Mammalia; order Artiodactyla; family Delphinidae; genus Globicephala; species Globicephala melas. Next base: position 8,182,396 of record NC_083316.1, on the reverse strand, counting down.
CTCTACTATATATCAGGCTCTGTTCAGAGCCGTGTACAGACCAGGGGAAAGTCCTACCCTCACTCTGCTAACATTCTAGAGAGGAGAGAGACAGTAAAGAAACAAAACACGAGCAATCAAAAGTCCTTAGCATAAACACATAGAAGAAAACTGAAAGAGGAGTTGGGGTGAGAGCGAGGGGCCCTGTTGTGTTTGGGGGCCAGGCCAGGCTCTGAACAAGGAGGCCTTGTGAGCAGGCCTGAGCATGCAGAGGAGAAGCGTGGGGTGCTCTGGGAGGACTGTGGCCCCGAGGGAGGCGAGTGCTTGGTTCCTGAGCTGATTATTCTTCCACAATCACAATCTGTAGTAAAAAGAATGCACAGGCAGCCTTTGGAGGAGTGCCCCCAAAGCTTTAAAACTGGACTTCAAGTTTCCCCGTCCTGCTTGTACACAATGTTGGAAATGTCTTGAGAGAAATTTTGTTTCAGTTTCCTTTAAAATTAAATAAGCCCCCCACCCCCCACCCCAAAGTCATATCCTGTCACATGGATGCTGGTCAGTAGTTCTAGACCCGAGCTGGCAAGGTGGGTGAGTCTTGAGCCTTCCTGGGTCATTCTTCTTCTCTGTAAATGGGGATGTTTGGGGAATAGGCTTTAGGTTCCCAAGAGTTGTGTGTATCTCCTCATTTGAGCCTATGTGTATCTCTCCATGTGAGTCCATGCATATGTCTCCATGAGAGCCACGTGCAATTTCCCACATGCCTGCACGCACTCCTTCTTGCCAGCCTGTGTGCACTCTCTCTGTGTAAGCTTCTGTGCATTCTCCTCTTGTAATCTTGTGTGCACTATTCACTATTTCCATGTATGCTCATAGATCCTCTCTCCATTTAAGCCCACATGACTCCCCTCCTGTGAGCTTGTGGCATTTTCCTCTTGTGCACAGTCTTACCTTGCAAACCTTGGACGTCTGTGATAATGATTGTTGGGAACCCAAAGTCTGCAGGGACCTGGGGGATGTGCACTGCCTTTAGCAATGGTCTTTTCCCAGGACTTTCATCCAAGTAAGAGAGCCCAGGGTCTGGAGACCAAGGATCGGCTATGGGATCACCCATGGGCAGTGCATTCCTGGGCCCTCCATGGTGTGTGGCAGCTAGATTTCTACTGGCTCCTCTTGGAAACTGTGACTTCGGTGCTTATTCAGGTGGTACTGCTGGTCTTACCCAGCTCAGCGAGGTCATGTGACCATCGACTACAGGAGTGGAGCCCACTTTGAAAAGGGAGGCTGGTTCTGAGATCCATCTCGGTGCCCCTGACTGGGCACATCGCGGGCCTTCCCTCTCACTGCTGGGAACTGCCTTGAGCCAGCTGCACCACTCACAGCTCTGAAGTGCTCTTCACCAGTTAATGGTATCTGGTCAACAGTGAGAGGTGGTTATGCCTCCCAAACTTCCCTACTGGTTTGTAGTGAAAACAAGTCTTAAACCAAATTTGCCATCTACAGAAAGCAGTCGAGAACAGTTTACGCAGTAGATAGTGTAGACCTGGGAAAGTCTCAGCTCTCTGTCTTTCTGGGTGATTCCTGCACACCATGCAGGGAAGGCTCTATGACACATGTGTGACAGTTTTCCTGTGACAGAGCCTTGTCATCCTACCAGGCTTCAGGCCCCCAAGGTCCTCCTACTCAGCTGCTGCAAATAAGCTGTTTTAAGGGTAAACCTTGGTGCTGTCCCTATGGGTGGGGACGGATTTAGAATAAACTGTAAACTCCAAAGCATTTTACAGATGTGAGGGATGAAAGATTGGGAATCTGTGTCAGTTTACATATGCACAGATGTTAACAATTTAGTAGCTCAGAAGAAGACCCATTTTCTCATTGACAAATTTTATTAAAAAAAATGTAGGTCATCTAAGTTGCAAGAGTATGCTTTCTCGTCACCCACTCACCCTCCCTGGGGACTCTCTAGAGCTATTCTCCTTATGACTGAAACGCATTATGATTGACATATTATTTATCACAACCTGAGTAAGAGGCAATTCCCTTTTTGGACTTTTGATGGATGGCGGTGGAAGGTGGGGAGTTGTCAGCAGAAGGGCTGGGAAGATTATAGAAGACCAGAAATGGTGGTCATGGAGAGAGAGGGATATGGTGGAGTCCGTTAGCATGCCATGTGGTATTGGAGGCACATTTGGGCTGGTGGTCCTGACCTTCTCAGGACGCCCATTTACCTCTTCCTCTGAGGGGCTCACCTGTGAAAGACAGTGGGTGTGCAGAGCACTCAAGGTGGTAGAGGAGGTACAGACTATACCCAGGAGACACATGTCCCCAGACAGAGGCAACAGTAACAGTTTATCTGAGAATTCCCAGGAGAATGTGTCCAGCAGCACAGTGCAGTCCAGGCAGGCCCTTAGGCTACTCCTATTCTTTTCTTTTTTTTGGCCATGCTGCATGGCATGCAGGATCTTAGTTCCCAGACCAGCAATCCAACCCACGTCCCCTGCTGTGGAAGCAAGGAGTCTTAACCACTGGACCGCCAGGAAGTCCCTGGCTACTCTTATTCTTAAATAATGACTCTCATCCCTTCCCCAGAAGTGGTTTCTGTGCTGGGGATCTGGCCCAGATTCCAGGGGAGGCATGTATACAGTGGTGCTGCTTTAGCGCCCAGCTCCTGGTCTTTCATCGAATGGGAGCCAGCACTGAGTGGGAAGGTAGGCAGCCCCTAGAAGGTGATAGAGGCAAAGTAAGAGTTTCCCTTGGAGCCTCTGGAAGGAAGGCAACCCTGTTGTCGCCTTGATTTTTAGCCCATTCGGGTGCATTTTGGACTTTTGACCTCCAGAACTACAAGAAAATACATTGTGTTGTCTTAAGCCACTGTGTTTGTGGAAGTTTGTTACAGCAGCAATGGGAACAAGTACAGGCACCAGCAGAAGAGCTGGAGGTGATCCGCTCCCGGGCTCAGGGGAGAAGAGGGTAGAGGCTGGATAGGGGTTTGTGGGCCCTGAGAGGAGAGGAGGCTGCACCTGTCCCCAGGTAGTGCCCTGGGGGAGGGCCCAGGCCCTAGCTGGGGTGGGGTTCAGTGGGGGGTCTGGACAACTGGGACCTTGGGCTACCCTGGCCCACAAGCCAGGACCTGAGACTAGAAGGTGTCTCACAGCACCCTGTACTGGACAAGTCCCCTACCAGCCCTTCTTCCCTAGCCTCAGCTGGTGATGTTCTCTCCACCTAGTGAACAAAACAGAAATCTAGAAACAATTCTCACTACAGCCCCTCCCCATTTTTCCATCCCCAATCCATCCAAATTTAATAATTCAGATTGAATAATCTGGCCCTAAGCTTCCTCTCTCATTTTACCAACTATTGTCCTTTCAGCCATTTCTGTTTGTCACAAAGACTAAATGGATTTTTCCCTTTAAGCCCTTTGATTTCCCTATTACAGGAAATTTGTTTCTTCCCCTTGGCCTGCTTATTTTTCGGGTCTCAGCTCAAGTGTCACCCAGTAGAGGGACCTCCCCTGACACAGGGTCTCTGAAAACCACTGTTTTCTATCACATCTTCTGGGTTTTATTTTCCTCGTAGTTTTAAACCCTACTTGAAATGCTCTTGTTTGTTGGATTTTATGCTTATGGTTATTCTTTTTTGAGAACAGGGAAGACCGTGACTGTCTTGTTCACTGTTGAGTCTTTTGTGTCTAGAGTGGCACCTGCATATAGTAGGTGCTTTACATCCTAAACATCTCCAGGATTTTTGCCATATTCCCTCTCCAGCGCCATCACCCTATTTCTCATTTGGATTGATAGTGGGAGACACTTCACAAAGAAACAAACTTTGAATTGTGTTTGGTCTTGAATTTGCTGGAATAACTATTTATCTTTAAGCTGGTCTGTAAGGAGAAAGATAAGTAAGTCCCAGAGGGTCTGGTGCTTTCTGAATACTAGAAGAACCCACTACTTATATAGTGTAGAGCAATTAGTACAAGGCTGAGGATTTAATTTGTATGTTAAATAAACAAATTCCATATCCTATAATAAACATATTCTGTAGATTTAAGGAACAAGGCATTATTTCACATGCTTTGAGCTCTTCACGTGCTTTTGAATTAAAGATTGCATTCCTGGGAAATTAAGTGAGAAATATACAGTTTGGAATTGAATTATTTTGAGAATTTTCTTGCTTTCTCTCAGTAAATATAACGAGACTGATCTTACATAAATTTAAATTTAAATAAGGTGTTTCCCCTTTACTTTTCTTCACTGTGACGCAATGGTCATGGAATGTAAATGCTTCCTGTCAACTACTACTACTACTAGTATTACTACTGTTACTACCACTACTACCCAAATTACTGCTACTAGTACAATTACTACTATTACTACTACTACCAAGATGACTACCAGTACTACTGTGATGACTATTACCACTACTATTATTACTGATGACGAGCTTCTATAGATCACAAGCTTCTTTCCTTCCAAGGTCCCACTTCATTTCCTTTGTGGGTAGAGTGTTTTTTCTTTAAATTTTTGTTTTGGAATAATTATAGGTTCACAAGAAGTTTAAAAAAATGTACAGGGAGGTCCTAGTTTCCCTTAATGGTAACATCTCACACAACTCTAGTACAATATCAAAACCAGGAAACCAACATTGGAGAGTTTTTTAAAAATTTTAATCAAGGTCATATCAATTTTTTTTAAGTTTATAAATTTTATTTCCACCATGGTCCATATATATGTTCAAGCAAGAAAGAGGTGCATGATTTATCGGTTGTTAAATGATTACATGATTAATTCTCAGAAAGTTCATAATATATTTGGTTACAGGTAGCACCTTTCTGTGTTTTCATCATTTTACTCTTTCATCCTTTGAGTAAATCTTTGATTTGAAGTGGATGACACTAGTAGAAAATATTTGAGAGGTCTGGGGTCTTTGGCTGGACTCTTATTTCTTTGTTTTTTTCTTTGCTTTATTTTTTTGTTGTTTCTGGGTGTTACTTACAATATCATATATTGTATTGGCTGATGCAATTTCCTAACATAAAGCCATGAAATGCTGCATTGCAGTGGGGCAAACTTTTTAATGCGTCAATGTTTTATTAATATGACAAAAGTGAAGTAAAGCACTCTTTCATCTAACTGAAGGTGTATTGCTGTTTGATATGAGTGACTGGACTTTAGGGCTTCTCTTTTCTCTTTCAGCAGGAAACTAGCCCTGCAGCCTCTGGAGAGGGATTCAAGTGAAGGAATTTCTAGGAAGCAGCAATACTCTGCTCTGGAGCCAGTTAGATGAATTATTTGTGGAGTCTTCCTTTGGAAGTCAGCAAAGAGGTTTCTCTTCCTCTGTGCAGAATAGCCACAGAAAAAAAGGGTCTGACAAGACCCCTTTCAAGCTTCATGAATTTCTTACTGCAGTCTTCCTGGCATAAGGCACAACCTGAAACATTAGTTCGGTCACTCTAATTGCTTCAGTAATCTCGTCAGACATTTCAATAAGGAGCGCTGTCACGGCTTCATTCTTCATATTTTTTCCTCCCCACAATCATGTTGCTTCACCTTGGGGACCTGGTGTGGGGAACAGGTGGGGAGCATCCTTAGCATGCAAGCTCATCATTTAGGAGCAAGAGACCCAGTGGACACAAACCAGAGGGGTGCTGAAAGGTGTCCTTCTAACATGGGAGCTGTGTGGTGACCAGAGGGTTTGGAGTTGAACTCAACTCACTACTCACGTTCTTACCCCTGGCTGTGTTTCACAGCAAAAATGCCAATGCTTGAGCCTCATGAAGACCAATTAGCTCATAATCTTCATCAGGTGAGGCCTAGGCATTAGCATTAAAAAACCCCCAACATTTTCAGGTGCATAATCAGGGTTGACAGCCACTGGCCAAGGTGCTGAAAACAACATATCCTTAATGAAACAAACTGTGCTGTGTTTGGATTCTCTTATTAAAGAACTGGGTTAAGCAGGCTGTGTGATATCCACTGGGAAGGGGAGATCAGGAATGGGGGAGATGTGGGTCGCAGGGAGCAGTGGTATCCATCCTGGGAGGCACTGCCGGCCAGTTAGCAAAGTCGATGTGGTGGGCACTGCTTGGTCAGGCTGGATTGTAGTGCCACCAGTCTGTGCTTTCCAAGTAAGACCCTCGTCAGTGGGTGAGGTGCAGGAGCAGGACTCCTTTTGTCAGGAGGCTAGGCATGGTCTCCAGGTGAGCTAGATTCAGGAAGGGGGGCGTGTCATGGTAAGGATGGGAGACATGCAGTATTCCCGCTTCCCATGCAACATGGCACTTCCCCCACCTAGTGTGGATGGAATCAAAGATCCCTGCAGTTCTTCTGGAGGCCGCTCTCAAGTGACAGGGAGGAGGGAGAGAGAGGCCTGGGAGTCAACAAGCCCCAGATCTTGGGCTTCATCTGGTGGAAGGAGATATCAAATTCTGGATGTCCAGTGAGGCTAAGGCTCCTTGGAATTTCCCACTATGGCTGTTCCATTGGGGTCGACTTGGTCTATGGGCAGTGACCATTGGGGGAGATCTTGCTCTGGAGAGCCAGAGAAGTGCTAAGTACTCCCCCCCCAGCCCCCACCACTTCCTTAGAAACCCCACAGTACTGTGACTGGTGCATTAATGTCCTGTAATTGGCTTTAATTATTTAAAATAATTGTTTTATCATTAGTCTCTTCTGTCTCCTTTCTAATCATGTTTCATCCAATCAAGACTTAAAAAAAAAAACACTGTAAAACCTCATAATACAAAAGTGAGAAAGCTGACACCAAAGCTGGTTTAAATTGGCCTCTAGAAGATTTGACGCTGCTCAATTGAGTTGGTCTTCTGTAATCACAATTCTCTCCTCTCCCCAACCCTGCTAGAAGGCACTCATTAATTATAAATAGAAAATATAAGGGTTGGTTTTCCTGCCTTGCATTCATCACAGAGATGTATAGTAAATGCAGTGAAATTGCATTGCTAAACTTGAACTCATCTTAAAACAAACTGACCTTTAAATTGTCCTTCAAACTTTTGCCCTCAACCCCCATTCCCAAATAACCATTGGTCCACAGACCAACTTTTATTAATGAAATTAAATTTGATTAACTCTATTTGAGCTCAGGCTGAAAAGGTTGGAGAATAGCTTTTACTGCATGCTCTCGGTGAAATCTAGTGTAATGTATTATATTAATATGCTATTTGATTCTCCAACTGAGATAAGGAAACAGAATTATGTTGGCGAATCACAATGCAATCTCAGCCCACACCAAGTCTTCTAAACTAAAGGATATATTTTCTAAAATGAAAAACCAAAGAAAAATAAGAAGTCATGGATGGATGTAATGATTCTCTGCAACGCTGAGGATCAGTCTCTTGTAGTTTGGTCTCAGGGGACCTTGACTCTTCCCCATCATTGCTCTTCATCACTGGTCTTCGTCCAGGCTTTCTCACATTCTCTAAGCCCCTATGTTTTGGTCCTTATCCTGTGCTGCTTTCCTGGTCTTTGAGCAGAGGATGAAATACTAGGATGGCACCATAGGAAAGCCCTCACCCAGCTCCTGAACCCAAACCAAAGTCTGAGCCAATTTAGGATCATAGGACTACTATGTAACTGGCTAGGGCATTTTCTAGTGATATGGAGACCATGGCAGCTCCCTCCCCTGGCTTACCTTCCCACCCTGCCTCCTAAATCCCCTCACCTGGGGCTCAGTAGCTTGGAAGAATAATGTCTGATACAATATATCCTCCTGTGTGCAACTACAAGAATCCTAAGACATGCTGTCAAAGATGTTAGAGTTCACTGCTTATCCTCCTGAAAAGTGACCAGATAACAGGAACTCCACAAGCTCCTGTATACATCTCACATGCCTTCCGGATCTCTTCCACTTCTCTGCATGTGAAGATCTTTTACATGCTCTCTTATTAGTTTTTTCAACTGCAGAATGGAGATGCTTAGAGAAAATACCTATAGCCGTGTGTTTAGATGTAGAAGTTAGGTGAGACACAAACATTTGCAGAACTGAATAGATGAATTAGGAGAATAGTCTAACATATTCTGTGTTTCGTACATTTGTTAAGGATTGAATTGTGTCATGGTTGTCAATGAATTGAAAAATTCATTTGTTACAGTCCTAATGTCCAGCACCTTAGCATGTGACCTGATTTGGAAATAAGCTCATTGAAGATGTAATTGGTGAAGGAGAGGTCATTACGATGGGCCCTAATCCAATATGACTGGTGTCCTTATTAAAAGGGAAATTTGGACATGGAGACACTTACAAGGAGAAGGCCATGGGAACATGAAGACAGCTGTCTGAATGGACGTATGAACCTGAAGGCAAGCCAAGGAGAGGGGCCTGGAACCGATTCTCCCTCGCAGCCTCAGAAGGAATCAACCCTGCCAACACCTTGATGTCAGACTTCAGCCTCCAGAACTTTGTGACAACAAATTTCTGTTGTTTAAGCCACGCAGTTTGTGGTATACACTTTGTTACGGCAGCCCTAGAAAACCATCAATAATACAATATTATGTGGGAGGGAAGAAAGAAAGGAAGAAAATCAGAAAAAAAATTAATGAAAGAAGAATGGGATGAAATAAGAAACTATTCTTTTATAGCACATGTCATTTGAAAAAAGTATCTACTGCAGGGTAGATATTTAATTCTAATTTTACAGGAAAAAAGACCCCCAAAAACCCTGAGGCTTACTCTACACGAATGCTCAAGTTCGCCTCATTTATAAGCTGTGGGATCAAGATTTAAGGCTAAATCTGTATGCCTTCCCAAACATTTGCCATACGATACAAGAAGAAGATTCCAATCCATCCTAGCTATGACTCTTTAGGTTCTAAGAAGCAGAAATCTGCCCTGGTGTATCTGAAAGAATGGTGCCTGGCTTTTGTTTGTTTTACTGAAAGTCTAGAGATAATCTCATGAAATCCAAGGCAGGAAATACCCCTGGGGCTGGCTGAAACTGGAGGGGAATGGAGAATCAGAAGCAGAGGTTGATTCACTCTCATCCCTCAGGGCTTCATGTTTCTCTCTTCTCTGATTCTGTCTGTCATGATGTGTCTGGTGGCCAGGGGCTACTGTGGTCCCTATGATCCCTGCCTCCTCATGTGCATGTCCTTGTGTGAGGCAATAAATGTGGGTTGTTTTAAGCCACTAAATTTGTTGTGATTTGTTATGCTGCAATCTCTGTTTTCATCTTCCAATTTTTTTTGTCTTGTACCTAGCTCTATATGGTTGCTTAGTACTAACAACTCTCACCCATTAGCTCAGGCCCCTACTGCTGGCTCTAACTTCACTCTGTGTCTCAATTCTATTTTTTTCCTTTAAAATAGACTTTATGTTTTAGAGCAGTTTTAGGTTTACAGCAAAATAGAGCAGAAAGCTCAGAGGTTTCTCTTATACCCCACGACCCCACAAATGCACAGCCTTCCTTACCATCAACATTTCACACCAGAGTGATACTTTTGTTACAATTGAACCTACAATGACACATCACTATCATCCAAAATCCATAATTTACATTAAGGTTCACTCTTGGTATTTTATAGTCTATAGTTCGGACAAATGTATAGTGACCTGTATTTACCATTGTAAGATCATACAGTGTATTTTCACCACCCTAAAAAATCCTCTGCACTCTATCTATTCATCCCTCTCTCCCTGCCAACTCCTTGCAACCACTAATATTTTTACTGTATCCATAGTACTGCTTTTTTCCAGAACATTATTTCGTTGGACTCATATAGTTTGTAGCCTTTTCACATAGGCTTCTTTCACTTAGTAATATGCATTTAAGGTTACTACATGTCTTTTCCTGGCTTGATAACTCATTTCTCTTTATCACTGAATAATATTCTATTGTTTGGATGTATCAGTTTATGTAACAATCACCTACTGAAGGCATCTTTGTTCCTATTGCTTCCAAGTTTGGCAATTATGAATAGAGATGTTGTATACATCCAAGTGCAGTTTTTCTGTGTGGACATAAGTTTTCAACTCATTTGGGTAAATACCAAGAAATGATTGACATATTGTATGATAAAAGTATGTTTAGTTTTGTAAGGAACTGCCAAACTGTCTTCCAAAGTGGCTGTATCATTTTGCATCCCACCAGCAGTAAATGAGAGTTCTTTTTGCTCTATGTCCTTGCCAGCATTTGGTATTGTCAGTATTCTGAATTTTGGCCACTTTAATAGATGGTAGTTGCATCTCATTGTTGTTTTAATTTTCAGTTTCTTAATGAGATATGATGTGGAACATTCTTTCATATGTTTGTTTGCAATCTGTATATCATCTTTGGTGAGGTGTGTGTTCAGGTCTTTTGCCCATTTTTAAACCAGTTTTTTTCTTATTGAGGTTTTTTTTCTTATTTCTTATTGAGGCTTTTTTTTTTCTTTTTGCATATTTTGGATAACCATCCTTTTATCAGATATGTCATCTGTAAAATTTTCATCCAGCCTGTGGCTTGTCTTCTCAGTCTCTTGACTGTGGCTTTCACAGAATAGAAGTTATAAATTTTAACGAAGTCCAGGTTCTCAATTCATTCTTTCATGGATTGTCCTTTTGGTGTTGTATCTAAAACATCATCACTGTGTCCAAGGTCATCTAAATTTTGCCTTACGTTATCTTCTAGGAGGTTTATAGTTTTGTGTTTTACATTTAGGTCTATGATACATTCTGAGTTAATTTTTGTGAAGATTATAAGGTCTGCCTCCAGATTCTTTTTTTTGCATGTGGATGTCCAGTTGTTCTAGTGCCATTTGTTGAAAAGACTATCTTTGCTGCATTTTATTGTCTTTGTTCCTTTGCCAAAGATCAGTTGGCCATATATATGTGAGTCTATTTCTGAGTTTTTGATTCTCTCCATTGATTTATTTGTCTGTTCTTTCACTAGTACCACACTGTCTTGATTATTGTAGCTTTGTATTAAGTCTTGAAGTTCAGAACTGTTACTCCTCTGACCTCGTTCTTTGTCAATATTGTGTTGACTACTCTGGGTTTTTTAACTCTCCATGGAAACTCTAGAATAAGTTTGTCAATAATCCATGAAATAAGTTGCTGGGATTCTGAATCTATAGGTCAAGTTAGGAAAAACTGACATCTTGAAAATATTGAGTCTTCCTATCCATGAACATGGAAAATATCCTCATTTATTTTGTTCTTCATAGATTTCTTTTTATCCAAGTTCTATAGTTTTCCTCACATAGATCTTGTACAGATTTTGTTAGATTTATATCTAAGTATTTCATTTTGGGGGGGTTCTACTGTAAATGATATTGTGTTTTTTATTTCAAATTTTATTTATTCATTGCTGGTATATAAGAAAGTGATTGACTTTCTAGTATTAATCTTGTATCCTGAAAACTTGCTATAATTACTTGTTAATTTCAGAAGGTTTTTTGTCAATTCTTTTTGTTTTCTACATAGACAGTTATGTCATCTTCAAACAAAGACAGTTTTATGTCTTTCTTCTTTCCCAATTTATATACCTTTTCTTCCCCTTTTTTTTTGTCTTATTGCATTACCTAGAAGTATGAGGTTGAAAAGGAGTGGTGAGAGGGTACATCCTCACCTTATTCATGATTGTAGTGACAAAGCTTCTAATTTCTCACTGTTAAGTATATTAACTTAGTATCACTTGGTAGTCACTGTTAGTATGATATGATATTAATGTAGGTTTTTGGGTGATGCTCTTTATGCAATTGAGGAATTTCTACTCTATTCCCAGTTTGTTGAGAATTTTTATCATGAATGAGTGTTGGATTTTGTCATATGCTTTTTCTGCATTTATTAATAAAATCATGTGATTTTTTTTCTTTAACCTGTTTATATGATGGATTACATTAATTGATTTTCAAGTGTTGAACCAGTATGGTATACCTGGGATAAATCCCACTTTGTCATGGTGTATAATTCTTTTTATACATTGTTGGATTTGATTTGCTAATATTTTGTTAAGAATTTTTGCGTCTATGTTCATGAAAGATACTATCTCTAGTTTTCTTTTTTTTATAGCGTCTTTGTCTGGTTTTGGTGTTAGGGTAGTGGTAGCTTCATAGAATGGGTAGGAAGTATTTCCTCCTCTTCTGTCTTCTGAAGGAGATTGTAGAGGATTGGTATAGTTTTTCTTTCAATATTTGGTAGAATTCACCAGTGAACCTAGTGCTTTCTGTTTAGAAGGTCATAAATTATTGATTTAGTTTCTTTAATAGATATTGGCTTATTTAGATTGTCTATTTCTTGTGTGAGTTTTAGAAGATTGTATCTTTCAAGAAATTGGCCCATTTCATGTAGGTTATAAAATTTGTGGGCATAGAGTTTTTCATAGTATTCCTTTGGTATCCTTTTAATGACTATGCAACCTGTAGTTATGTTCCCTCTTTCATTTTTGGTACTGGTAATTTGTGTCTTCTCTGTTGTTTTCTTAGTTAGCTTGGCTAGAAACTTATCAATTTTATTGACATTTTCAAAGAACCAGCTTTTTGCTTCATTGGTTTTATCTATTGATTTCCTGTTTTCAAGTTCATTGATTTCTGCTGTAATTTTTATTATTTCTTTTCTTTTGCTTACTTTAGATTTGCTTTGCTCCTCTTTTTCTGGTTTCCTAAGTTGGAAGCTTAGATTTTTGATTTTAGATCTTTCTTCTTTTCTAATGTATACTTTCATTGTTACAAATTTCCCTCTAAGCACTGATTTCACTGCATCCCACAGATTTTGCTAAGTTGTATTTTTATTTTCATTTAGTTCAAAATATTTTAAAATATCTCTTGAGACTTCTCCTTTGACCCACGTGCTATTTAGAAATATGTTGTTTAATCACCAAGGTGTTTTTGGGATTTTCCCGCTATCTTTCTATTATTTATTTCTAGTTTAATTCTATTGTGGCCTGAGAGCAGGCATTATATGATTTCTACTCTTTTAAATTTGTCAAGGTGTGGTTGATTTCTCAGCTTGTTCAGTTTTTTACTTGTTGTTAGGATGAAGTGGTGACTTCCAAGCTCATTACGTGCTGGACTGGAAACCAGAAATTGAAATTTTATAAAAAGAATCTCATTTGTTGCTGGACAGCCCAGTGACAGCCATAGCTGGGATAACTTTGAGGCACTGTGTGCTAGTTAGAGTTCTTGTTTCTAGGATGCCAGATAAGGCAGCTATGCTTTTGGATTTGGGGAAGAACACAAAAACACAGTTACATATGTAATACATACCCTCAGGAGAGCAGTTGCTACATTCAGTGCATATATGCATAGGTAGCATTCAATAATAATTTTTTTAATTTATAATAAAGACTTTACAACTTCACAGATCCTTGGTAAGGCTAAATGGTAGAGCATGGTGTTCAATGTCACACCAAGTTTAAGAGCTATACCACAAGTTTAAGAGCTTGGGGGTAAAATCCTGGCTTGGTCCCAGGTGTCCTCTGTGCTCTCTTGGCATACCTTGCTGGTGATATCTGGGAGACAGAAGACACATCAAATAGTAATGGAAGATCAACAAGAATGTGATCTTGCAGTCCAGTGAGCCCACCAGTTCTGAATCCTTTCATGCTGTTCAGATCTGCTGGGCTGGACTTGGGAGAATGATAAATAGGCTGGCACTGGAGCAATTATTTGCTGGTCAGTTAAAGCAAAAAAACCATGGATGAAATAAGTGAAGGACAATCTATTATATGGGGCACCTGCCAAAACAATTTTTCTAGGGCAGTTGTGCTTTTTTCCCCCTATGGAAAATGAACAGAACAATTTGATGTACAGTCTCACTGCCCCACTCTGGTCTAGACCCACATAACTTCATGCTTGCATAATTGAAATTGTTTTCCCACAGGTTGTCTTGCCTTCTGTCTTTCTCTCTTCCAAAGCATTGTTACTACAGGAAGGTTTATTCTCTAAAATACCTCATTATCATGTACACTCCCTTTTTAAAAGCTTTCAATCCCCCCAACCCCCATATACGAGACAAAGTATAAACTTCACCCAATATTCTAGACCTTCTGTGTTCAGATGACAGTCTTGTCAATAATTTTTTCTCATTATTTATTGGCACCTATATTCACCTCTGGCCATATTGTTTTCCGGAAGACCAAATGTCCCTCTCTATGACTGTGTCTTTGCCTGCACCCTTTCTTTGTTCAAATGGACACTCTCTTCTCTACCCAAACAAATTCTGTGCCTGCTTCAAGTCCTACCAGAACCAGCTTCTTTAAGAAGCTTGTTTTATTTTTATTTTTTGACCTCTTCAATTTCCAGTGTCTCTGTGAAATAGTAAGAAATATATATGTATTTGTCTGTGCCCCTGGTTCTTGACATAGAGATCCTAAAACCCTTGTAAATAGAGGTGCTACAAAAATCTTTTGTTCTAATATTTAGTCTTTGATCCTGGTTCCTGCTGCAGAGCTCCTAAGACCTTTGTAATTTCCTGAGTGATAAGAACGTCTGACACTGGCTCCTAAATCCCTTGAAATATCCTGGGTGATGGAACGCTTCTGTTCTAATGAGGTGACCTTGGTGGGCTCTTGGATGGGGTTCAGTCACCAGAGAGACCAAGCCATGATTAGAAGCTTGGAACTTTAAACCCCTCCCTTCATTCTCCAAGCGGGGAGAATGGCTGGAAATGGAGTTAATAATCGGTCATGTCAAATTGGTGAACCCATCCACATACTGGACGCACCCCAGCTCCATGGGGACAGAAACTCCTGCCCTCAGGACTCTCCCGGACCTATGGATCTCTTCCTCTGGCTGTTCAGTTGTATCCTTTATCATAGTCTTTATTATGTAATAAAGTGGTAAACACAAGTAAGTGTTTCCCTGAGTTTTGTGAGCTGTTCTAGCAAATGATTTAATACAAGGAGGGAGCTGTGAGAACCTCTGATTTGTAACCAAGTTGGATAGAGGTGTGGGTAACCTGGGGACCCACTACTTGCCATTGGCGTCTGAAGTGGAGGGCAGTCTTGTGGGACTGAGCCCTTAACCTGTGTGGTCTGTGCCAACTCTGGTTAGTGTCAGAATTGAATTGAATGGTAGGATACCCAGCTTGTGTTGGAGAGCTAGTCAGTGTGTGGAAAACCCCACACGCCAGGTGTCAGAAGTGGGAGTAAAGGACAAACGTAGGGGTTTTTCTTATACAGTCTTCTGTTTTGGCACTGTCTCATTTCTGGACTGAGACATTCATTTCTACTGAGTCAGTCACTACCGTTCACAGCCGTTTGTTCTGATTTTTAAATCAAGTTCAGAATCAAAGCTCCTTGAGAGCTGGAACCATGCCCGTCCTATCTTTCCTTGTAGTGTTCTCAGGGTCCACCTCCGTGCTGTATGGGGGAGGGTCTCAGTAAATATTTGATGAATGAGTAAGTGGTACAAAGCAAAGTAGCAGTAAAAATGAGTCCAGCTATCCTGCCCTCCAAGGGGAAAGACTGAGTTTCAGTGCCACACTCCTCAAACAGGCTCTGTCACTGATAAACTGTTCTGTTGTGGCTGAGCACAGATGGCATTGTTCTTTCTGACACAAATTAAATCCCTTTGAGCAAGTGTATCTTAAAACATAGAGTGATAACTTATACAGAATGAAACACACGTCTTGGTCTTGTGTAAGTCAACTGTATTCTGCCAGAGGTGGGCTGTGTATGCAGGCATTCCTGGATGAGGTGTTGCATTTGAAATTTAACAGAGTGAAATCCATTAACCTATTAGGGAGCTGGACTCTGGGTTGCAGACCACCTTCCCAAGGTGTCCTGACCACCTGGGCTCCCTGGGCACATCTCAACTTTGATTACTGCTGTAAGATTATAAGGCAACAATGTGAATCTTTTCTAGAACATTTATCAGAAGAAAGCACTTACAATGCACATTGCTTTCTATGTCTATTTCCTCAGACCCCAGTTTTCATCTTTTGTTATAGTTCTGCTTCTTTAAAATTTTTATCTCTAGCTATATTTTTTTGTCTTGTGTTCAAACTGGGTGGGAAAAATCCCTCCTCGTGCCCTATTTTAGAAAACCTGGGCCATGTGAAAGAGAGTGGGCCAGAGAAATTAAGAGATTAGTCACACCTGTCCCTCTGCACGCTTCTGTTGGTCATCACTCTGAATGCCATGGTCACACACAAATGATTTTCCTGAAAAAGCTTTAGCATAGACAGTATAAAATATTTATATGTGTGAGCTAGTTAATTTTATTCTCTCTCCTGGGAGTGGTCAGTTAGCATTTATAGTGTCCTGAAGAGGAATGCACACTCCACTGACAGGCACACTTAGCATTTTAAAAATGCTGAACATGAGTACACAGTTGAGTGTCCTCTGCCCCAAATCCTCAACTATCCTCACCCACAAATCTCTGCACTAGAGGTTGGTTAATTCATGTAAGGACTATTGGAGGTAATTCTTATTTAGGGAAGTGAGAGATTCACATAATATTTGGCATATGTGTGTTGGTTAAAACCTGCCTAGGTCCTTCTGCCCTCCAATGGACAGGGTGCATGAATCTGGGGGCCCAGTAGGCTCTGTGTGCTCCTTTGGAGTGTTGACCTTGACCTAGGGCTCTGCTGCATTCTCCTTCTGGTCTCTTAATTGAGAATTCTGGGTCCGGATCACACAAGGTACCCCAGGAGTGCCGAAGTGACAGAGAGATGGGACTCCATCAAGCTTCCAGGAACAGACTGTTTCATGCCAGCTTACCAAGAAACATGAAACGTGTGTGCTTGCCAAGAAACATGTGTGGCAGAATTGTGTCTGAAACCTACTTTCATGGTGATGTGCCCTTTGGTGGTAGTAAGGCTGTATGGAAGGGATCCTCTTGCCCTTTCTCATCTCTGGACACCACCAACATCTACTGGCAAGAGCAAGCTTACCTTAGTAGGGTTGTCAAAACCACACACGCAAGCTGTTTCTGTCTTGCTCTGCTTGCTTAAAGAATTCCCTCTTATCCCAGAGCCAAGAGCTGAGGATAAGATTATTGTGCCACAAAATGGGAGGTACTTTGAAATTTGAACCCCTTTGTGCCTGGGAATTGTAAACGTCTTACTCAGTAATCTATTTTCACATTTTTCCTCTGGTAATAATAGGATACTCTGATGGTTCATTTTATGTGTCAACCACCCTGGGCTAGGGAGTCGCCAGAGAGCTGGTGAAATACGATTTATGGGTGTGTCTGTGCAGTTGTTTCTGGAAGAGATTTGAATTTGAATCAGTAAACTGAGGAAGGTTACCTTCGCTAGTGGGCATTACCCACTCTGTTGAAAGCCCAAACAAATGGAAAGGAGGGGCAAATTCTGTTTCTCTTCTTGAGCTGAGATGTCCATCTTTTCCTGCTCTCGGACACTGTGGTTCCTGATGCTCAGGCCTTCAGACCCCAGGACTTACACTGATGGCCCCCCTAGTTCTCAGACCTCTGGGCTGAATTATGCCACCTGATTTCCTAGTTCTCTAGCTTTCACGTGGCAGACTGCTGGTCTGCTCACCCTCCATATTTGCATGAGCGAATTCCTGTTATAAGTCTCCTTGTATATATATCAGTATACCTCCTACTGGTTCTGTTTCTCTGCAGAGCGCTAATACAGATACAAGCTTAAGTTGAGGATGTATATTTCCAGATGGCCATTTTAGAGTTTAAAAAATATGAGATTATTATGAACAATTGCTAGGCAAGGAAAATTAGCCTATTTAATTAACCTAAGATGAGATATATATTAATAGTTTAAAACTGAGTCATTAGAAACACAAGGATGACTTATGAACAGTAACAGTCCTACTTAGAATTCTGAAGCGAGACCCCGTGTAATTAGAAAATACATTGTTATGAAATACAGAGAATTAATTAAAGTTAAAATTAGAGGGAGAACATTGAAGATATGTCTTTTGCCCGTGTTTTGTCTCCTAATGTTGTGTTTCTATATCAATCTAAAACAGAACGTGGGTTCTTTCATCTGCAGTCTCCTAGTGATTTTATCTTTCTTTCCCTTCAGATAAATGGTTTTGTTGCTTTCGTCATCTTCCTGGCACATTTTGAACTGCTTTGTCTACTAAAGTGGAAGAAACATGCTTAATAAAGTCAAATGACTTCTTCCTAATGTTAATTCAGTAAAAAATGAACCTCCTAAGAATGGGAATGGATGATCTCATAAAACTTGACTTTAGGCAAAGATACTTGTCTACTTTGTCATTCCAAGAAAGTTATTGCAGTTGAAAAAAGCAAGCATCTCTCCAACTTCTGGCGAAGTTGCTGTTTGCAGCCTAACAGACAAAATGAGCACAGGTAGATCTTCCTGAAGTTAGCTGAGGTCAACATGCTTGCTTTAGAACTTTACACGGCCCGCCAGAATCACCTGGACTGCCGACGGAAATAAACAGTCTCGCTTCTAGTTTATTACTTCTACCTCTGTTTTGAAAAGAAATGAAAAAGTCCCAGATGTAAGATAGCAAATCTGTGAGAAATTCTGTATTCACCAACTGTTTTAATAAAAACAAAAGTCTTTCCAAGATGCAGCATTTTTAATTCAAGGAGGATTTTTTTGTAAAGTATTTTTTCTTTTTATTTAAAGGTTCTAATAGGTTATTTGTGTGAGTTTAATGGACCTTTCAGACTGAAATAGTACTTTCAAGATGACCTTGCTGTCAAAAAAAGTGAATACTTGAAAGTAACAAAGCCTTAACATTTGTATAGCATTTTAGAATATACAGAGCACTTTGCTTATTCAAGCCTCACAATGACCCTGTTAGATAAACAGTATTTCCATTTTATATATGAGTGTCTGGAAGCTCAAAGAAATCAAATATATTGCCTAATATTATGTTCACAGTGGTGGACTGTTAACTGGAACCCATCAATTGCAAATCCAGCTTTCTTGAGAAAAAAATACACTCTCTTTAAAGTATCAACTGGAGGAAAAATTGAGACCACCCTTAGCCTTCTAGGGGAGTAGCCACCTTTCCTAGGCAGTGGTGCCTTCATCTGTACCATTTCCTCTGAAACAGAAGTTATTTTCTTTTGCAACTGTGCATCATATTTATAATAGCTTATTGATCAAAGCCAAGTCCCCTTTCAAAGCAAGGAGGAAGCCAAGTACCTCTTCCTTGTGTGTTAGTTTTTCAGCAGAAGGCACTGGTTTTGCAGTCCCAGCTCTTCTGCATGAGCCATTGTGCATTTACACCCACTCCCCTCTCTCCCCCATGCAGTCGATCATGCTTAGGCACGAGAAAGCAACGGCTTTGGTCTAAAGATGCAGAGCAAGCTGAACTTGTCACGGACTACTCGGAACATTCTTCATTAGCCTCAGCTGCACTCCTGCTCATCAAGAACTGTCCCTGTCATTATATGGCTGATTTATCTTAGCTGTTTATGTGGACCGCTTTTTGGCATTCGTGTTTTAAACTTTAGAAAAATGTTGAACCTCATGCATCAAGCTGCCTACTTTCTTCTGTCCTGAAGTCGGTATAAGGACATTTTGCTTTGTTTCTTGGCCAAATACGTAAAAACTGAACTACACGAAGAAATCTACTGGGAAGTGGCTTCACCAACAAGGATGTTCCCTGGCACTGAGGCTGACGACATCATTGTAAAGTCTCCAGTGTCCAGTAACTCTGTTTCTAACCTGCCTTAATATCTGTAGGTGACCCGAGTGGAATTACCTTACCTGTATCAGTCTGCTCAGGCTGCCATAACAAAATATTACAGATTAGCTGCCTTAAACAACAGAGATGTATTTTCTCACAATCCTGGAGGCTGGACGTCCAAGATCAAGGTGTCAATGGTGTGGTTTATTCTGAGGCTTCTCTCCTTGGCTTGAGACGGCCGCCTTCTCACCATGTACTCACATGGACCTTCCGCTGTTGTTTCTTTTCGCGTGTCCAAATTTCCTCTTCGTATAAGGACACCAATCAGATTGCAGTAGGGTCCACGCGAAAGACATCATTTTAATTTAATTACCTCATTAAAGACCGTGACACAAAATACAGTTACATTTTGGGTACTGGGGGTTGGAACATCAACATACGAATTTTGGGAGACTACAAATCAGCTCACACTTACTTTAGTGCATGTGATGACTGTCCCCATTCCCTTCCCAAAGTTAGGAGCCATCCTATCACTTTTTTTTTTTTTTTTTTTGCTGTACGCGGGCCTCTCACTGTCGCGGCCTCTCCCGTTGCGGAGCACAGGCTCCAGACGCGCAGGCCCAGCGGCCATGGCTCACGGGCCCAGCCGCTCCGCAGCATGTGGGATCTTCCCGGACCGGGGCGCGAACCCGCGGCCCCTGCGTCGGCAGGCGGACTCTCAACCACTGCGCCACCAGGGAAGCCCATCATCCTATCACTTTTGATCAAAGCACCCTAAGCCCCTGCAGGCTGTGTCAGGTGCTGTATGTCAGGGACAGTTCCCATACCCGTCTGATCCTTGATCCCTGAGCAGCTCTTAAAGGTGCAGGTTTAGGGCACCCTCCCCCATCTCCCTCCGAGCGTCTTAAGCAATAGTCAGGTCTTAGGAATCTATTCTGTTTTTACAAAATAGAAAAGTCCCTCAGGGGATAGATGTACAAAGACAAACATGCATTGTTTAGTTCTTCCCTCTGGGAAGGGGCCGGAGAGCAAGAGTAGAAAGAGACTCATCTCATTGTTACCCACGTGGGTGCTGTTTAGATTTCTTTTGTATTTGTGTTATTTTTTAAAATAAAAATGTATTTGTTAATTTAAAAATAAAGCCTTTTTTTCAAGTGGATCTTTGACCAGTCTAATTGGAAAACTACGGTTGAGCGAACCTTGGGCTCTGTCTAGGAGCATGTATTTTAAGATCAGTACCCATCTGTGCTAAGGAGGTCGGAGGTGGGGTCTTAGTGGGGCTTCAGGATGAGGCAGAACAGACTGGCAGACTCACAGACAGAAGCGTAGGTGGCTCAGGTGACCTACGAGATGATGGACAGGAGAAAATATGAAATGGAAAGCCAGGTCAACCAAGGCATTACCCAGATATTAGTAAAGGAAGGCAGGACGGGACCTGCCAAGATTCCCTGGACCATGAGGCCCAGCAGTTCTTGCCTCTGCCTGCACGTAAGGATTAGCTGGGCGGCATTAAACATACTGCTCCCCGGGCCCCATTCCAGAGAGCCTGATGGACTTGGTCTGGGTAGACGTACAGGCATCAGCAGTTTCTAAAAGCTGCCTGGATGATTCTGACGTGGGGCACGTGGCCTTGGCTGGAGCACAATCAATGGTCAGGTTTGCCCTGCACACGCCTGGGAGTGACCATGGGGCAAGTGAACGCAGGGCTCCTTGGCCAGTTTATTCCTTATCAGTGAAGGAAGAAGGAAATAGAAATGAGCCTTAGTCTTCTGGAGAAGGGCTGTCTTCCTGAGCATAAGACTCTGTTACCTGGCCCCAAGCCTGCTTCCACTGGCCCAGCCAGCCAGCCAGGGGAGGGTTACAAAGGAAAGAATGGGCAGAGAAAGCGCTTCTCCCTAGCAGTTCTGGAATTCCAGACACGGAGTGGTGGTGGGGTGCCCAGGGCGGGGGATCATGAAGAAGATACGCAGTGAATTTCTAGCCTAGACCATTGATTCTTAATCTTACCTGTATATTGGCGTCTCTGGGAAGTTTTAACCACTGCTGATACCTGGGCCTCTCCCTGAGGTTGACGCGTATGTATGAGGCTCATCCTGGGCACAAGCATTTTCTGAAGTTCCCCCAGTGATTCCAATACCTAGTGACTAAGATCTGCTGGCTTATCAAAGATGTCTTTGGAAAGGAAAGAGTAGAAAGGGAAGAAAAAGGCGGCAATGCCTGGGTACAGTTGCAGGGAAGAGTTCTCCAAAGCTTGAGAAATGAGTACTGAGGTGATTGGGTTGCGGTGTGGGAAGAAGAGTCAGTGAGAACCTTCCTCACACTCAAAATTCACTTAGCATTTCAAAGACTGAGGCTGGCGCACTCAGATCCGTATGCCTTCCACAGCCTGTCTACAAGGATGGTCCTTCTGCTTTGAAATCTAGGCTGAGAGCCTGTTTGCCTGGAGTAGGAAGATGACATGAGGTAGAGGAAGAAAAACCCTGAAATCTGGCTCTTCTGGGTCAGAGTTTTGTGGGGAGAAGGATTGAGAGAGAGGATAGAGAAGGGGATGTGTGTTGGGAACACATGGATTCTGCTGGGCAGTGACATTCCAGATGTAACAGCCAGTACAGAACGTTGGGTGGATCATAAGGGTAGGCAGCCCGAGGGTCCTGGGGAAGCCAGAGAGGGTGAGGTGGGACGCTGTGGCATCGGGTCTCCAGGTTCTGCCTTTTTCATTGGCATATAGTGGGGCTCTGCCCTTGGGGTTCTGGGGGAGAAGCACTTTGGAGACTTGGAGCACAGACATTCTTTAATACTTTAACAAGTGCTCCAGCTGCAAGGGTGGGTGCTGGCTGAATGTGAGCCTTGGTCTAACATCTGTTCTCTGGGCTTCTACCTGCAGAGGAGGATGTGCATGCTGGCATTCTAGATGAGCCTACGGGGACACCATGGGCTGTGGGCTCTTTTGCCCAATTTGCTTCTAGGATTCTGGAAAAACAGCAGCCACATGGAGGGACGTATACCTGGTGGGTTAGCGGGGCTTGTGGGTGTGGGCTGAGCCCTCTGGACCCATACCTGTGGTTGGGACTCAGAGTTCATCTGCCCTTGGCCCCAAAGAACTTATTCATATGAGTTATATCTATCAAAATGTACCATATTCAAAATTGACTTTTTAAAATATATGTTTAATAATTCATTAAAGGCAATAATGATAAATGTATTACATGACAATGTAAATAATATATTTCTATGAAAAATAACAGTATTCTCCAAAGCAAAACATATTTGGTGAGAGATTGGCATTGTTTTATGCTCTTTTCTGCGTTTCTCGTTAATGGAAGAAGGCTGCCTTCTCACATCTGCTTCTGTGCTCAGTCCTGGAAATTTGCTCTTTTCCAGATACGAGGCTGGAGAAGGGAGGGGTATTTAATGTTTTTCTGTTTTTGTTACCCCAGATACTTGTAGATGCTCTTCTTTGATATTACATCAAAACCCCACTAAAGACTAGTGGTGGGGACTTCCCTGGTGGTGCAGTGGTTAAGAATCCCCCTGCCAGTGCAGGGGACAGGGGTTCGATCCCTGGTCCGGGAAGATCCCACATGCCGCGGAGCAACTAAGCCCGTGAGCCACAACTACTAATCCTGCGCTCTAGAGCCCACGAGCCACAGCTACTGAGTTCACGCTCTAGAGCCCGTGAGCCACAACTACTGAAGCTTGCGCACCTAGAGCCCATGTTCCGCACCAAGAGAAGCCATCGCAATGAGAAGCCCGCGCACCGCAACAAAGAGTAGCCCCCGCTCGCCGCAATTAGAAAAAGCCCGCGCTCAGCAATGAAGATTCAACACAGCCAAAAAATAAATAAATAAAATAATTTATTTAAAAAAAAGTCTAGTGAGGGGATGAGGTACATAAAGCCAAATATTGACTTAATAATAGTACAGATATAGCTTTGACTTCGTGGCCTCTCGAGAGGGTCATAGTATCTCAAGCGATGCCCGGAGACATTCTGAGAATTGTTGAGGGAGAGGAAGGATGCTGCCCTGAAGGGACGTCCACGGGGAAGAACGGGGCTCTGCACAAACCCTGTATAATCAACTTTTGGCTACGATTTCTCCTCTATGTCTCTTTGCTCTGTGTGCAGTTGTTTCTTGCTTTTGGAATCCTGTGTTAAGGCTGATATGTGGTTATAAGTAAGTCGCAGTGGCCTTCAAAACCAGAGCCAGGCAATTTCACCGGGTCAGTCATTTAAACTTTGAATTGTTCAAAGAAAAATAAACAGTAAAGGAAAGCCAACTAAAAATGGTTCTTTCCCATTCTGAGGGTTGTCTTTTTGCCTTGTTTATGGTTTCCTTTGCTGTGCAAAAGCTTTTAAGTTTAATTAGGTCCCATTTGTTTATTTTTGTTTTTATTTTCATTACTTTAGGAGGTGGATCAAAAAAGATCTTGCTGTGATTTATGTCAAAATGTGTTCTACCTATGTTTTCCTCTAAGAGGTTTTTTTAATACATCTTTATTGGAGTATAATTGCTTCACAATACTGTGTTAGTTTCTGTTGTACAACAAAGTGAATCAGCCATATGCACACATATATCCCCATATCCCCTCCGCCTTGAGCATCTCTCCCACCCTCCTTATCCCACCCCTTTATGTCTTCACAAAGCACCGAGCTGATCTCCCTGTGCTATGCTGCTGCTTCCCACTAGCTATTTTACATGTGGTAGTGTATATACGTCAATGCTACTCTCGCTTCCCCTTACCCTCCCCCCAGTCCTCAAGTCCATTCTCGATGTCTATGTCTTTATTCCTGCCCTGCCACTAGGTTCATCAGTACCATTTTTGGTTTTTTTTTAGATTCCATATATATGCGTTAGCATACGGTATTTGTTTTTCTCTTTCTGACCTACTTCACTCTGTATGACAGACAGCATACACAAACAACACACCACCTCACTACAAATAACACAATTTCATTTCTTTTTATGACTGAGTAATATTCCATTGTATATACAAGCCACATCTTCTTTATCCATTCATCTGTCGACAGACATTTAGGTAGCTTCCATGTCCTGAGTATTATAAATAGAGCTGCAGTGAACATTGTGGTACATGACTCTTTCTGAATTATGGTTTTCTCAGGGTATATGCCCAGTAGTGGGATTGCTGGGTCATATGGTAGCTCTATTTTTAGATTTTTAAGGAGACTCCATATCATTTTCCATAGTGGCTGCACCAATTCACATTCCCACCAACAATACAGGAGGGTTCCCTTTTCTCCACACCCTTTCCAGCATTTATTGTTTCTAGATTTTTTGATGATGGCCATTCTAACAGGTGTGAGGTGATACCTCATTGTAGTTTTGATTTGCATTTCTCTAATAATTAGTGATGTTGAGCATCTTTTCATGTGTTTGTTGGTCATCTGTATGTCTTCTTTGGTGCAATGTCTATTTAGGTCTTCCACCCATTTTTTAATTGGGTTGTTTGTTTTTGATATTGAGCTCCATGAGCTGTTTGTATATTTTGGAGATTAACCCTTTGTCTGTTGTTTCATTATGGTTTCCTTTGCTGTGCAAATGCCTTTAAGTTTAATTAGGTCCCATTTGTTTATTTTTGTTTTTATTTTCATTACTCTAGGAGGTGGGTCAAAAAAGATCTTGCTGTAGTTTATGTCAAAGAGCATTTTTCCTATGTTTTCCTCTAAGAGTTTTATAGTGTCAGGTCTTACATTTAGGTCTTTAATCCATTTGGAGTTTATTTTTGTGTATGGTGTTAGGGAGTGTTCTAATTTCATTCTTTTACATGTAGCTGTCCTGTTTTCCCAGCACCACTTATTGAAGAGACTAGCATTAATCTCCAAAATCTAGAAACAATAAATGCTGGAGAGGGTGTGGAGAAAAGGGAACCCTCATGTACTATTGGTGGGAGTGTAAATTGATACAACCACTATGGAGAACAGTATGGAGGTTCCTTAAAAAACTAAAAATAGAATTACCATATGACACAGCAATCCCACTACTAGGCATATACCCTGAGAAAACCATAATTCAAAAAAATACATGCACCCCAATGTTCATAGCAGCACTATTCACAATAGCCAGGACATGGAAACAACCTAAATGTCCATCAACAGAGGAATGGATGAAGAAGATGTGGTACATATTTACAATGGAACATTACTCAGCCATAATAAGGGACGAAACTGGGTCATTTGTAGAGATATGGATGGACCAAGAGACTGTCATACAGAGTAAAGTAAGTCAGAAAGAGAATGCATATATTAATGCATATATGTGAAATCTAGAAAAATGGTATAGATGATCCTCTTTGCAAAGCAGAAATAGAGACACAGACGTAAAAACAAACATATGGATAACAAGGGGGAAGGGGTTGGGAGGAATTGGGAGATTGGGATTGACATATATACACTATTGATACTATGTATAAAATAGATAACTAATGAGAACCTACTATATAGGACAGGGAACTCTACTTAATGCACTGTGGTGACCTGAATGGGAAGGAAGTCCAAAAGGGAGGGGATATATGTACATGTATGGCTGATTCACTTTGCTCTACAGTAGAAACTAATACAACATCGTGAAGCAACTATACTCCAATAAAAATTAATTAAAAATATAAAAGTGGTTCTTTCACATGGACACTCACGTGTTTAAGATGTTAGTTTTTATAGACTCTCATTCCTGCTCATGCCAAACTTTTTTTTTTCTTTCTTTAGGTCACTTTTAGGGGATCAGATCAGACTCTCAAATTTTGCTTTCAGGTGACTCTGTGATATTCTTTATCATTTTGGAATGATGTGAGCCCTGCGGGGAGGAGGATGCACTGCTGAGCAGATACCAGATCTGGATGGAGTAAAAGTGGGAGCATGGAGGGATATACTGAAGTCACTGGTCTTCACATGTTAGGAGGGGGTGGGTTCCTTAAAGGAAGATTAGGTTTTAGGGTGAATTTGAGGGTTAAATCTTAAAACAGGCCAGGGTGAGTCTATGGGTAAACTTAGGATAAAGTATTTGAATTGCAGATGAGAGCAGGTTAGGAGTTTTGTGCCCTTAACCACTGTAGCTGCCTTTGGTGAGTGGAACGTCTCCTGGTTTCTTTTGACTTTACCATTTCTACTTCCTCTGTAGGCATATCCTACCCAACTTGGCCATGAACCTGTGGGATTTCTGAAGGTTGGATCTTGGGTCCCTTTTTCTCCCTACCCCAGATTCTATCCTTAGGGGATCTCACCCATACTCACAGCTTCATAACCTGGAAACCCTGTTGTCTCACAAATTGATATCTTCAGCTCTGACTTTACTCTGATCCTATATTAAACTTCTATATTGACATTTCTACTGGGATATCTCAAATATCCCTTACACTGCACTTGTCCGAATGCAGATGCACATTCCTCACCAAGTGTGGTCTTCTTTCTGTGTTGTGTGTTGCCGTGAACGTCACCCCCCAGGTTTCTAGTCGGAGACCTTTGAGGCCTTCCTCACCCTCGTGCTTCCCCAGCCCTGTTTAATCCCTTCCTATGTTCTGATGAACCCATGTCCACTTGTCACCTCCTCCAGGCCCGCTGGGGTACCATGGCCTCCCGTGGGATTTTGGCTGCCGTCTCCTAAGGCCTCTTTGCATCCTCTGTTGCCCCACAATCTGCTCCATATAATAAAGTCAGAATCACCACTGGAAAATGCAAAAATACAAATCTGGTCATGCAGTCCACCCTCCTGATAAAAAGCAGTGACCCAAAATACCCTTTGTGATGATTTAATGCAAACTGTAAGCTCAAGGGCTTAACTCAAAATGGAAACTGCTTTCCTGGTGGAGCGTGGAACTCCAGCTGAGTCTGGTTCTTTGAGCTCTAGTTGGGCCTGCATGGTTCTGAGCCAGCCAGAGATGCAGATAGAGTTCATACAGAGAATTTGGGGCTCTATTCCTACCAGACACTCACCCCCCATTGGTTTCCAGATGCTGGGGTTTTTCCATCTCTCTCTTCTCATCTGCAATTCAATAAGACTGCAAATTTTCACCTACTCCTGCATGCTACACACTGGGGTCTGTCCTCAGAGCAAAAGGCACAGACAAGCTCCTATCCCTTTTTCAAATAAACATCACCATCTCTTCAGTCTCTGCCTGCTTTAGTCACCCTCCAACACCCTTCAGGCAGTTGCTTATTATATCTGGTCTCAAGTTTGTAGGATTTTTTTTTTTAACAGTTTAAGGGAGTTTCTTTTTTAATTTTTTTTTTTTTAATAATTTGCAGGGATGTTGGTCCCATAGGAATTACTGAGCCATTATCAGAAGTACAAACTCAAATCTAAAATTCTCAAGCTGGCCTTCAAGCTTGCTTTTTATGTGTTCCCCTCTCTTCATCCCAGAAATGCTCCCCAAACACTCTTCCCTTTGGCCACACTTGTCAGTTTTCACTTCCTCAATGGTGCCACCCTCCTTCCACCATCTTGGCCTTGTCCACGCTTTCTTTCTCCATGACCTGAGCGCTCTCTCCCTTTCCTCAGCTCCACATAGTTGAAGAAAGATGCTCTTCCTCTGGGGGAGTCAGGCACTGCTTTCTCAGAAATGTTCCCTGTATCCCCTCCAGGTCCTTTCTCTGTTATATACTGTGAGCACCATGGATGTTTCCTTTGTGTCTTTATTTATTTATTTGTTAAACTTTTTATTTTATATTGGAGTAGAGCCAATTAACAATGTTGTGAGAGTTTCAGGTGCACAGCAAAGCGACTCAGCCATACATACACATGTATCCATTCTCCCCCAAATTCCCCTCCCATCCAGGCTACCACATAACATTGAGCAGACTTCCCTGTGTTATACAGTAGGTCCTTGCTGGCTATCCATCTTAAATATAGCACTGTGTACATGTCAATCCCAAACTCCCTAACTGTCTCTTCTCCCCACACCCTTCCTCCCTGGTAACCATAAGTTCATTCTCTAAGTCTGTGAGTCTCTTTCTGTTTTATAAATAAGTTCACTTGTATCATTTCTTTTGAGATTCCCCATATAAGTGATATCATCTGATATTTCGCTTTCTCTGTCTGACTTACTTCACTCAGTATGACAACCTCTAGGTCCATCCATGTTGCTGCAGATGGCATTATTTCATTCTTTTTTAAGGCTGAGTAATATTTCATCGTGTATACACCACATCTCCTTTGTCCATTCCTCTGTCGATGGACTTTTAGGTTGCTTGTGCATTTATATTGGCTGTAATTTGGCGTTTGTTTCTGGAACTCTGATTCATGTCTAGTTCCTCAGTCAGACTATAGGCTGGTGAGGTCTGGGACCATTTTGGGGGGATGACAGTGAGACACTCTCTCACCACTGTGTATAACTCCTGGTCCATCCCAGGAAGTGCTTGCTCAGCAATTTACATGCTTTGTACATAAGGCTCTCCATACATGCATTACGGATTGATTAATTTTAAAAATAATCCAGCAGAGTGTGGAAGGTTAGGACAGCAGAAGTCTGTTCCTATTGCTAAGCTGGTTTAGAGTGGGCAGAGCGTTAAGAGTCTTTCGGGCTTTGGGGAAGTGACTCAGCAGAGAAAATGCAGGCGAGGTCGAATCCATTTTTTTGGAGACTCATTCTTTGTGACTGTTAACTCTTTGTCAGTCAGTCTAGAGCAAGAAGAGAAAAGGCAGAAAGTTGGGGTGTTTCAGCATCAGGCAGCCACTGTGGAAACTCAGCCATGAGGCTGCCCCAGATGGAAAGGGAGGGAGAGAGGAAGGGGCACTGGAGGAGGAAGGGTTGTCTGGGTGTGGGGAGGTTATGGTGGGATGAACAGTGAGAGAATCAGAGGTTATGGGTCACATCAGTGATTCTCTCCAGCTTTGTCTAAGCCCCAGCTCTGTCGAGGTACTTAGGATTGGTCCAGGGCAGCAGGCTGTTTCCACTCTTCCGCCTCTGCTCCTGTTTCCTTGCTATATTGTGTGAATCCTAACCCCTTTCTGGGAGTACTCCTACTTAGCTTTCAAGTTTCTGCTCAAAGTTCCATCGATTATCTTTTCTCTTCAGGCAAACTGACTTTCTTTCTTTTTTTCTTTCTTTCTATCTTTCTCTCTTTCTTCCTTCCTTCTTTTTTTTTTTTGAATCTTTTCTTTTTATTCCTGTGTAATGTCCATATATTTTTCTATTTCCCTAGTTATGCTTGTTACAACTTATCACACTTGTTCATTTTCATATCTGCTTTCCCTGTTGGACTGTAAGCTCTTCACTACAGAGTCCAGGTCTTATTCACCTTTTATCTGTAGTACGAGCTCAGTGACAAGCACACAGTCAACGTTGTATAAATGGTTATGGTTGGAACAAGTGAGTAAATGATGACAGGTGTTCTGGGTGGTTTGGGGGTTTGGGACACCACCTTTTATATACAGGTGGTGGTGGAAAAGGCTTGTGTGATGAGTCGAGTATTGGGGGATGACAAAGGCAACATGTGGATAATCAAAGACAGTGGAGTGAATGTGGTCAGGGAAGTAGGAAGAAAAGGTCTTGAAGTTCTCTGTGACCAGGGTGCTGAGGAAACTGGGGAAGACAGGATGAGATTTGCTGGGAGTTAAATCACTGCCTGTGATTATTAGTTTGTGGTGTGATCAGGTTACCTTTCAGTTAAAAGAAAAGTGATGGCTGGATATGGACAACTGAAACTCCCTTGTCCTACTGATAGAATGTAAATTGGTTCTATTACTTTGGAAAACAGTTTGGCAGGACCTACTCAAGTGAACACACATACAGTTTATGCCTCAACAGTTTCACCCTCAATAGTAATGCAGACATGTGTGCACCAAAAGCTGTGTGTGAGAACATTCCCAGTGCCATTAGACATAATGGTCCTAAACGAGAAGCAACCCCAATGTCCATTAACATATAGAGTGAAGTAAATCAGAAAGAGAAAAATAAATACCTTATGCTAACGCATATATATGGAATCTAAAAAAAAAAAAAAGGTACTGATGAACCTAATTGCAGGGCAGAAATAAAGAGGTAGACATAGAGAATGGACTTGATGACATGGGTGGGAGGGCGAAGCTGGGGTGAAGTGAGAGTAACGTTGACATATATACACTACCGAATGTAAAATAGTTGGCTGGTGGGAGGCAGCAGAATAGCACAGGGAGATCGGCTCTGGTGTTTTGCGATGACGTAGAAGGGTGGGATAGGGAGTGTGGGAAGAAGGCTTAAGTGGGAGGGGCTATGGGGACATGTGTATGCATATGGCTGATTCGCTTTGTTGTGCAACAGAAACTAACAGTATTGTGAATCAATTATACTCCAATAAAGATCTATTAAAAAAAGGTTAAATAAATTAACATTCAACCCCCCCCCCAAAAAAAAACAATAGGATGGATAGATTTTGGTAAATTCAATAATGCAGTAAACTTCTATACAGACATGAAAATCAGTGAAATACTGCAGAATGAAATGACATGGATAAATCTCACAAACATAGTGTTAAAAGAAAGAAGGCAGACAGAAAAAATATGAGAGTATGAGAGTCAGTATTTTATAAAGCTTAAGAAAAAGGGAAACTTCTATTGTGTTAAGGCCAGGAGAGTTGCTACATTTGGGGAAAAATCAAGAGGTAGTAATTGGGAGAAGGCTCGAAGGGGCTTGTGTTGTGTGGGAGTGTTTTATTTCATGACCGAGGTAATGGTTACGTGGATGTTTTACTTCTTGATAATTCATTGAAATGCATACATGGGCCTTGTAAACTCCATCTGTGTGCTTAACTACAATAAAAGAACTTATTTCAAAAATATAAATAATGTTATATATTTTAAGTTAGTAAAAAGGTAGCTACCATCCTCAGTTTTCTTAATATCATTTCTCTACGAGAAACCAGTTCTTTGATACTGCTCATAATTTTAGTGATGTTTCTTCCCCAATGTACTTTTCCTTATTTATTTGCAAATCGATTTTCAAATGACCACTTTGCTAGTTTTGTTAGAAAGAATTCTAACCTGTGTTTTATATTTCATATGCATTTATTACACCAATGCCTTCCTTCCTTAAAAGGTTAATTTGCTGCCATGTCATCCTTCCCCTGCCCTCTTTTCTGACTCATTGACACATGTTCTTCTCCCACATAAATTTTCAGTTGATCAAATCATTCTTTTTCTCTTAAAGGATGAATTTTAATTGGAGGCTGCAGAGAGCTATTGATGAAACTGTACCTTCTCATACTTGAGCTTCTTTTTTCCCTGACTTATACCATTTGTAGTTCAATTTCTTAAAACATCCAAACTTAACAACACCACATAACTGAAAAATGTTTGATCAGAGACAATTAGAGCAGTGCTGCAGAAACAAAGTTATGGTATATTATAGCAAGAGATTGGATCCTGTTACACTAAATAATTTGTGTTTGTGTTTTGCCTACAGTGATATCTACATAAAGCAAATGAAAGGAATTAATACTGTCTCTTGTTAGCCAAGTCAGCAGTCTTTGAATTTCAAAGTGATCACAAATCTTGTATTTTTAACCAAACGGTTTCACTTATATTTAACTTTTCTTCAAAAAAAGAAATTATAAATTCATAATGATTATCAAAACATCAAAATTTCATTGAATATCGGTAATTTATTCAACATTGGAGAGGCAGTACCATGTATAGATGGAAACAGGGGCTCAGGATCAGACTGCTGGGGTTTGAATCCCGACCCCTGTATCAACTGAGTGACCTTTGGTGAGTCATTTATCCTTTTGGTACCTCAATTTCTTTGTCTGTAAAAAAATGTCATTGTGAAGATGAAAAGAATTATCCATGTATATGGCCTCTCTGCCTGGTACACAGTAGGTACTCAGTACACACTAGTTGTTTTGCTGGTTTTGTTGCCGTTGTTACATCTGTGTTGCAACTGGTGAACTATTATTTAGGACTGAGAGTGAATGTCAGTTTAAAATGGAAAGCTATATTTTTGTGTAGCAAGGGTCCATGTGACAACAAAAAGCACAATTTGAATGATAGGGAATGTAGAAAAAGAAACGATTTCTTTTTAAATACAGCTATTTTCTAGAAAAAGGTCAAAGTTATTTGGAGCTAAGGTTTAAATAAGGGTATTAGCTGAGAGAGAGAAATTAGTGTTGGAGAGAGTGCCAACTGTTGATTGCCAGGCTGACAGCTTAATAATAGTTGGGGTGACAGGACAGACAAAATCTACCCATTATGATTCCTGTGGAAATGATACCTTAGTAACCAATAATAGTAATTTTTGTCTCAACAATTAAGATGAAAATGTATCACATTAGATATTCCATTATGCTTATTCTAAGTACATGAGAAAGCCTAAGTTCCTCAGAACTGCCCAGTAAGGACCAGAAGAACTCCCAGCTCAAGAGAGATAAAAATACCATTTATACCATTGAGTTTTTAGTGCAGCTTGTTACAAAGCAATAGCTAGCTGGCACAATCAATTTTATCTGAAGGGCTGAGAAGCTTTGTCTTTAAATATTAGTGATATGTTCTCAAGGTCCTCAATCTTTCTAATCTCTGTTACTAAATACATGATGTCGACCACATCAGTGCAAAATATGCTTTCAGATTCCCCAGTCTGATCTTCTAGTTGGTCCCTCATTTGAGCCTGACTTGAATTTTATCTAGCAAATGGTATCTCTGGTGATGGACTTGGTATCAGACTCTCCTTGTCTACAACCTGCATTTATTTTGTAGGCAGACTTCATCCTTATCTGCCTCTGAACTCTCAATGTCTGATCTTGGGTTGGCCTCCACTTCTGACTTTGCTACCCCAGCATTGGCCCTGGTAGCTAGAAGGAGACTGTGTTGTCATCTACACCAGTGGTGGGACTGTGTTGTCATCTACACTCTTAACTGGGGGCACTTTTGGCACCCAGCAGATGTGTGGCAATGTCTGGAGACATTTTTGGCTGTCACCACTGGGGGAGGTAGGACTATTGGCATCTTGTGGATAGAAGCTATGGGTGCTGCTCAACATTCTACAATGTATAAGAGAGCCCCCCCCCCACAACAAAGAATTATCAGTAGCGCTGAGATCAAGAAACCCTGGTCTAGATCTGTCACAGAAAATGGGTCCCTCGACAGAAAAGTCTCTAATCTCCAACAGCTGCCCTTGGGTGTCCACCTCTCTGGGCCCCAGCTCTTCTCATAGCAAGTCTCAACAGCAAGGTTGCTCACTCTCTGATAAACTGTGATTTATCCAACTGAGCCAAAATTCCTCAAAAAGCAGGTGTCTTCCCCAGAGATTGTATGAGAGTCTTTTCATGATCATAACCCCAGTTTCTACCTTAACCAGCTCCAGGACATATAACAATACCAAAATTATTCAGAAATGAATCCATGATTTCATAATCTGGAAACTTCATAAAAATCCTTAAAGAAGATAAACAATTATTCTCTTTTAATTATATTTTAAGTTTGACTGAACTTTGTAATTTGTGCTTTCAAACACAATAGTAGTTTCCTCCAATGAAGCCCAGGTGGAATTTGAGTTTATTAAGCATGCCTTCTTTAGGGGACTTTGTCTTTATTGTTGATAAAGAAAAAACTAACCCAAACTAGATAAGGAATATCTCTGCCCCAGAATAGAGACAGGGACATCCTAGTTATCTGTTTCTCTATCAGGTATAAACAGTAGGCTCCACTGATATGGAGTCTCTGATAATTTAGCAAAAGAATGCATCAGGCAACATCTTGACCACATCAGAGATATGGCTCACACAGACAGAGAGAGAAAGCTGTAGCTATTTCTTTGTACAGTTTGACCTTACCACTCCTGGAACTTGTGTTGTATTCCTAGCTGACATAACCTAGTTTGTATACAGAAATCATGTCCTTATCAATCAGAGAAGTAGAACCACAACAGTGGTATGGAGTATGGGGATGCTGTTGGAACCTTCTGTGCTACTTGTTGCCATGGTATCCGGTTTCTGCTTTGAGGGCTGAGCATGAAGTTGCTGTAGGTCCACCCGAATGACAATTGGAAAGCTGCATGTAGAAGGGCATAGAGACACACTGGAGCACCCAAGGAAGAGCAGGACCCTGAGAAGGAAAAATGGAATGTGCATATGTTGTTCACTGTCTCCATCAGTGCTGTGGACAGACACACCCTCTACTACAGAGCTACACGTGTGCCAGTCCCACGCTTTGGACAAGTTGAAGAAGACCTCGTGGCCTGTGAGATCATTATTACTGATTCTTCCTTTTGCCTCAGACTGCTATATGGCTTGTTCCTGCACTGTGACCCCTCCTGTCTATTTAATATTGGGATAATTTTTTCACTGTATATTTTTCTGCATTCATTTAAAAAATCACATTAATACAGTATCTCTCTTGATTATTGGGTTTTTTGATTCCCCCTTAAATTGTGTGCCCTGAGGCCAGTACCTCACTCACTTCACCCCAGTCTCTCCCTGCTTGTGGAATCTGGAGAGCTGCCCCACACCACCAAGGTCAGCCAACTGGTCAGTGGCAATATCTGTGAGCTGCCACAATGCCTGGAGCCCCACGTGGACTTTCAGAGCTTAAAAAGACATAGCTACTACTTCACTTCTGCATTCCAAATCTCATGCAAAATATCCCCTGTGGCCAGCACGAACCCAGGACCACACAAGAACGGGAACCTGGGAAATATGCTTTAAGCTTAGCTTAGTTGACACAGGTCAAAGTCACTAGAACATTCCAACGTGTTGCATTTTATTCTTCTTTGTGGAAGGTGTTGATGAGTGCCTCTAGGCTCCAAAAGTTTCTCTAAAAATGCATTCACAGGATGCCCAGTGGCTCTTCGTGTCCCTACCCTGACACAGTTTACTATGTTTGGAACCCATTGTAACTAACACCCTTATAGCTGTAAACCAAGAAAGATGATGTAGTCACATGAGCTAAGTAAAAATGACCCCAAACTAAAGACAAGTAGCTTTGAAAGGCTTGTACTGTCTAAGTGATCAGACAGCACTACTTCGTTGCAAGGGTTCTTGGTTCATGTCCAAATGCTGTCGGATTCTACCTGTTAGATGGCCAGTTCTGTTTGGATGCTTATGCATGCTGAGTCTCATCAAGTAGCTCAAGGCGCTAATGAGCGAAAGCCTTCTGATGAGCATGATCTATCCTCCCGGCACCTCCCTCCATGGCAGGGTCCCATGGGCGGTGGTGCTGGGCATGGCGTGGAGTATCTAAAAGAAACTCTCCCACCGAAGTGGAGGAATGTTGAGGAAGCTCCCAGTGTTCCAGGAGCTTAATGCCCTGGATGAAGTTCAAGATGAAGCATTTTATATTACATTCTACTCTCTGCCGAATGCTATGATGCTATGGTGACTGAGTTTGTTTTCCGAACCTACAAATTGACTGAGAGCTCCCCAATGACTCGTGGTCCCCACACATGGCAGTCCAAATGACTCCTGTTACTGGCTTTCAGTGGAGCCGTTTTAGTGGATTGTGTCTAATTCTGGTGGAGGGAAAGAGCAGCCACAAGCTATAACGTGTCCTCCTCCTCTGGTTTCTTCCTCCAGCGAGATTTTGATCCACTTTTCCATTAGGAGGCAAATGACAGCTGAGTTTAGAGTCCTTTTCTTTTCTCTAACCTGTGATCATAACTTGAAAGACATGATATTCTATTGATGTTCTGTTTGGGGGATGGGGGGAAGGAGGTGACTTACAGAAAAAAAAAAAGAGGAAAAAGAAAGAACAACTTTTATACTTTTATCTCAGAGGGAAATTCATACTGAGTTCCAATATATTAAGTGGTCCCCAGACAGAAATTTGAAAATACTTCCAGCTGTTTAATTTGTCGGCTCTATCGAGAAAGTAAATGCATGTCAGCCATTCACCCAGAGGACAGCAGTTAATACTCTGACACAGGCCAGATGGCCCTGAACAGTGTGTCGGTGAGGTGATGCCACTGATGACAGGATCAGTTCCTGGATGTACTTCTCAATGTGTTAATCAGGAGACTGCATGTGTGTATTTTAATACCTGTGGTCACTTGCTATTCAAAAAGTACAAAGAATGGGAGTCTGGGATTGACATATACACACTACTATATTTAAAATAGATAACCAACAAGGCCCTACTATGTAGTACAGGGAACTCTGCTCAGTGTTCTGTAATAACCTACATGGGAAAAGAATTTGAAAAAGAATAGGTACAGGTATATATATATATATAATGGAATCACTTTGTTGTACACCTGAAAATAACACAACATTGTTAATCAACTATATTCCAATATAAAGTAAAAATTAAAAAAATCCCAGAAAGTACAAAGAATTGAAAAGGTGAAAGAGGCATATTTTGCATATATATTGAATTTTATTCACAAGGGTAATATTAAAACTTACTGGTAAGTTGAAACTGTTTCTAAAATCTCTTCTATATCAGGAAAGAGGGAAGGAGAGGGGTTAATTGACAGTAGAAAACACAGATTGGGGAGGAAACCCAGCTATTTTCTGCAAAAATAAGAATGTGGATAAGAGTTCAACCCTCTTGAACAGTGGGTTTCAAGAGAGGCCAGTTACAAAAATATAAAGAAACCTCTGTGTTAAATAGTCATTTCAGGAGGAGTTTAACATCTGAGTAAATATATTAGAGTTGGGAGCATTTGTGAACTGTGGTTTCATGTTCCTGTCTTAGGAGTCGCGCAGAAATTTGGAGGAAGGACATTAAATATGTGTTTCTGGAACTCTATATTCCTTGTGGCATGTGTAGACACATTTGGGAGTAATCTGTATCCTGGGATTGGTGGTGTCTTTGTTCTTTTCCTTTACCTGAATAAACGCAGTGGAATTGAACACGTATGAGTGCTCAACCCGACACATTTCAGGACGAGGAATATCCTTTATGATCTCTGCAACTCTACGACCTACCTTTGCTTTTCCATCACCTCCCACTCGTGAAGTTTCTTGTGCAGCTGTTGTCACCATCTCTTTCAGTCCCTCCTGGGAAGCTGGATCCATAACTTTTAAAATTAAGAAGTCATTATAGTGTTATGATTTGCATTTTTAGGTTAGCTTTTTCCATCTGCTTTCCATAAAAGATACTTCTGCAAAGTAAATTTGGCAAGGTTTTATTTAATAATATTTTTAAAAACCCACCAGGAAAGGCAATGTTCATTACACACAGAACAGGAGAAAGACTATGCTACTGAGATATGACAGATTTTGCTTTAGGACTAGATAGAATGTTCCATGGGGCTCCTGTGAAGACTGGATTTCCTAGCCAAATGTGCAAGAAAACAATTATGGACTTCAACAGTTATAAGTACAGAAAAAGGAGACAGACAGTTCTGGAGTTCTCATTTTAACAATAACATAAAGAAGTGAATGCAGGAATAATCTCATTACTCTAAGCTACACCTCGCTGTGTCTTCTCAACTCAGCAACCCCACTGGCTCACCCCTTCAGAACATTTAATGCATATTTGAACCCCTTGCCCATCTTTTGGTTTGTCATCTCTTTCCTCCTACACTTCTCAGAGGCCCGCTTCCTCCAGCAGGTAACTGGCTCCCATGACTCCCAGATCCTTGTCTTTCTGGAGTTGTCCAGGCAGGAAAGGGTCCTTCCCCACTTGTGTCTGCTCTTCCCTGGATGCTGGGTTTCTGCACAGCCCCGGATCCCTGGATATGCTGCTGCTTTCTCTGCGGGACTCAGCAGATTGCTTGAAGTGAGATAGTGCTCGTCTTTCCAACATGGTGTCTCAAGTTCCCCAGCTGTGCCCACACCTGCTTATGCAAATATATTTCCTGAAGAGATGGAGCAACTTAAGATGGGAATTACAATGCAGAAATGGAAAGGTTAAACCTAGGTGCAAGTAGGACAGTCTCCAGAGGTCTATGAGAAACATTTAAGGGATGAAACACTTTCCAACAAAGTTCCCCATAAACTCTCTCCCACAAGAATTACCTGCCCCCCTGTCCAGTGTGTCAGTCATTAAAAATCTCTCTTTTTTTCTAATCTATCACAAAGGAATTGCTCCACGCTTCTGGGGAGTCCTCACGCTCCCATTTCACATGCATCCTTCTCCCGTCCAAGCAGTCCGCACTCTGAGACATTGTCATGGCTAACACCACAGCATCAGCAGGATGGTCAATGGTGGCCCCTGATGCACTCAGTCTCCCTCTTCCCCACAAAGCCTGAAACAGTTCTGGGGGGAGGCTGTGGGATTTCACACTAGATGATGGGCCGCTGAGAGAACAGACCTTCGGTGGCCCCCACACTACTGTGAGTGCCTGTATGCCGTTCCTTTCCTACTTGACGGGATGCACCAAACTCGCAAGTGTGTCTCCCAAGGACCAACACCCTTTCTCAGGCACTGAATCGTCCAGATGTGAAGTTGCAAGCTGACAGCACAGGGACTGGATTCAGGTGACAGCCTTATTCAATGTGGCTGGCGCGGATTTATGAAAATATCTGAATTTGAATGCCTGTTCGTGGGACGTCCCCTTTCCAAGTCACCATGTCCTCACCACTCCCTGTTGGCTTCTGTTCACTCTCTCTTTATTTGAGCTGCCTGATTCCTAAAGTCATCTGAATGTGTGATCAAATGGAGGAGGGAAAGGATGGCTAACTGCTGCCTAATTTTCAAAATGCGTCCCCCTCCATGAAGTCTGTCAAAACATTGTTATGCACGATAGGTCTTCTTGCCCTTGTTTGGACTTCCCAGCATCAGAGAAGAGCCACACCTCCCTTCATAGCACCTCCCTTAGCACAAGAGGAAATGTTCTGGAAGTATTATTACTGTACAGATGCCAATAAACTTGGGTCTGAAGCATAAGGTCTTTCTGCTTGAAATTGTTTGATTTGGCTTGAAGATGGGAAGTTGATAGAATCACATAAAATGTAAGATCAGTGCATGACATTCAGAGATCTTACACCTTGACTTAGAAATGGAAAAAGAGAGCTTGAGGGAGACTGAATGATTTGCTCAGAGGAAAAACAGCATCTATGCCCAGATCTCTTGATTCCAAGTCTGCAACTTTCACCTTTGTATCAAGAAAGTCCTTCAGCGATGCTGAACATCTTTTCATGTGCCTGTTGGCCATCTGTATGCCTTCTTTGGAAAAATGTCTATTCAGGTCTTCTGCCCATTTTTATTTGGGTTGTTTGTTTTTTGATATTGAACTGTAGGAGGTGTTTATATATTTTGGATATTAAACCGTTATTGGTCATATTTGCAAATATTTTCTCCCACTCAGTAGGTTGTCTTTTCATTTTGTTGAAGGTTTCCTTTGCTGGGCAAAAGCTTTTAAGTTTAATTAGGTCCCATTTATTTATTTTTGATTTTATTTATTTTGCCTTAAGAGATAGATCAAAAAATATTGCTATGATGAGATATTATGTCACATCTGTCAGAATGGCTATCATCAAAAAGACTGCAAATAACAAATGTTGGCAAGAATGTGGAGAAAAAGGAGCCCTGGTACACTGTTGGTGGGAATGTAAATTTGTGCAGCTACTATGGAAAAGAGTATAGAGGTTCCTCAAAAAACTAAAAAAAAACCTAACATATGATCCAGTAATTCCACTCCTAGTATATATCTGAAGAAAACAAAAACACTAATTCAAAAAGATACATGCATCCCAATGTTCATAGCAGCATTCTTTACAATTACCAAGATATAGAAGCAACCTAAGTTTCCATCAGCAGATGAATGGACAAAGAAGATGTGATCTATCTATCATCTATCTATCTACATATACACACAATGGAATATTGCTCATCTATGGAAAAGAAGCAAGTTCTGCAATTTGCAACAGTGTGGATGGATCGAGAGAGTATTATGCTTAGTGAAATAAGTCAGACAGAGAAAGACAAGTACTCTATGTTATCACTTATATGTGGAACCTAAAAAATAAAACAAATGAATGTATATAAAAAAACAAAACCAGACTCATAGATACAGACAACAAACTAGTGGTTACCAGTGGGGAAAGGGAAGGTGGGGAGGGACAAGATAGGGGTATGGGAGTTAGAAATACAAACTACTATGCATAAAATAGATAAGCTACAATGATATATAGTACAGCCCAGAATGTAAATATAGCCATTATTTTGTAATAACTTTAAATGGAGTA
This sequence comes from Globicephala melas, assembly GCF_963455315.2. Lineage (NCBI taxonomy): Eukaryota > Metazoa > Chordata > Mammalia > Artiodactyla > Delphinidae > Globicephala > Globicephala melas. The sequence goes on along the minus strand of NC_083316.1, from coordinate 8,141,846 downwards.
TAATCTATAAAAATACTGAATCGCTATGTTGTACACCTAAAACTAATATAGTATTGTAAATCAACTATACATACTTTGATTAAAAAAAGAGAAAGTCCTCTAGTGTGGGATCTTAGATGAACCCAGCTTAACTTTGGAACAGGCATAAAAATAATTTAAAAAAGAAGAGGAAAAAAAATCCTATGGCAATTATGTCCTGCAGCTTGAAGAAGGTAGCAGAGATGAGGTCTTAGTGGGACTTTGAGATTCCACTCTGGCCTTAAAGGTCTGACTCAGAGCATGAAACAAGACCCCAGAATCTCCACCTGAGGGATAAATGCTGGGCAGCCAGTGAAGAGAAATAAGGTTATTTCTCCACTTTTAGATTTTGCAGATTTTTTAAAAGACAATCACAACAATAGTTTTTCCTGATCAACCTAACATTGCCAACATCTCACTTTGCCATATAGGATACTGAAAATAAAACAAAGTGAAACTAGTACCATCTACTATCTCTATCATTTTATAAGATAAAAGACTTTTTTAAAACCAAAGAAGTAGGATGGGCATAATCTCAAAGTGGGAGAACAGTCCTTCCAAAGAAAAATCGTTGGCAAGTTTATACCAACAAGGTAAGAAAATAAAGGATTTTGTTTAAAATATCAAATGCAGAGAAAATACATTATACAACTTTACATTGTATATTTTGCTTTTACAATAATTTTGTCAGTTTGAGAAGATATATTTGATGCTGTGAGATCAAGTGACCCTTAGTTACCCAACTCATTCCATGTGATGCTTTGTTTTTATCACAGTTGACACTGAGAATTGTGCTGGTATGGAGTTTTGATAACATTTTACGTATGTGGAATATTTTCTGCAGTCTGAGAGGAAGTTAAAAACAGTCTATTTTTTCCAGCGGCTTCTCTCACTTTTCCTGTGCAGGACCAGGAGAAAGCAGGCCAGATGCTTAGTTGCATGGGCTCCAAGGGAGTCATTTAGGATTGCCAGTCGGAGGTCCCCAGTGTCCATCACAAAGAATATACCCGAGAGGGACCCCAGTGCCCAGGGAAAGATGGTCAGTGGGTGAGGCCTGGGGCTCAGAGGTGGACTCCCAGGTTGATGCCAGGACCTCTACTTGTTAGTTTCAAACTCAGAACAGGTTACCTAACCTGAATTCTTTATTTCCTTGTTCCTAAAGTTAAAATCAGAATAGTCCTACCTCATTGGGCTATTGTGGTATCTTTGAAGTTCTTAGGACCACTCTTGACATGCCATACACCCTCAAAAGACAGTTACCATTATTACAAAGCCAGAACATTACCTGACAGATTAATGATTAATGGAATAAATGGATGACCTAATGATAACAGGGCACCGGTGAATTTTAGGATTAGACATGCTGTTTCTTCAAGTCAGTTATGCGTCTGACAGTGTGATTATCATCTGTTGCTTGCATATATTATTTCCCCAGCTTAATTAACAAATCATTTCTTCATGTGCTAGAATTACACTATTTAATTAATTTACATAAATCATCTTTGGTTAGTGGCCTAGGGGGCGGGATGAATTTACAGGTGAAATTTAATTTCTGGGCATATTGGTATTTGTCTGCATTCAAGTATCATGTTTCAATTTTAGATAGAAAATTCCAAAGTTGTCATAAGGGCCTTTGAAAATAAAAAGTGTGAGGGCCATTTGGAAATACTTGATTGAGTATCTAATTCCAGCCTACTCTTTCTGCTACTCAGAGTGATGGGTGGTTAGAGACTGGACTAAGGCTTTTGATTTTTGAATGATTAGTATTAGTTTTGTACTGTCTTGAGCAACAGACTTTCTCAAAGGGGAAAATTATGAAAATTAGAACTTATGGCCATAGATATGATTCTCTCTTTGCTAGTGTGAACTACTTTGGAGAAGTCATCCTCCAATCAAGCTAATGGTGGCAGTCTAGAAAATAAAAAGTTAAATGGCTGGGTGTGAATTACATTGTTATATCTATTTGCCGATCACTGTACCATCACTGAGCTCTCTGAATTACATGGAGCCTTTTGGGAAAATTGCAGGAAATATTTTCTTTCTTGTTTTTTAAGGCCACAATACTGTAAAAAGTGTTTATAAGCTTGGAAGCAAAAATAATATATATAAATAAAGGTACTTTTGTTGACTTAGAAAAAAAGACTATGTATTATATTAACATATTTACATACATAGATATAACTTTATTATATAATAAAATCTATAATTTTGAAGTTGGCAATGAGTCAAAATTATTTGCAATCACTTTATTCCTATTGGTTTTCTTTTTCTACCCTGAGCCTATGTCCATATTGGAGATTTACTCTTTGATCATTGTGTTTGTTAACAATAGACAAAGTATGACACTTTGGTTGAATTTCCCATTTCCTAGGAAGTATTTATTTTGTGGTGGGCAGGGAGCATGTCTTGTAGACATTAAAAAGCTCAGTGGTAACTAGTGCAGCCACTTACCCACAGAAAATTTTTGACAGTTGTTAAAATGAATACCAGTTATCCTTGGACTGTCCTCCTTTGTCTGGGCACCATTTGGAGCAGAAGGAGAATTTCAGGAGGCACCTTTTCACACATGAAGAGAGGAAAGTCCTGGGGTAAAATTCCTTCTGTGGACACTATGGGTCTTAATGAACATGCTCCCCGAGGCCAAGTCTGAGCAGTGGGGGAGGCGAGAGAGGGGTTCTCTGAGATTGCTCTGGTGAGCCCGGGCTGGGGTCCTGTGTCTGTGTCCATGGGTGCAACTGGGACAGGCAGAGTGGACACTGTGGTGAGATTTGAGATGTGCCAGGAAGTCATTCTTGACCCAAACCTTCCTGTGAGTAGTAATTGTGACACTGACTATAGGAAAATTGATGCCAATGTGAATGCAACCAACTTCTGAAACAGCAGCTGTTAACTATTCTCTGGACAACCTTGGAAAGGACGTGGTCAAACAGGTACTCCCCGAGAGCCTCTCCTCCACCCACCCTGTTATCATCAAGAATTGTCTGGGGAAGAGATTTTGCCCCGACTACTGGGGTCTTTAACTGGCTTCCTTATCATAATTCCCTCCTTTTAAAGATTTCCTCTCATAATCCTTTTTCCTCACATTCCCCTGATGCCTCTTGGAACTTGAATCTGGCTCTTGTCTCTTGCTCTCAAGAAAGGAAAGTGCTTACCAGCTGCTCTCTTGAGAGCTAATAGAGACAGACTTGTCCAGAGCCTTAATCATTTAAACCCCGCATCATTCAGCAAAACTCTAGAAATGCTAGTTCTTTTATTTCATTAGATTCTCCTGGTAGTTAGGTTTTCAAATGAATGCTCTTTTAAGAAAATTAATACCCTACATTTTAAATTAGCTTAGTTCCTGTGACATTTTCTGTTGTGGTTTTCCATAGGCATAGTGACTTTGACATGGCCATTTCTCCCTGCAGTGTGCATTTCATCCTCTCATCCATTCTGTCTTTATGGAGAATATCCACTGAGCTGTCAAAATGTAGCTTAAGCATCCCCTCCTCCATATTCTGGGAGATCTGACCACTTCCCCTTTTGAGCACTCATTGTATGTCCTGAATTTGTTCTGTATTCACATTTATCATTCTTTATGGTACTTATTTATTTCTATGTCTGCCACTATTTACTGGCCTATAAAGCCCTTGAAGATTGGTTCCATGTGTTAACTATCTTCATATCCCTGGTGTCTAACAGGGTGTATGTAGTAGATGCTCAACAAAGTCTTATTGTCTGAACCCAGAAATTGAAAGGATTATGGACAGAGAGGAGACATACTATGCAATAACTAGGATTAAAAAGTTTAAGTGGAGGCACGAGAAAAGTGAAAAGCGTAGGTGAAGAGGAGGTGCTGAGAGGCAAAGCAGTTGGTTTGTTTTTAATAGGAATGTTGGAATCACCCAGCTTTGGGGTAACTCTGATTTATCTGAGAGATAAGTAGGCTGTTCAGCATCCAGCTTTAGAGCCTGAAAGGAAGTTCGAGGCCAAAGCTGTAAATGTGTAAGTGCTCTGTACATAGGAGGTATTTGAAGCTGTAGGTGTGGATAAGAGTTCCCACGTAGAAAGGATATCATGAGAAGCGTAGAGGGCCCAGGAATCTAAAATCATGTGCTTGCAAGTTTGTCAGAGGAAGAGAGTAAGAGGTAAACCCCATGACAAATGATCAGTAAAAGGCAATGAAGTCATGTTTTCAGAAAGTTGGATGGTCAACAATGTTAGTGCTGTTGAGAGATCAAATGAGAACCAAAGAAACACCTGGTAGAACAATGAATAAATAACAGGTCAAGTAAGATAAAGAGTACCTCAAACTTAATCTATCCGAATCTAAAATCATTTTTGTTCCCAACTCAACTGGTCTGTGTTCAGAGGTCTCCAAGACCACTGCCAGGGTTTGGGGATTCCCTAGAAGGATGCACAAGACTCAGCATATAGTCATACTCATGGTTATGATTAATTATGGAGAAAAAGGATCCTGGTCACAAGTAGCAAAGGAAAAGGCATATGGGGCAAAATCTGTGGGAAACTAGGTGCAAACTTTCAAGAGTCCTCTTCCAAATGGATTCACGAAGGATGCACTTAATGTGCCCCAGAAATGGGTTAGGACAACACGTGTGAAACGTTGCCGACAAGGGAAGCTCATTAGAGCTTTAGTACCCAGGGTTTTGGCTGGTCACATTGGCACCCTCTGTCTGGCACATACTCAAATTCCAGACTCCCAGAAGGAAAGCAGATGTTCAGCATAAACCAATAGTTATTACAAAATGTTTAGGCACAGCAAGATACTCTTATCAGTAATGATAGGAGCCCTCCAGAAGTCAAGTTCTCAGACTCCAGCCATGGGCTAAACTTGGATAGCAGTCAGGCCTACTATGTTAACTCTTTACTGCAGAGTCCTTTTCTAGAATCCCTTGTCTTGGCGAATGACACTATCACCAATTCCCTTAAGCAAGTCAGAAACATAAGCATCTTCCTAAGCCAGCTTTTGGCTGACTGTGTGGTTTTAGATCCATGGGGAATAGTGAGAAATGCTATAACACACATGCACACACATATACATATATATGTTTGAAGGCTTCAAAAAGATACAAAGAGAGTGAGAATTTCTGGGGCTAAGATACAGAAAAAATGAGAAATAAAGAGAGGTGTTTGTCATCTGCAGTTGCTTTTGCCCAGACAGCAAATGCAAAATCAGAAAACAAATGTGGCATCTGATAAGTTAAGATTCTGAGCAAAACTTTTGGTACTGTCACAAGGCTGAAGAGTCAAAAATTGTAGTGAAGGACGTTTTAAGAAGAAGAAGTCCTGAATGGAGCAGAAGATGGCGGAAGAGTAAGATGCGGAGATCACGTTCCTCCCCACAGATACACCAGAAATACATCTACGCGTGGAACAACTCCTACAGAGCATCTACTGAACGCTGGCAGAAGACCTCAGACCTCCCAAAAGGCAAGAAACCCCCCACGTACCTGGGTAGGGCAAAAGAAAAAACTAAACAGAGACAAAAGGATAGGGACGGGTCCTGCACCAGCGGGAGAGAGCTGTGAAGGAGGAAAAGTGTCCACACACTAGGAAGCCCCTTCGCGGGTGGAGGCTTCGGGAGGCGGAGTGGGGGAGCTTGGGAGCCGCGGAGGAGAGCACAGCAACAGGGGTGCGGAGGGCAAAGCGGACAGATTCCAGCGCAGAGGATCGGGCCGACCGGAACTCGCCAGCCGAGAGGCTTGTCTGCTCGCCCGACGGGGCGGGCGGGACTGGGAGCTGAGGCTCCGGCTTTTGTCGGAGCGCCGAGAGAGGACTGAGGTTGGCGGCGTGAACACAGCCTGCAGGGTGTTAGTGCACCGCGGCTGGCCGGGAGAGAGTCCGGGGAGAAGTCTGGAACTGCCGAAGAGGCAAGAGACTTTTACGTCCCTCTTTGTTTCCTGGTGCACGAGGAGAGGGGATTAAGAACGCTGCTTGAGAGAGCTCCAGGGACGGGCGCGAGCCGCGGCTAAAAGTGCGGAGCCCAGAGACAGACATGAGACGCTAGGGCCGCTGCTGCCGCCACCGGGAGGCCTGTGTGCGAACACAGGTCACTAGCCACGCGCCCTTCCGGGGAGCCTGTGCAACCCGCCACTGCCAGGGTCCCAGGATCCAGGGACAACTCCCCCGGGAGAACGCACAGGCGCGCCTCAGGCTGCAACGTCTCGCCGGCCTCTGCCGCCGCAGGCCCGCCCCACACTCCGTGCCCCTCCCTTCCCCCGGGCCTGAGTGAGCCAGAGCCTCCGAATCAGCGGCTCCTTTAACCCCGTCCTGTCTGAGCAAAGAACAGACGCCCTCCGGCGACCTACACGCACAGGTGGGTCTAAATCCAAAGCTGAGCCCCTGGGAGCTGTGAGAACAAAGAAGAGAAAGGGAGATCTCTTCCAGCAGCCTCAGAAGCAGCGGATTAAAGCTCCACAATCAACTTGATATACCCTGCATCTGTGGAATACCTGAATAGACAACGAATCATCCCAAATTAAGGAGCCCTGTGGATGAAAGGCTCTTGGTGCTGCAGCCAGGAGTCAGTGCTGTGCCTCTGAGGTGGGAGAGCCAACTTCAGGACACTGATCCACAAGAGACCTCCCAGCTGCACATAATATCAAACAGCAAAAATTTCCGAGAGATCTCCATCTCAACGCCAGCACCCAGCTTCACTCAACGACCAGCAAGCTACAGTGCTGGACATCCTATGCCAAACAACTAGCAAGACAGGAACACAACCCCACCCCTTAGCAGAGAGGCGGCCCAAAATCATAATAAGTCTACAGACACCCCAAAACACACCACCAGACGTGGACCTGCCCACCAGAAAGACAAGATCTAGCCTTATCCACCAGAACACAGGCACTAGTACCCTCCACCAGGAAGCCTACACAACCCACTGAACCAACCTTAGCCACTGGGGACAGACACAAAAAACAACAGGAACTACGAACCTTCAGCCTGCAAAAAAGGAGACCCCAAACACAGTAAGATAAGCAAAATGAAAAGACAGAAAAACACACCGCAGATGAAGGAGCAAGATAAAAACCCATCAGACCTAACAAATGAAGAGGAAATAGGCAGTCTACCTGAAAAAGAATTCAGAATAATGATAGTAAGGTTGATCCGAAATCTTGGAGATAGAATGGACAATAGAATGGACAAAATGCAAGAATCAGTTAACAAGGACCTAGAAGAACTAAAGATGAAACAAGCAACGATGAACAACACAATAAATGAAATTAAAAGTACTCTAGATGGGATCAATAGCAGAATAACTGAGGCAGAAGAACGGATAAGTGACCTGGAAGATAAAATAGTGGAAATAACTACTGCAGAGCAGAATAAAGAAAAAAGAATGAAAAGAACTGAGGACAGTCTCAGAGACCTCTGGGACAACATTAAACGTACTAACATTCGAATTATAGGGGTTCCAGAAGAAGAAGAGAAAAAGAAAGGGACTGAGAAAATATTTGAAGAGATTATAGTTGAAAACTTCCCTAATATGGGAAAGGAAATAGTTAATCAAGTCCAGGAAGCACAGAGAGTCCCATACAGGATAAATCCAAGGAGAAATACGCCAAGACACATATTAATCAAACTGTCAAAAATTAAATACAAAGAAAACATATTAAAAGCAGCAAGGGAAAAACAACAAATAACACACAGGGAAATCCCCATAAGGTTAACAGCTGAGCTTTCAGCAGAAACTCTGCAAGCCAGAAGGGAGTGGCAGGACATATTGAAAGTGTTGAAGGAGAAAAACCTGCAACCAAGATTACTCTACCCAGCAAGGATCTCATTCAGATTTGATGGAGAAATTAAAACCTTTAGAGACAAGCAAAAGCTGAGAGAGTTCAGCACCACCAAACCAGCTCTACAACAACTGCTAAAGGAACTTCTCTAGGCAAGAAACACAAAAGAAGGAAAAGACCTACAATAACAAACCCAAAACAATTAAGAAAATGGGAATGGGAACACACATATCGATAATTACCTTAAATGTAAATGGACTAAATGCTCCCACGAAAAGACACAGATTGGCTGAATGGATACAAAAACAAGACCCATATATTTGCTGTCTACAAGAGACCCACTTCAGACCTAGAGACACATACAGACTGAAAGTAAGGGGATGGAAAAAGGTATTTCATGCAAATGGAAACCAAAAGAAAGCTGGAGTAGCAATTCTCATAACAGACAAAATAGACTTTAAAACAAAGACTATTAGAAGAGACAAAGAAGGACACTACATAATGATCAAGGGATCGATCCAAGAGGAAGATATAACAATTGTAAATATTTATGCACCCAACATAGGTGCACCTCAATACATAAGGCAAATACTGACAACCATAAAAGGGGAAATCGACAGTAACACATTCATAGTAGGGGACTTTAACACCCCACTTTCACCAATGGACAGATCATCCAAAATGAAAATAAATAAGGAAACACAAGCTTTAAATGATACATTAAATGAGATGGAGTTAATTGCTATTTATAGGACATTCCATCCAAAAACAACAGAATACACATTTTTCTCAAGTGCTCATGGAACATTCTCCAGGATAGATCATATCTTGGGTCACAAATCAAGCCTTGGTAAATTTAAGAAAATTGAAATTGTATCAAGTATCTTTTCCGACCACAACGCTATGAGACTCGATATCAATCACAGGAGAAGATCTGTAAAAAATACAAACACATGGAGGCTAAACAATACATTACTTAATAACGAAGTGATCACTGAAGAAATCAAAGGGGAAATCAAAAAATACCTAGAAACAAATGACAATGGAGACACGACGACTCAAAATCTATGGGATGCAGCAAAAGCAGTTCTAAGAGGGAAGTTTATAGCAATACAATCTTACCTTAAGAAACAGGAAACATCTCGAATAAACAACCTAACCTTGCACCTAAAGCAATTAGAGAAAGAAGAACAAAAAAACCCCAAAGTTAGCAGGAGGAAAGAAATCATAAAAATCAGATCAGAAATAAATGAAAAAGAAATGAAGGAAACGATAGCAAAGATCAATAAAACTAAAAGCTGGTTCTTTGAAAGGATAAACAAAATTGATAAACCATTAGCCAGACTCATCAAGAAAAAAAGGGAGAAGACTCAAATCAATAGAATTAGAAATGAAAAAGGAGAAGTAACGACTGACACTGCAGAAATACAAAAGATCATGAGAGATTACTACAAGCAACTCTATGCCAATAAAATGGACAACCTGGAAGAAATGGACAAATTCTTAGAAAGGCACAACCTGCCAAGACTGAATCAGGAAGAAATAGAAAATATGAACAGACCAATCACAAGCACTGAAATTGAAACTGTGATTAAAAATCTTCCAACAAGCAAAAGCCCAGGACCAGATGGCTTCACAGGCGAATTCTATCAAACATTTAGAGAAGAGCTATCACCTATCCTTCTCAGACTCTTCCAAAATATAGCAGAGGGAGGAACACTCCCAAACTCCTTCTACGAGGCCACCATCACCCTGATACCAAAACCAGATAAGGATGTCACAAAGAAAGAAAACTACAGGCCAATATCACTGATGAACATAGATGCAAAGATCCTCAACAAAATACTAGCAAACAGAATCCAACAGCACATTAAACGGATCATACACCATGATCAAGTGGGGTTTATTCCAGGAATGCAAGGATTCTTCAATATACGCAAATCAATCAACGTGATACACCATATTAACAAATTGAAGGAGAAAAACCATATGATCATCTCAATAGATGCAGAGAAAGCTTTTGACAAAATTCAACACCCATTTATGATAAAAACCCTGCAGAAAGTAGGCATAGAGGGAACTTTCCTCAACATAATAAAGGCCATATATGACAAACCCACAGCCAACATCGTCCTCAATGGTGAAAAACTGAAAGCATTTCCACTAAGATCAGGAACAAGACAAGGTTGCCCACTCTCACCACTCTTATTCAACATAGTTTTGGAAGTTTTAGCCACAGCAATCAGAGAAGAAAAGGAAATAAAAGGAATCCAAATCAGAAAAGAAGAAGTAAAGCTGTCACTCTTTGCAGATGACATGATACTATACATACAGAACCCTAAAGATGCTACCAGAAAACTACTAGAGCTAATCAATGAATTTGGTAAAGTAGCAGGATACAAAATTAATGCACAGAAATCTCTGGCATTCCTATACACTAAGGATGAAAAATCTGAAAGTGAAATCAAGAAAACACTCCCATTTACCATTGCAACAAAAAGAATAAAATACCTAGGAATAAACCTACCTAAGGAGACAAAAGACCTGTATGCAGAAAATTATAAGACACTGATGAAAGAAATTAAAAATGATACAAATAGATGGAGAGATATACCATGTTCTTGGATTGGAAGAATCAACATTGTGAAAATGACTCTACTACCCAAAGCAATCTACAGATTCAATGCAATCCCTATGAAACTACCAATGGCATTTTTCACAGAACTAGAACAAAAAATCTCACAATTTGTATGGAAACACAAAAGACCCCGAATAGCCAAAGCAATTTTGAGAACGAAAAATGGAGCTGGAGGAATCAGGCTTCCTGACTTCAGACTATACTACAAAGCTACAGTAATCAAGACAGTATGGTACTGGCACAAAAACAGAAATATAGATCAATGGAACAGGATAGAAAGCCCAGAGATAAACCCACGCACATATGGTCACCTTATCTTTGACAAAGGAGGCAGAAATGTACAGTGGAGAAAGGACAGCCTATTCAATAAGTGGTGCTGGGAAAACTGGACAGCTACATGTAAAAGTATGAGATTAGATCACTCCCTAACACCATACACAAAAATAAGCTCAAAATGGATTAAAGACCTAAATGTAAGGCCAGACACTATCAAAGTCTTAGAGGAAAACATAGGCAGAACACTCTATGACATAAATCACAGCAAGATCCTTTTTGACCCACCTCCTAGAGAAATGGAAATAAAAACAAAAGTAAACAAATGGGACCTAATGAAACTTAAAAGCTTTTGCGCAGCAAAGGAAACCATAAAGAAGACCAAAAGACAACCCTCAGAATGGGAGAAAATATTTGCAAATGAAGCAACTGACAAAGGATTAATCTCCAAAATTTATAAGCAGCTCATGCAGCTCAATAACAAAAAAACAAACAACCCAATCCAAAAATGGGCAGAAGACCTAAATAGACATTTCTCCAAAGAAGATATACAGAGTGCCAACAAACACATGAAAGAATGCTCAACATCACTAATCATTAGAGAAATGCAAATCAAAACTACAATGAGATATCATCTCACACCAGTCAGAATGGCCATCATCAAAAAATCTAGAAACAATAAATGCTGGAGAGGGTGTGGAGAAAAGGGAACCCTCTTACACTGTTGGTGGGAATGTAAATTGATACAGCCACTGTGGAGAACAGTATGGAGGTTCCTTAAAAAGCTACAAATAGAACTGCCATATGACCCAGCAATCCCACTACTGGGCATATACCCTGAGAAAACCATAATTCAAAAAGAGTCATGTACCAAAATGTTCATTGCAGCTCTATTTACAATAGCCCAGAGATGGAAACAACCTAAGTGTCCATCATCGGATGAATGGATAAAGAAGATGTGGCACATATATACAATGGAGTATTACTCAACCATAAAAAGAGACGAAATTGAGCTATTTGTAATGAGGTGGATAGACCTAGAGTCTGTCATACAGAGTGAAGTAAGTCAGAAAGAGAGAGACAAATACCGTATGCTAACACATATATATGGAATTTAAGAAAAAAAAATGTCATGAAAAACCTAGGGGTGAAACAGGAATAAAGACACAGACTTACTAGAGAATGGACTTGAGGCTATGGGGAGGGGGAAGGGTAAACGGTGACAAAGCAATAAAGAGGCATGGACATGTATACACTACCAAACGTAAGGTAGATAGCTAGTGGGAAGCAGCCGCATAGCACAGGGAGATCAGCTCGGTGCTGTGTGACCGCCTGGAGGGGTGGGATAGGGAGGGTGGGAGGGAGGGTGACGCAAGCGGGAAGAGATATGGGAACATATGTATATATATAACTGATTCATTTTGTTGTGAAGCTGAAACTAACATACCATTGTAAAGCAATTATGCTCCAATAAAGATGTTTAAAAAAAAAAAAAAAAGAAGAAGTCCTATAATTGCTCCAGGTTTTTGATTATTACACGAAAGGCCTGCACCCTCAGAGTAAGGCTAAACTGAAAACATCCCATACGTCACAAAGACTGAGAAACAACTCCCAACCAGCTTAATCCTAGAAAAGAAAAAGATGATCTGCCAGAGGAAAAATTAAACACACTTGGGAGGGTAATAACCTTATCCAAAGCCTTGAATTGTCTCTACAATTTTTCATACACATTTGGCACCCAATTAAAAAAAAAATCCAGGTATACAAAAAGACTTGACCCAAAACTGGAGAAAAAAAGAAGTAATATAAACATACCTTTAGACAATAAAAAATTGGAGTTATTGTACATGAACAGTAAATGTCTATAATTAATATGTTCAAGAAATAAAATTGAAAGATGAGGAATTTCAGTAGAGAATTAGAAACCATAAAAAGATTCAAATTGAAATCCTATAATGGAAAAATAAAAATAAATAAAATTGAGATCTTAACTGATGGGCATAACATCATATTTGGGTGAACTGGAAGCTGTAGAATATATGCAGACTAAAGCACAGATGGACAAAAGACTAAATATAAGGAAAAGAAGAAACATATGAGACATAATGAAAAGATGTAATTGTAGTTCCAGAAAAGAGAGAAGAAAGAAAATGAACAGAAACAAAATTTGAAGAAATAGTGGTCAAGAGTTTTTCAAAACTTTGGAAGGACAACAAGCTTCAAACTCAAGGCCTATGAGCCCCAACAGAATTAAGACGAAGAAAATCAAGCTTTAAACACATCACTGTAATTTCTGAATACCAAAGACAAAGGAAATCTTAAAAGCATTCAGAGGTGTTGAAAAGGCAGAGGACTTTGAAACAGCAAGACCAACAACTGACTTCTGATGGGAAACAATGGGAGTCACAAGACTATTGAACAATTCCCTCAAAGTGATAAAAGAAAATAACTGTGAACCTAGAATGCTTTACTCAGCAAAATAATCTTAAAATATGAAGGTGAAATAAAAACACTTTCAGAGAAGCAAAAATTAAGAATACTTTCCAAAAGCACATGAAGGGAGTTCTTTAGTCAGGAGGAAAATGATCCCAGATGCAGATATAGAATGCTGAAAGGAAGACTAACAGAAAGTGGAAATGAAATTGGCTATAAAAACAACAAAAATAACATATTAAGATGTTTAACGGTACATGTTAATTACAAACATGAGAAGAAAAGCACAAGTTTTGGAAGCTGAGTAAATGGAATGTATTAAGTACTAAGAGCACTTCATTGCTTTATGAATCCACAGGCACAGTGGGAAACAATAATTCACGACCACTGACCTTGTTTTACTGATTTTACATCCTGCTTGTCCCTTGAATCTCTGTCCTTCTCTCCATTCTTCCACCCACATCTAGTCCAGGCTGTAGATGATCTCGCTTTCCTGGAAGACTGCAGTCACACCCACTGGCCTCCCCACTTTCCCTCTGCAACTCATGCAGTCTATTCTCCACCAGTGGCCAGAGTGATCCTCTGACAGTCTAAGTGATTTTGTCTCCATAATCACTTCTCTCTGGTCCCGATCCTGCTCTTCCTCCACTGCCTGGATGTGATCATTCCTGCAATGCTCCCTGACCTGAGGAAGGGAGAAGGTATGTAGATTCCTACTCTTTGCTGAGCTGCCACAGCACCTGGCTGATGCCCTTGTGATCACAGCCCCAAGCTGGTTCCTCGGTCACAGGGCGGTTTGGCATCCCTCTCTTCTTTTGTAGCAGGACCCTCCTGTGGGTCTTAGACTGAAGTTTCCTTCTTCTATCTGTGCCCTGTCGCTTTCCATCCTTCTGGAATCCCTCAGTTTCTTGTTCAACAAGGAATGCCTTTCTTCTTTACCATTACATTAATGGGTTAAGTTTTTAAATGTATAGGAACTGGGTGATGATGTGAAGGCTGTAAGTAGGCAACTTCACATTCCAGAAAGGGATGGGAAACTTCTACAGATGTTACCTCTTTTCATGAGGTGGGGAAAATATGCTCCATCTCTTGCCTCTCTCTCCTACACACATGGTGTACCACTCACTCAGACAGAGTAGGGCTCCCTGGCCGCTCCCTCAGGTGTGTGTTCCAGCACAACTGAGGGTCTGTGCCTGCCACACTGAGGAAGGCTCAGCAGGACAGGGGTTCCCTCTTCCTATCTCCAGGAGAAATTTCCCTTAGCTTGTTTTGTTCCAGTTCAGACTGGTGGATCCAGATGTCTTTAGCTGTGTGGGTAGTAAGAGTCAGGTTTTGAATAGAAAACCCTTGTTTGGTCTCAGTTCTAGGCCATGTTCTCCAACTGAGCTTATACTGGAGAACCTACTTCTCTCCTGGTTACTGGGGACTTGCTCAGCCATTAGTTAGGTTCAGACCATGGACTCTATTTGGCTAACTATCCTTTGAACACATTCTTTATTGTTCAGAACTTTTGAAGGAGAGGAGTGTGTCCATACTGGTCCTTAAGTACCAACATCACCATCAAAGTGACATGTGATTACTGTTTATATGATCATCTTCATAGGTTGCTCTTATTTCTTGGGCAGTACTGAGTACTGAGCACTAAGAGCAATCTACCATGAGTCAAGAAACATGGGATTAGCTCCTAGCATGAAGAAGAAAGGTCAGTGACCATCTTTGGGCCTCAGCTGCTCTCTGTGTGAAATGAGAGACTAGGTCAGCGATGTCTACTTCAGAATCTTGTTGTGGGGGATAGTGTTTGGTTTGAAAAGCATATTTAATATTGTAGTATATATTTATATTGGGGGAAAATTTTTTCGTTGTTTCCATTGTTTTTCTTCTGTTGGTGTCTGGTTGTCAGCTGTGTGATATGATCCTGCATGGTTTGCTGCAAGGACAGCACTCTCTCCATCAGCTGGGTGTGGATGCTATGGTTTCTGAGGGCCTGGTCCCTCATCTGGCCATAGGGCATGCAGGGGATGTCTGATGGGTCACTCATGTTCTGGGTATTCGTATTGATCTCAGCAGGCTGGCTAGAACCTCTGTCCCTGTTTTCACTCATTTCTTCTCTGGCCTAAAATCCTTATGTCTTAGGAAATCATCCTTAACCATTGGGGCTTAGAGACCCCTTCATCACCCTCTGCCTCTCACTAAGCTTGCTTCCACTGTTCCCATTACAAACTCTATACAATATGAAACTCTGAAGTCTACTGGCTTCTCGGGATTCAGAGCAAGGCAGAGGTGGGATAGAGCTGGGAGCCAGCATCTTTTGACGGCATTCACATTTACTGTGCTTATTAAAAGTTATAGTTTTTAAATAAGTCTAAGAGAAAGATGGACTACACACCTGCTAATATCCCTCCTATTGTAATGTAGTGGATTCTTTTTTATTTTATTAATTAATGTAATTTAATTTAATTTTGGAAAGAACACTTAACATGAGATCTACTGTCTTTACAAAATTTTAAGTCTACAATATAAGTACAACGTTTTAGCAGGTCTCTAAAGCTTATTCATCTTGCTTAACTGAAACTTTATGACCACTGATTAGTAACTTCTCATTTCTCCAATCCTCCAACTCCTGGAAACCATCATTCCATTTTTTGATTCAATGAACTTGACTACTTCAGATACCTCCTGTAAGTGGAATCGTGCAGTATTTATCTTCCTATGACTGGCATGTTTCACTTAGTACAATGTCCTCAGATTTCATCCACATAAAACATTGCAGAATTTCCTTCTTTTTAAAGACTGAATAGTATTCCATAGTATGTATATAACACAGTCTCTTTATCCATTCATCTGCTGATGGACTTTGAAGTTGTTTCCATATTGTGGCTATTGTGAAAAATGCTGTAATGACCATGGGAGTGCAGATATCTTTTTGAGATCTTTCTTTTAATTGAGATATAAGTGACATTTAACATTACAGTAGTTTCAGGTGTACAATATAATTGTTCAATATTTGTATACATTGTGAAATCGTCACCACAATAAGTCTAGTTAATATCTGTCACAGTTATAAAAATTGTTTTCTTGTGACAAAAACTTGTAAGGTTTACTCTCCTAGCAAACATGAAATTACTAACTATATTATTAACTATAATCACCATGCTGTACATCACATCCCATGACTTACTTATTTTATAACTGGAAGCTTATACCTTTCGACCCCCTTCACCCATTTTGCCCATTCCCCACCTCCTGTCTCTGGCAATCACCAATCTGTTCTCTGTATCCATGACCTTAGTTTTTGTTTGTTTGTTTGTTTCTGTTTTTAGATTCTAACTATAAGTGATATCATATGGTATTTGTTTTTCTCTGTCTGACTTATTTCACTTAGCATAATGACCTCAAAGTCCATCCTTCCTATCACAGATGGTAATATTTCCTTCTTTTTATGGCTAAACAATATTCCATTGTATATATATATACCACAACTCCTTTATCCAGTCACCCACCAATGGACACTTAGGATGCTTCCATATCTTTAGTTATTGTAAATAATGCTGTAATGAACATGGGGTTCATATATTTTTTCCAATTAGTATTTTCATTTTCTTTGGATAAATACTCAGAAGTGAAATTGTTGGATCATATGGCTGTTCAATTTTTAAGTTTTTGAGGAATCTCCGTACTGTTTTCCATAGTGGCTGCACCAATTTACATTCCCAGTAACAGTGCATGAGGGTTCCCTTTTCTCCTCATTCTCAACAACACTTGTTGTTTTTTGTCTTTCTGGTAATAGCCATTCTAATAGGTGTGAGGTGATATTGTGATTTTGATTTGCATTTCCCCGATGGTTAGTGATGTTGAGCATCTTTTCAAGTACGTATTTGTCATCTGTATGTCATCTTTGGGAAAATGTCTATTCAGGTCCTCTGCCCAATTTTTAATCGGATTTTGTTGTTGTTGTTATTGAGTTGTATGAGTTCTTTATAAATTTTGGATATTAACCCATTATCAGATACATGGTTTGCAAATATTTTCTCCCATTCAGCTGGTTGCTTTTGAGATCCTTGATTTCAATTCATTTGGGTAAATGTCCAGCAATTGAATTGCTAGATTATTTATTTGGTAGTTCTATTTTTAATTTTTTGAGGAACCTGCATACTGTTTTCCATAATGGCTGCCCCATTTTTCTTCTAGTGGATTCTTTATAAACCTATTTATCCTTTGGAATAGTGGGTTCAGTGACAAAACATATGCAGAAGACTCTACAGTCTGATGCATTGAAGGTGCTTTGTCAGACTTATTCAATACTTCTGTTCCTCCCCAATGGTTTTTCTACAGATGAGGACAACAGAGCAAGTTGCCCACAAACTGAAGGTTCTAGCTCTCTGCCTCATGTCAGGCTTAGATCTAACTTTGAGTTTTAACAGCAGCAAAATTTGACCTCAAAACACAAACCTCTAGTCTTTTAGCTGGAGATGGATGCAGCAAATATAAGACAGTAAGAAGTGAGATGAAAAATTGACTCATTTTTTAGACTTAAAGTTTCTTGTTTTTAGCAAGTAAAATGGACTTGAAGGAGCCTATTTGCTTCTAATGGATTTGCCAGTCCCTCGTGGTAATCAGATTGCACAGGGCCTGCTCTCCTTTATCATCTGGTAGTCATTTTCAGAGCTAGTGAGACACCATGGGGGATTGCCTCTGGCAGGCAGTTCTCTGTTTGATTTGCACCATTTGTCCATGTGCATTTTTATGCATTTGAGGAACGCACATCACATCATCACTGAGCTTGATTCTTTCCATCATGCCTAAATGTGTGTTAGCTCTGGGGTGAGGACCCCACATGCCTGGCTGCCCTGGAATGTGGCCCAGCAAGTATTTTGTAGCAATGTTTCAGGCTGCATTAGGGCCAGCAAAGGAGCTGAGATAAGCACTATTTCCCTGTGCAAACCCACTCTCTCCTCCTAAGTTTAGAAGGGGAAGAAAGAATCCCTGCATGAGAGTACAGGATGTGCAATGGTAGCATGCCCATTGCTGGACGCACACCCATTCTGCGCCATTCTGCAGCTACTTTGCTCCCACCCATTCCTGAGAACAAATGCACTCTACTGCTGTGTCTGGAGTCTCATTTTCTTCCTTTGGTGCCAACTTGTTTCTTTGTGAACTGAGCAAGTTTAGTCCCAGACAAAACTTTGAAACAAGTTCTTTTTCTTCACCACCACCAACCCAAACAATACCTTCCAGTCCTCTGTGAAGATAACACACCATTTCATTGGCCAAATACTTCTTTAGCAGCTATTATGTGCCTGGAATTGTTCCTGACCATTGATTTGCCTCAATGATCCAGACAAAATCACTGCCCTTAGAGGGTTTATATTCTGACAGTGACACAGGCATGAATGCAGGCCAGTCAAAAGTTCAGATGACCAGAGGGGACAGTCAATAAATAATGAGTGGTGTGAGCTAGTGTAAACCTAAAGGAGTGGTGGGGACTGTGGCCACCTGGAGAGGGAAAGTGCACCTGATCTTCTGCGGGAATGTTGGCCCTTTGCATCTCATCTTGAGAAAAAGTGGAAATCTGAATGTATAACATGTAAAATCTCTGGTTTACTAAATGTTGGTAACTAGCTCTAAAGTTTTAAAAGCATTATCAATCCCTAAATCCAAAACCAGACAAACAACAAAAAATCGTCTTCGCCAGATTCTATCCAACACAGTCAGTTTGTGACTTCTGTGCTGTAGGTTAAGCAGTTAAGATGGGTTTTTTAATTTCAAGTGACCAATAGATTAGGGAACATAGTTCTTGAGAGGCAGCTGCTCAGGTCTGTCTCCTGCTACAGGGGATACAAGTGACCAATGGTCCGCTTTATTCACTCCCCTTCTTATCCACTCCCACAGTTATACCAAGGCCACCCTTGCTGCAGGCTGCAACCAGCCAATGACTGGGCATGGCTGGGTACTAAAGCACGATGCAGACTCCTCCAATGGGCGACTCTGGCTCAGGGTTGCCCATAGGTTTGGCCAAATTTGGCTTTTCCTGCGGCTGAGGTTCTTGCTCCCCAGTCTTTCTTCCTTCCTTCTCTCCTTCCAGAGTATCAGACCTGCACTGCAGTCTCAACCTCTTCCTGCCTGCTCCTGCTCTCTCCCAATAAATCTCTTGCACGTCAAATATTCAGCAGACCCAAAGTAACACAAGGTGCCAGAAGTTCTGATTGAAAGGAAGTCTCCTTTCTAATCCTGGTTCCTCCTTACCTTGTTATTTCCTATTGTTTTTTATTTTATTTTTTTGCTGGCTTGTTACTCGATGCCTCAGATAGTTTCAAAGGCGCCCAGAGGCTGGGGAGATGAGCTGCAGGGCAAGGAGATGGGCTGGAATTCAAGCAGGTGGGGACAGAGTTCCGAGGGTGGAGGTAGCACAGGCTAATAGGTTAGGGTAGACAGGTCTGGACAGTGGGCTGCAATGGTGGGTGGTGTCTTTCGTGCAGAGGGCAGTGAAGGCCTTTCCCAATAACCAGCTTTGCCGCCTGATTCCTCGAAGGTTCAACTGAATGTTTTTGTATAGTTACAGAGCAAAGAGGTCATGGTCTCCCCTTTATTATTTCTTCTTTGGATTCCGTTCCTGTCTGTCTGTTCTCCTTCTTACCTTTGTCATCACTCCCCTCACTTAACACTTAAAACACATACTCAAACACAGGTGAGCGCACACACACACACACACACACAAACACACACGTGCACACACACACACACACGCGCGCGCGCGCACACACACGCACACACTTCCAACTTAGGTCTCCGGAAGTTCACAACCTGCCAGAAAAGACATTGGACTTTGGGGGTGTTACACAACGGGATTGTTGACTTGATATTTTATAACAATGCACTTGGTACTTTTCGCTCCTTTATACTCATGCTTTCAATCCATTTTTATTTGTTCAGTTTTTCACTGAATCCTGTGAGAGGTAAGAAGCATTGTCCTTGCCATGATGATGGTGATGCGGACTTGAACCCATTCACTCTAGTACTCAGGGACTGTCGTCCAGACAGTGTAAAGACTTGTCGATGCATGTTTGTTGACAGTAGTTGGAGTAATATATTCAATTCTGTGGAAGAAATAACCAGCCACTGAAGTTTCTAATGGGCAGCTTTCATCCGGTCCCTCAGCACTGCTTTGGCTGTGAGTGTGTGTGACTCAGGACAGAATTGCTTTGAAACCAAAACAACGGACACTCCCCAGTCACTTAGGTTCTAAGAGATCTGTGGCTTGTAGGGAGCAGAATGCAATAATCAATGGGACACTCTAAGCAAAACCATCTGGGGCTCTTATATCAACTTGAAAAAAATGCTTCTTCAAAAGAGTGCTGAATTTTCAGTTCTTAAATGAGGATGAACCCACTCTATGAGAAACAAAATGTGGTTCGTAAGTGAAATACATCCACTGGTGGGCAGAAAGTTCTTGTGCTCATTTTTAATGCCTTAAGCTTTTTCTTTCTACAGACTAACTTCTCCCACCATTCTGTATCTTTGCTTTTATTTGATTTCTGCCATAGCTTTCTTTCTTGGCTACCTTGACGATGTGGTGAATCCAGTCCAAGTTAGGGAGGATTGGAGTATATTTTGGGGGCCAAGGGGAGTGGCTGACCTAAGACCCAGGGTGCTGCTAAGTGAGGGTTTAATTGTCCCCGACAGACAGGAAAAGACCATCATAATGAAAAGTTTCTTGAGCTGGTAGGGAATTAGTAAAAAAAAAAAAAAAATCATTTAAGAAAAGACTGTTGGGTTTCCTTGGTGGCGCGGTGGTTGAGAGTCCGCCTGCCGATGCAGGGGACACGGGTTCGTGCCCCGGTCTGGGAGGATCCCACATGCCGCAGAGCGGCTGGGCCCGTGAGCCATGGCTGCTGAGCCTGCGCGTCCGGAGCCTGTGCTCCGCAACGGGAGAGGCCACAACAGTGAGAGGCCCGCATACCACAAAAAAAAAAAAAAAAGAAAAAAAAAGAAAAGACTGTTGTTGTTCTTGCATCTGACACTTTAAATACAGCTATTAAACTCGCCTACTTCTTGGTGACTGGGACAGGAAAACCAGCAGCTGACACCACTTCATATACCCAATTGTGCAAGATTTTCTGTGGCTTACCTGCTACCTACCAATTCTTGTTTTCATTTTGGAAGTCTGAGACTTCCTAGAGACATTGCCTTTTGTCAATTATTTTTCTTGGTTTTATTGTGAAATATAACACATCCAGAAAGTGCTTACAGTTGATATGAACTGCTGTTTGACGAACACTTATAAAGCAAACAACCCCATAACAGCCACACCATCTGAGATACAGAGGCTTACCAGGCTCCAAATTTCCTTCTCAGATCTATTGCTCGTCCAGGGGCTAACCCTTGTCCTGGTATTTTCAGTAATCATACCCTTGCTTTTTAAAAGTATTTTTGTCTCTTATGAATGCATCGCTAAACAATATAATTGAGATCATCCCATTCTTGAACTAAACATAAATGGAATCAGAGTGAACGTGTTCTTTCGTCTGACTTCTTGTACTCAATACTGTTTGTGAGCTTCATAAAGATGTTACATGTGGCCGTCATTCATGCATTTTTATTATTATAGAGTATTCTATCCAATGACTGTATCACCATTTAAAAATAATTCAGATGACTTTTGTTGGACATTTAGGTTGCTTTCATTTCAGCCTTGATACACATATCTGAGTTGACACAGTAGAAGTCCCTCTGGGTTGATACCCAAGAAAAATATTGCTGGGTCCCACGATATATTTATCTCCAACTTTATTAGATAATGCAGGTTGTTTTACAAAGTATTTATACCATTTACACTCCCATCAGCAGTGCATAGGGTTCCCCTTTGCTGCACATCCTCATCAACACTTAGTATTGTAAGACTTCAACTTTTGCCAATTTCATTTGAATTTCCTGATTATGTAGGGGGTTGAGCACCTTTCCATGTGTATTTTGGACATTTGATTGTCTTCCTTTCTGAAGTTCTTGTTCTAGTCCATTGTCCTTTTTTTTTTCCTTTGGAGTTGTTTTTTTCTTTTTGGCTTGTAGAAGTTTTTAATTTTGTACAGCAGTCTTTTGTTAGCTATAAATGTTGCAAAAAGCGTCTCTTCTGGTTTGTCTTCTTTTTAGCTTTAGATTGCTTTTTATGAACAGAAGTTCCCAATTTCAAATCAGGGACATTTATCAACCTTTCTATTGTTGGTGAATTTCAGGACTAGTTTAAGCAATCCTTATTGACTCTAAGGTATCTGTCATGGGCTGAACGGTGCCCCATCCCCTTCCTCATTTATATGCTAAAGTCCTAATCTCCAGTTTCTCAGAATGTGACTGCATTTGGAGTTAGGGCCTTTAAAGAGGTAAGGTTAAATGAGATCATATAGGTGGGCTCTAATCCAATCTGACTGCTGTCTTTATAGCGAAGAAGAAATTTGGACCCACACAGAGATACAAGGGATGCACACATAGAGAAACGACCATGTGAAGAGGCAGCAAGAAGGAGACCATCTGCAAGCCAAGGAGAGAGGCCTCAGAGGAAGCCATCCCTGCTGGCACTGTGATTTTGGACTTCCAGCCTCCAGAACTGTGAGTAAGTAAATTTCTGTTATTTAGGCCACCCAGTCTGTGGTATTTTGTTGTGGTAGCCTAAGCAGACTAAGACAGTATTGAAGATATTCTCATACATGATCTTCTAAAAATTTTATATTTTTGTTCTTGGCATTTAGCATTTAAATTAAACTGAAATTTATTTCTGTTTGTAGTGTGAAGCAAGGGTTCAATTTCATTTTTTTTCCCTTAATGGATACCTAATTATCTCTAGGCAGTTTACTGAAAAGTTCATCTTCAGTCACTTATCTGCAATGCCACCCCTTTCACTGATCTAATATCCACATAAACATGTGTATGTTTTTAGGCCATATATTCTGTTTCATTTGTCAGTTGCCTGTGTCTGCACCAAAACCAATGTGTCTTCGTCACCTAAGATTTATAACAAGTCCTCGTATCTGGTAGAGCAAGTCTAAACCCCCTGTTCTCCATCAGTGTCTTGGCTACCCTTGGGCCTTTGCATCATCCTATATGTTTTAGAATCAGCTTTTCAATTTCCACACATGTCCACACACACATTAACCTGCTGGTATTTTGATTGGGATTGCATTTAGTCTATAATTAATTTGAAGAACTGACATTTTAAAAATCTTTAAAATATTGAATATTTTATTCCATGAACATGATAAATTAATTTATTCAAGTCTTTTAATGTCTTTCACTAAAGTTTATTGATTTCCTCTGAAGAGGTCTTGAACATAATTTGTTATATTTATTCTTTACATTTTTATATTTTTGATGTTACTGTCATTGGTATCATTTTTAAGGTTTTACTTATTGTTTATTGTAACGTATATTTCCAAATATACATAAAATTATTATCACATATGTATGCAAAATTGATAGTTTACAACTTTATTGAGGTGTAATTGAAGCATGATAAGCTATACTTAAAGTCCACAATTTGGTCTGTTTTAACATGTATATACCCATGAAACCGTTACCACAATCATGGTGAACATTTTACCAACCCTACAAGTTTCCCTGTGCTCCTTTGGAAGCCATCTCTTCCTCTGTCCTGTTCCCGTGCTACTGCTTACATGCTTATTGGCCACTTGTATAGCTGGTCCCTGACTTACAATGGTTCAACTTGTGATTCTTTGACTTTATGAGGGTGCAAAAGTGACACACATTCCATAGAAATTATACTTTGAACTCTGAATTTTGAGCCTTTCCAGGGCTAGTGATATGTGGTGTGGTACTCTCTTGTGATGCTGGGCAGTGGCAGCAGCCACAGCTCCCAGTCGACCACGAGATACACTTACAACCATTCTGAACCCAGACAACAATTCTGTTTCTCAGTTTCCGTGTAGTATTCAATCAATTACATGAGATACTCAACATGTTACTACACAATAGGCTTTGTGTTAGATAATGTCACCCAACTGTAGGCTAACAACTGAACTGTTCCTTGCATGTTTAAGTTCTGCTGGGCTAAACCCTGATGTTGGGTGCATTAGGTGTATTAAATGCATTTTTGACTTATGATATTTTCAACTTACTGTGGGTTTATCAGGAAGTAACCCCATCATAAGTTAAGGAAGATCTTTATTTTTTCTTTGATAAAGAATAAGTCTTTTGCCCATTTAAAAAATTGTGTTCTTTGTCTCAATACTGACTTAGAGTGGTTCTGTACATGTTCCTTAGACAAGTCCTCTGTCAGATACACATGTTCCCATTATTGTCTTCAGCTCTGTTGTCTTTTAGTTTTAAAATTACATCTGTTCAAGAACAAAATTTTAAATTTAAATGAATTCCACTTTTTTTTCCTTTTACATTTTATGCTTTTTGAGTTCCATATCAGAAATCTTTGCATTCTATAGGGTCACAAAAATTTTCTGCTATTTTTTCTTTTAGAAATGTTATAGTTTAGGTTTTACTCTTTGCCTATGATCTATTTTGAGTTAATTTTTATAAATGATGTGAAGTAAGGGTTGGGGGTATTATTTTTTTTTCTATATGGATATCCATTTGATCCAGCATCATTTGTTGAAGACTTTCCCTTCCACACTGAATTGCCTTAAAAAAATTGTCAAAAATTTATTGACCATATGTTTGTGGATCTGTTTCTGCACTCACTAGTCTGCTATTTTGTTTCATTGATCTATGTCTATCTTTTTGTCAGAACCAAACTGCATTGATTATTATTGCTTTATAGTAAGTCTTAAGCCGGGTTGGGTAAATCCTTCATCTTTGTTCTCAGCTCACAAAATTTCTTTGATTATTCTAAGTTCTTGCATTTCCATACACATTTTAAAATCGGACTGTGAATATCTACTAAAAAACCTGCCAGAGTTTTGACTGGGAATGCACTGCATCTTTACATTAACTTGAAAGGAATGGCATTTAACTATATTGACTCTATTAACTATATTGAGTCTTCCAGTTTATGAACGTGGCATGTCTCTGTACTTAATTCTTCTTTAATTTCTTTCAGCCATGTTTATAGTGTTTATGGCAGAGGTTGTGATGTCTTTGTTATATTTATCCCTAGGTATTTTATGTTTTTTGATGCTACTGTAAGTGTAATTAAAACAATTTTTATTTTCTAATTGCTTGATGGTAGTACAGCATAGAACTGTATAGTACAATTGATTTTTGCATTTGCCCTCATTATTGGGCAGACTTACTAAACTTACAATTTCTGATTAGCATCTTTAGATTATTTTGTATTTTCTAAAGACACAACTATACTGTCTGAAAATAAAGAGATCTTTGATACTCCCTTTTAAATTTTTTTGTACATTTCCTTCCCCCTCCCCCCTTTTACAGTGTTACTATACTGGATAGGACCTAGAATACAACCTTACACAGAAGTAGTGATAACAAGCATTATTGTTCTATTCCTGACAACAAGGTGAAAATTTTCATCATGTTATTATCAAATAAGAAATGACTTTTAGATTCCCCTTATCATGTTTAGGAAATTCTCTTCTATGCTTTGTTTATATAAATGATTTTATGAATAGATGTTGAATTTTGTCAGTTTGGCAGCATCTATTGAGATAATCTGTAGCTGTTGGAAATGAGGTACATTAATTCAATTTCCAAGATTAAATCAAGCTTGCTTTCCTAGAATAAACCCATTGACTTTTTCTTGTATATTATATACTCTATTTTTAAAAATAAATTGTTTAATCAATGTGCTAATATTTGTTTAGGATTTAAAATTCTTGATATTAGGAGTTTGATTTTTCTTGGTTTTTATCTATTTATTTTTAATTAACCTCAGGAGAATTTTACAAATAAGGCAGTATTCACAGGTTCTGGGCTTTAGGATGGAGAAATACCTTTTGGGGGGCAACCATTCAGTCTATTACAGGCATATATGAATTAAAATTTTTGTGTCTTCTTGTGAATTAAATATTTTATAACTGTGAGAAGACCCTCTTTATCTCTAGCAATATTTATTGTCTTAAAGTCTATTTTATCTAATGTTCAAACAGCCATGGCTTTTCTCTTTTGGTTAGCAGTTACTGGCATATATATTTGAATCCTTTTCTCCAGTCTTTCTGGGTCCTTATATTTTGGATGTATCCATTATGCACAACATACAGCTGGTCTTTTAGAAATCTATTAGCTAATCTTTGCTTTTATCTGAAACATTTAATCCATTTACATTTAATATAATAATTTAAATGTTAGGGTTTAAATGTATCATCTTTTTATTGCACTTTCAATTTGTCTCTTCCTATTTATATTTCTTTTTCTTTTATCTCGTTTTATTTTTGTGTGACTGAGTAGTTCTTATTAATCTATTTTTTCCATCTTCTTGTTTTGAAGTGATATATTATGTCTCTGTCATTTTTAGTAGTTATTTTAGAAATCACAACCTACATACTTAATTTATCACGTTTTAAATTTAATCAATATCAAAATAGTTTATTGTTGTATATTTAATTATATTTCCCTTTAACATCTTTTTTTTTTTTTTTCCAGTTCCTTACTTTCCTTTTGTGGTTACTTTCCTTCTTCCTGAATCATATATTTCAAGATTTCCTTTGTGAAAGTCTGCTGGTGGTAAATTATCTTAGCTTATGTTTACTGAAAGTATGTTTTACTCTCATTCTTAAATGATATTTTGACAGTTGGAAGTTATTTCCCTTAAGCTTAGTTGAAGACATTATCTCACAGTAGTCTTGATTTTATTACTGCTTAAGGGTTCAGCTGCATTTAACTGTTGCTTTTTTTGATGGTATTCTATTTCTTTTGCTTTTAAAATTTCTTTTTCTTTTTTTTATCTGATTTTACTCTGATGGATATTTATGTAGATTTCTTTTATTTCCCTGTTTGGGATTTGTTGGGTTTCCTATATCTTTTACTAGTTCTGAAAAATTCTTAGCAATTTTACTTTTAAATGTCACTTATGCTCTGTTCTCTCTCTATTATTCTTTTGCAGTTCTGTTTAAATGGATGTTAAGTTTTTCTCACACTAACCACCACACTTTTCTTTTTGCTTTCTCTGTCTCTGTCTCTATCTCTCTCTCTCTCTCTCTCTCTCTCTTTTTTTTTTTTTTGGTCTTTGTCTCTCTCTGCTGTATCATGGTTAATTTCTTCTGGGTTATTCTCCAGATCATCAATTCTACATTCACCTGTTTCTAATATGTTGTTAAACTTGTCCATTCATTAAAAAATTTTTTTCCTATATATCTTTTATTTCTAGAAGTTCTATTTGGCTGTCTTTCAAACGTGCTAGGTCACTTAAAAAAAAAACCTCTATTCCCTACATATAGTAATCATAATTATTTTATAATCTAGTTCTGACGATTTTAATACTATAGTCTTGTAAATATAATTGTGCTGTCTGCTGTTTTCTCCTAAGCTTTCTCATGGTGATTTCTTTCCTGGTGAGCTTGGTTGTTGGTGTGCTGTTCATTACTCTCAGAATTTTATTATGGTACTCTTTTGAGGGCCAAGAGAAAGGTGATTTTCTCCAGAGAGGATATTCATTTGCTAGTGTCAAGTTCTAGGAGTACTTCCAGTCTGGGATCACCATAACCAAGTTTGTAACTTGAGGATACCTGGATTGCCCAGGCAATGCTGTAAAGGTTAGCCCACCGCTACAATTTCTTGGGGACATTTTTTCCTTTCATTTTTACCTGTTACAAATGGGGCCAAGACAACCTCTTCTACAGTTTCCTCCATAGATGTATAAGAAAAGTTTACTTGTAGCTCACTGTTATTCTTTTTTATGAGGTCCTGATCCCTCTGCCTGAGGAGGAAGATACAGACTGTTATAGAAATATTGTTTAGGGGCTGTTATGAGTTGAATAGTGTCCTCCTCAAAATTATATGCTGAAGTCCTAGCTTCCAGTATCTCAGAATGTGACCTTATTTGGAAATAGGGTTATTGCAGATGTATTTAGTTAAGATGAGATCATACTGAAGCAGGGTGGGCCACTTAGCTAAAATGACTGGTATCCTTATTGAAAGGGGAAATTTATACACAAAGACACACACATGTGAATAATGACACATGAACATGAAGACAGAGATCAGGGTGATGTTTCTTTAGCCAAAGAACACCAAAGATTCCAGCCAGCAGACCTCCAAGAGCCAGGAGAGAGGCATGGTCAGATTCTCCCTCAAAGCCTCAGAAGGAACCAACCCTGTGGACACCTTGATCTTGGACTTCTGGTGTCCAGAACTGTGAGACAGTAAAATCCTGTTGTTGGAGCCACCCACCACTCTACTTTGTTACAGCAGCCCTAAGAAACAAAAATGGGAGATTGTGTGAGTTACATTGAAATGAAGGATGATTAAAAAATAGGGGGAACCCTTTCAATTCAGACCAATAGAAATTATAGGGAGTTGGTTTTGGGGTTATATGTTAGTACCTTAGACCTTCTCTTCACTCTCAAACATGCTTTTTCCTATTGTGACCCTCCATCATGGATCACTATGCCTGAATTCTTCTGCCTCAAATACTCTCACATGTCCATCCCCACTTTGCCAGGAGCCACTGTTACCCAACAAAGTTACATTCCTTCAGAGGCATCCTTAATTATCCCCAGTTAGAGGACCCAGGGACCTCTGATGGTTTCATGTGTATCCAGGGATAAAATCAATTTTCCATTTTGAGATATCAAAGATTACATGAACTGGTAGAGGCAAAGGCAGAACTACTTTGTTCTAAGTGCCCTACCCTCCCTCCCAGGCACAAAGTGAAAGAATGATTTTTATAGTGTATTTTCCAATGCCAAAACACTAACTAGCTCAGCTAGAAAACTTTGAGATGGTTACCTGGGAGAAGTGTCACCCTCATTCATTGACTGGGAATAATGCCAAAGGGATGAATGAGACATTTTTTTTTCCTACAAAAGGGAAGCCAGAGACAGAAGCCACCAGTTCAAATCAAGCCAAGGCTGAAAATCAGTGTCATTTGTCACCATCTGAAGCTGTACAGGAATGTCAGCATTGTGGATGAACCCACCAATCCTCATGGACTATTTTCTAGCTGTCTCATTTTAGAGAGGATTTATATTTTGGAGTCTTGCTACAGATTACTTCTGAGACAGATGAAAGGAAACAATTTATAATTGTTTAACATGTGTGCACAGGTCCACATATACCACCTCCAAATTATCTGCCTTCTTAGGAATCACAGTTCTTTGGAGATTTATAGAAGGCACTGGGTTTCAATCAGAGTATTAAATTCAGTGACCTTCAAGGGAAACAGGGAGCAAATTACAGCTTCCTCAACTTGTACATGCCAGGAAGGAGTTGGCCATTCATCCTGCTACCAGACAAACGAACATTGTAGTGACTTCCTTCCAGGGAGAGTAGAGAATGAAAAAAAATTCTGGGCAGTGAAGACAAGTTTGGACACACTTATGACCTACAATTAAGTCATCCAAAGATGATAAAGTCAAACTATTGGACTAATTCTGACTGAAAAACCAGTGGGTTCTGAATACTTTTGAAGCTCTTGAAATGCATGTAAATAAAATTAGAAGTTAATTTCTTCAAAACTTGTGATGTAAAATATTCCAGAGGCCAGGTGTTGACCCATTATTAAAAATAAACTTGTCTTTTCCTTGCAGAAAAATACTTTGAGCACACCTGTGATGCAGAGTAGAGATATATGCTATCCTCCATTGTTTAATCAATGCCACATTCCAAGCTGTCACGGTGAGATAACCCTTCTACAGCAGATATTTAAACTTCTCTTCTATCTTATTCTTTTTCAATGTCTCTGAGCCACATTTATGATGGATGCTTAATCCCCAGTCAGGTCTCTGCCTGGAGCTGTCTGGAAGCAAGGAACGACTTAAAAGGCAGACAATAAACAGACTGGATGGATTTTATCTATACAGAAGCCCCTGGCACCCCTAGTGTGACCAGCAAAACTTGGGGTCTTTAAAGGTTTCACCTTCCAAATGTTACAGCCCTGAAAGAATATTTATAACCCATTTTGGAGACTGAGCATCTTCTAGTACTGGACAGCATATTGGTCAAGTAACTGGGTCACCTGCTGGCCATTGGCCAGTTTTGCCAGATGATCTGCTTTCCATTCTGTGGCTTCCCTGAGGTGCTATAGCTGTTTGGCACATTCTGCCGATGACCGACTGGGAAGTTCAAGCTGCGCTTCTTGTATCCAGATGAGTCATGGGTACATTAGAGTTTGGAAAGTAAAAGTAAAACCACAACTCCCAGTGGAAGAAATTACTTGTGAGATCTACCGTGCGAGATCAATGCAGTTCCTATCTGTCTTTAGTGTCTCAAGAAAGACCAGAATTAAAGTGCTTTAGGGTTGTAGGTGGTATTATTTCTTTGTCAGTTTCAGGCTTTTAAAATTGTAGTGTATGCCAAAGGCCGCACTGGGCGCTCCCCAGGCTGACTGTGTTGCCTAGCCAGCTCAGGCCGTCAGATTACTAAGATAACTCCTGAGTCAATAAAGGTTTTCAGCCTGGGTTGGGACATAACTGCAACTAGGTTATCAATAAGGTGGCATGTTGAGCACATTATTCTTCTCTCTGAACCTGTGTGGTTGGAGCATGGTTTATAGATTTTGGCTCAGATGGGAAGTTTAAACTTTTATTCACCCCTGTGTGTGGAAGCATACCAGGCCCTGGGAGGAGTATCTGTCCTCCTGCTGCCTTGCTGGCAGCCCTAGAAGCCCCAATCATGGATTTAGCCTCTGCCTTAAATCTGAACTCCACCTGGAAGGAGCATCTCCCCCAATCCACAGATGTTACCAACCAAAGCTTTAAACGGAGACAGAATGTTTTCTTTCATCTCTTTCTCATCCTTACTCCCTCCTCCAGGTCTGGGACTCTTTGTTTTTTTTTGTTTTTTGTTTTTGTTTTTTTTTTGTAAGAGTAGCACTTAGTAACAGGAAATATAGGGTTTTGGTTTTCCTAATTCTATTCCATCCTTTTACCTCAATTTTACAGCAATTCTTAAATTTACTTATTTTTTATTTATTTATTTATTTTTGGCTGCACTGGGTCTTTGCTGCTGCACACGGGCTTTCTCTAGTTGCAGCCAGCGGGGGCTACTCTTCGCTGTGGAGTGCCGGCTTCTCACTGTGGTGGCTTCTCTTGCTGTGGAGCACGGGCTCTAGGTGCGTGGGCTTCAGTAGTTGTGGCTCACAGGCTCTAGAGTGCAGGCTCAGTAGTTGTGGCTCACGGGCTTAGTTGCTCTGCGGCATGTAGAATCTTCCCACACCAGGGCTCGAACCCGTGTCCCCTGCATTGGCAGGTAGATTCTTAACCACTGCACAACCAGAGAAGCCCTAGGACTCTTTAATTAATGTTTTCTCAAATTAGAATATGAGGATAATTCCCTTGCAGCATCTCACATAACACAGCAGTGTGCTTTTGCTGTTTGGATGGGGTGACACCATGTGTGAGAGACAAATCTTTTATTGGGAGCTCCAAGTGGATGTGCATGCTTGCTACCCGGCACACTTACATTTGTGCCCATCTGTTTGGGTGGCAGGAGGCCTGTGGAGGGTGGCACACGCCAGTTCCGAGAAGGCTCATTTGCCAATGGAGGAGCTGGTTCAGAGGTGCAGACTGCAGAATGCGGCATGCACCAACACTCCTGCCAAGAATACCTTCTGTTTGGCAACAGTGCCTGAATGGGGCAGCATGCTGCTCTGCAATGGGCAACATCTGCCGGTGGGAAACTGGCAGGAGATATGCCCTCTGTGATTGATCCCGCTACACGCTGTCACCCAGCTCCCTCTAGAACAAGCTAACGGTGAACACCTCACAAAAGCAAGCCAGTTCTAACATCACTTACTCTTTGTGGAAATATTTATTGAATGCCTACTATTTGCAAGTCATTGTGCTAGGTGCTCCTGGGTGATACAGATGAATTTGAAATGGATCCCAGCTTTTCGAGGCAGACACACATGTCGAGAGCTGGTTGACTTGAAAGGAATGCTAGAAGCATAGAGACCTATGCACCAAAGCTACAGAGATGTGCAATCAGAGTGCAGAGGATGCTTAGCTGCAGGGCTGGGCAGTGGCATGTGCACTGGGCTGTCAGGGTGGGAGGATTTGCATCTGTGGTTAGGTGGGAAGGACCACTCCAGGTGGAGGGAATGGAGGGAATTGTACGTGCCAGCAGGAGTGAGGGAGTGTAGTGCTTGACTGGAGTGTGGAGTGAACCAGGAGCCATGAAAGAGGAGGGTGGAAAGATATTCTGAGGACAGATCACAGGAGGACCAGGCACCAGTGTGAGAGTTTGGCCTCAGAGAGCTGGTCAAGACAGAGCTCTATTGCCTGTGGGTGCGGGGAGAGGGGTAGGGGGGAGATGGGGGCTTGCTTAAGTGACCACAGCAACAGTGCTGACCCTCAGTCCCTTGGTGCTGAGAACCGTATTAGGGCGTCATCACTTATCGCTTAGCCAACACTTCCTGAACTCCTTGCGACAGGCTCCTTGTGTGGACCACGCCAAACCTGGCCTCTCCACCTAGGTGGGCAGTTAAATCAAGAGACCTTTGCAACTCAGTTCAATGAAATAAGGTCAAAGTTACAGGAATTCCTGTGGAAATCTGGGAATCCAGAGATGGGGGTGCAGAAGCAGTCAGACGCCTGAAATGTCACCCACAGAGCAGGAGACTGCATGACGTTCATAGCTAGGGGTCCTGGGAGGGTCCCAGCAGTGTGGCTTTGGGCAAGCTACATCACTTTTCTTCCCTCACCTTCCTCACTTGTAAAATGAGCCTAAAAGTAGCACGCATTTCATAAGGTTGTTCTAAAAACTAAATGTGCTAGTATATGTTCAGGGCATGGAAACATGATTGTCCTCCAGGGTCTGACCAGGGCACGTGAGCCGTTGTTGTTGTCCTCGCTGTTGCGACAGTGCTGCAACACGCAACCAGGGTGGCGTTTCACCGACTGCTCATTTCTCGCTTATGCGTCTGGGGGCTGCGGGATGTCTCTGCTGGGTTTGACTTGCTGGACTCAGGCTGAGGGGCTGGTTTAAGTCTGGTCCACATGTCTCCATGGTCCAGATCCCAGGAGCCCCTCCCATCCGAGACATCGCGGCAGAGAGCAGGAGTACTGGGGTCCAAGCCAAGCAAAGTGTCCCCCTCGGCAAAGGTCACACCTCCTCACATTCCACAGCCAGGAGCAACCTCAGTGGGGGAGGGAAAGGTTGGAGGTGGGGCGGGGTAGTGGATATTTGGTAAATAATAACAATATATAGCATCTGTCATGAAAGCTTTCCTGGAAGAGGTGACAGAAAGAGATGGAAAAACAGTTGGGTAGGCATGTTAGCTAGAGGTGAAAACCACAAATATAAAGAGGTAAAACTCAACAAGTTGCGACCATGTCATAATGAATTTTCTTAATTTGGAGTAAAGTTGGCATTGCAGATGACAAAGAAGATTCAACTTGAAATAAGGAGTGTTCCTGTTGTTTAAACTCGGTTCAGATTCTGATAAGTTGGGGGTCTCTATGGTTCCATTTGCCAAAAGTAGGGAGCTAGATTAATTAACCTCAAAGTTTTCTTCCAGTATTCTGTGATTCTGTGATAACTAATAGCCATGGAGAAAGAGGGGTTGCTGAGATGCACCTTTGGAGGAATAGAAGATGTCTAATTTGGATGAAAGCATTTACTGTTAACCTTGGGAGTTTATTTTTGAGTAAGAGTTACTACCGGCTCTTGATTAGTGGAAAAATACTCATACGGGACTTAGAAATGTTCACGAGCTTTGTGTTGAATGATGCAATCTTTAGTATGTGGCAGAATCACCTGGAGGGCTGGTTAAAACACAACTTTTTTGGTCCCACCCCAGAGCTTCTGATTTGGTAGGTCTTGGGTGGGACTCAGGAATCTGCATGTCAAAGAAATTCTTGGGTGATGCTGCTGCTGTGGTCCAGGGGTCACATGTTGAGAACATCAGGGATGTTGCTGGTGTCCTGCCCAGATGCCCTCCACCCATCCCCATCTGCTCTGAATATAGTCACACCCTATAGCTGTCCTGTCTCTAGGGAGTTGCCCTTGGCTAATTGAACCCTCTGGGAGGTAAAGCACCCCACCCAACAGGTACACACTATCAAAGGCTTGTCCTCTTGTCTCAAGATGGAGTCAACTCTGTCTTGTCACTGATTCTCCAAAGCTTCCCTGTGACATTGACTCAAACTAATCTCTGGTTGAGAACATATTTTTTGTTAGCATTTTGACCTTGTTGTCCTTGGGTGTCTGCCCCTCCCCTTCTCCTGAGAGCACCCCTTCAGTCAATCACAGGGATCAATAAATTGTATCTCATATTCTGCTTCTAGTGAAAGTTACTTGAGACAGATGGTCTAGAGCTGGGAGAGCCCCAAACAAGGAAACCCATTGGTATATTGTTCAGGGATTTAGACATTAGGTGTTGAGGACACAGTTTTGTGGAAACAGAAGTAGGACAATCCAAAGAAGTTTTGTTAAAAAAAGAAGAGCTAACATAGATCCACTTACCATGTGTAACATTTTATATAAGATTAGACGTGGGGCAAAGGAGAAGTACAGAAGTTTCCCAGGTGGTTGACATCTGAAGTCTGTGAATATGATGAAGCTCGTTGTAATAATGGACAATTTGAAAAGATTGCTTTGAGAGAAGACCAACTTGAGTTTTGGCTTATGAGAGTTTTGTGTGTTTTAGGGTTGTCTGTGAAGGTTGCCTGTAGGTACCTGCATACACAGAGCTTGAGAGAGGGTGAGCTGTCAGGGATGGACTGCAGCTTTGGGAATCATTTTCACGCTTTGTAGTTAGATTGTGAGGGTTAATGAGGTTGCTGAGACATTGAGAAGCAAAGAACAGAAATTTCGAGGCTGCCCACTTGGGTTATACCCAAGGGAAAAGCAGACTTTAAAAGAAGGTAAGGTGACAATCTACACGGAATTATTAAAAAGGACCAGTGAGGCTGGAAAATGGGGGACCAATTTTATTTTCAGTTGGTTAACTTTATTCGACATATGTTGAAATATTGGTGTTATGAACTTCTGAGCCCTTGAGCAATTTTAGGCTCTACAAGTAGTGTTCATTTTTGTCTTTGTGTGTGTGTGTGTGTGTGTGTGTGTGTGTACGTTTAGTGATTGGTTTAGATATGAACAAACATTTTCACCTAAATGCAGTTTCTCAGAATCCTAAATAAATATATTCAGAGAAGGTGAACACTGAACATTTTTTAAGAGGAGATAGGCATGCAATGATGGGCAGATGGGGGAAGGTTATTACAAATGGCCTTTATTCAGGCTATTTTATCTTATTCCAAGAGAGATGAGAGGTGTGTGTGAAGGCAAATCCATAGAACTGAAGTGTCAGGGAAGCACCAGCAGTGTGACTCAAGTTTATCTGACACTTATTGTGTGTAGGGCAGTATCCGAGAGTCTGAGGAGGAGTCCGGGATGAGTAAGACATGACTGCTGCCCTCCAGACTTGTTTTCTTGTCCCCAAGAGATAGGGTCCTATTTAGGGAAACAATGTACAGGTATTAATCAATAGGTGCTCAAAGTTTCAGGACCTTGTAAACTTTTGCACATTGTTATTTTCCCCTTGAAGTTCCCATTTTCTCCACTGAAAGACCTTTTTTGTTCTCTAGCCCTTCACTGGAAATCTTCTTGTCTTATATAAATCTCATCTAATTATATTTATGTCTCTCCTCCCCTTCTTGCTCTTTTAAAAAATAGTTTATTGCTTCCATTTTCTAGCTCCTTCCCTGCAGTAATTGGTCCCAGAGTGAAACATTATCCTCAAGCTCGTGCTAATATAGGAGTAATATTTTTTCACTTCTTTCAGATTTTATTTAGCATTTGACATTGCCTCTCCTGCTTTTGTTTGATTTATTTTTATTTTTGTTCTTGTTTTGGATTGCTTTCCCAGAATATGCTTCTTTTGTTTCCAGGATATTCTTGACTATGTTACCCATAATCATTAAGTCTGTCAGTAAATCAAATTAAAAAGAATAAGAGTAATATCCCATAGCACATAGAGGACACCTTCCAAGTGTTTTCTCATTTCATCACTTACTTTGGTCCTTAGTTTAGGCTTAATTTGAAAACAGGTTCATTTGACTTTGGTTTCAGCTTCTATGCATCCTCCTTCTTTTGCTCTCCTGATGTGACGCTAGCTCTTGTCTGTCACATTTCTGAAGTACTTAAGGCTCATTTTCATTTGAATTAGTGCACCATACTTGATGCCTTACATCTTTTTCAAACTTGACAACTAAGGCACACGGAAGGACTGTCTTATCCCTGGAGAGCACTAACATTTCTTTTGCCTTCAGTTAGGAGCATAAGTAGAAACTGATTTCACTTGGGTCTAATTTATTCCACAAATATTATTAAATGTTTACCACATGCAAAGCACAAGCCCAGGTTCTATGGGGGAGATACAGCAGGATAAACTGAGCTTTTTATTTAGTAGCACAAATGAATCTGTCAATGAACACTATCCCAATAATACCCAGTACAAGGCAATGTGGAATCAAGACTCTAGGAGGGGTATAAGCTCAATGACAGTGGAGTGTTGAGAAAAAGAAATTGATGGAATTCATTGAAGGTAATTATTTTCTAGCAAACAACAGAGGAGGAATTTAGTCTGCTGATCATTCAAGTCAGCTGAGCCAGTCCCACTTCTATTTCAGTACAGACAGTGGTAAGCTGGTAAATGTTTATCAATGGACTCTGGGGTGGCTGGGGTGGTGGGGGT
Organism: Globicephala melas; assembly: GCF_963455315.2. Classification (NCBI taxonomy): domain Eukaryota; kingdom Metazoa; phylum Chordata; class Mammalia; order Artiodactyla; family Delphinidae; genus Globicephala; species Globicephala melas. The sequence goes on along the minus strand of NC_083316.1, from coordinate 8,104,975 downwards.
GGGGGGACGGTGCTTATTGTGGCAGTTGTGCATAACCGTGGTGTAAATACTCCCAGTACAGCTGATTTCAAGCTATCAATCTGATGTACTGGACGTGAAGTTGGGAAGAAATGCATGGAAGTTACTCTCTTAAGCCAGTGTGAGCTGGCTCCATCGCCCCAGAATATGGATCAGAAATAACTACTAATAGAATATTTTGAATTTCTTAAATTTTTTCTAAATTCACCATTTGTTTCCTGTAAGGAACAGTAGTAAATAGTTGAAAAAAGAAAGAGAATCCCCTGTTTTTGTATAACCAGAGCCATGAAGAAAGACCACATCTTTTTACTGGGTTTGGTTTACCACTTTATATCCTGAGAAGCAGAGTGGGTGGAAATAGAAAAAAGTAAGGTCAGTGGACTTAATCTGGGGGGCCTTGGGCCTCCAGGAATAAAAAATAGATGCAATGGTATAAGTGCTGGTGGCAGGAGTGGGCTGGGGTTAATTGTGCCCTACGTAATATGAGATATTGGCCACTAAAAATGAACAGAATTCATTATTGTGGATTCTACACAGTTTATTATATGTTTAACGGTGGAAAAAAAAAACATGGTTTCATGTAAAATGTAAAAGCCCCACTATGAATATCTAATGACAGTTTATTTTGACTTTTATTTCTATATCATATACTTAATGTGGTGACATTCATGGAGAACATGATATTCATGTGCTCTAGTTTTTTATTGTTATTACTTCACTTATACATTTCCAAATACCCTCACATATTTCAGTTTTTAAGGATTGATGTAGGTCTGTATGAGTTGAATAATGGGAAAGAATCTAAGATACAGACACAAAATGGTGGAGCTGATAATAAAGCCTGGTTTGTACATGAGGAACAGCAGAAAGCCCAGCAAAGCCTGGGATTTAGAGGGGTGTGTCTTAGCTCAGGCTGCTAGAACAAAATATCATAGACTGGGTATTTTGAACAGCAGAAATTTATTTCTCGCAGTTCTGGAAACTGGGAAGTCCAAGATCAGGGTGTCAGCAGACTCACGCCCTGATGAGGGCCCTCTTCCTGGTTTGTAGACACCTGCTTCCTTACTGTGTCCCCACGTGGCCTTTCCTTGGTGTGTCGGGGCTCTCCCCTTATGACCTCATTTAAACGTAATTGCCTCCCAAAGGCCCCATCTCCAAATACTATCACATTGGGGATCAAGGCTTCAGCATATGAACTCTTGGGGGTGAGGAAGAGCACAAACATTTAGTCCAGGGTATAATAAGAAATAAGTTTGGAAAAGTTGGTTAAGCTCAGAATACAGAGGACATTTCAAGGCCAATAAGGAATGCATGTAGAAAAGAATTTGAAGTTAATTGATACCATTAATGCCATTGATCATGACGATATCATGATCAGTAATATGCTGGTTCTGTCCTCAAGAACTGGCTGGCTTAGAAAAGACTTTGACTATAATCTTTTTTTTTTTTTTTTTTTGTATAAGAGTGAATCCACAGCAGAAGGCCTCAAGGAAATGCAGAATACAGAATTCATAGCTGATGAAGAAGTTGCCCATTGGTCTGTGCTGATTTGCAAAGAGTTTGCTGCTGGTCGACCATGAGGTTAGTACAGAAATTGAGAATAAGCATTTAGAAACTTTTGATGGCTGAATTTTAAAAACTTGGACTCACATTTTATTATTGTATTTATTTTTAATAATTTATTTTTATTGTACGTTACAAAGGTATTGGTCCGTGGTTTCTTGGAAATTAAGGATAATACACTGAACCTTTATTAATGAGCATTTGAGAAACACTGACCTGGTAAGGCCATTAAGAGCAGACTCTAAGGTTGTTCTATTCTTGTTCAAATCCTCACACTGTCAGTTGCCATTTGCTTAACCCCAGGCAAGTTATTTAACTTTTCTGACTCGTATTTCTTGGGATAATGGTACCTGCTTTATAGGATAGAGGCAATGTGAGTGTTAATTGAGATACTCTATCTAGAATTGTCTGCTCAATGTTTAGTATTTAGTGTTTAGATTGTATTCTGCAATATATATTATTATTGTCTCAGGAGTGCACATGAATAGTGAAAGAAATTTAGCAGAACCTGGATATATATATTTTTAACATCTTTATTGGAGTATAATTGCTTTACAATGGTGTGTTAATTGCTGCTGTATAACAAAGTGAATCAGCTATACATATACACAGATCCCCGTATCTCTTCCCTCTTGCACCTGGATATTTTTAAGGTGAGATTTTTGTCCTAGAAATGCTCAAATCTTTCCTGACAATTATCCTTTCACCCTATTAGGTTCCTGTGAAAGTAACATATGAAACAATAGATAATTAGGAGTCAAAACACCACTTTATTAATAGTTGCACATACACAGTGCAGAGCTGGTAAAAACCTGAGTTCATCTGCTGAACGATTATTGAACAAACGCATCCTGAGGGTCTCCTGTGTGCCAGGCAGTGTGCTGGACACTGAGGATTCAGTGGAACCCAAAACCGACATGACACTTGACTTTACAGATGAGGGGGAGGGAGGAGAAGGGGAGAAGGGAGGGAGGAGGAGGAGGAGACAGATTAAAACAAAATCATCCCATAAGTAAGTGGATACTGTATCTGAAATTACAAAAGAGATGTATTTGGGGCCATGTAACAGGGATTTTTCCTGATTGGGGATGTCAGGGAAAACTTTTAGAGGAATTGTGCTTATATTGAAACTTTGAGAATGAATAGGCATTACCTAAGTAAAAATTAATGTGTGTAGAAGAACTGCCTGTGCAAAGGCCCTGTGATTAGGGGGAGCAGGATAAACATAAGGACTAAAATGTGGCTGTAGTACAGCTAATAGGGGATGGCATAGCATGAGATAAAGATGGAGAGCTTGGGTTTAGATCATGCGGCTCTTTACAAGTCACTCTAAGAAAATTTTTTCCTAACAGTAATGGCAAGCCATTGAAGGGGGTTAATCTGAGGAAGCTGATGTAAATGCTCAGACTTCTAAGATGATCTCTGTCCCCTGGCGATACCCCCGGTATAATCCCCTCTCCTTGAGTGTGGGTGGAATCTGTGACTTTCTTCTACCTCACAGAATAAGGTAATGCGATGTCACTCTGATGATAAAATTACACCACATTAGACTCTGCCTTAACAGACTAGAGTAAGACATTATCCCCTGGTTTGATGAAGTGAGCAGGCATGTTGAGGAGGTTCACATGACAAGAAACTGAGACCTGTAGGGTCTGAGGGCAGCTTCTAGTGGTCAGCCAGCAAAAACCTGGAGCCCTCAGTCACACAGCCGCAAGAAGATGAATTCCACCAACAACTTGAAGGATCCTAGAAAAAGATTCTTACCCAGCCAACCCTTCAGATGAAAATACAGCCCAGCTGACAACTATATTGCAACCTGGTGAGACCCCAAGGAGAGGACATAACTAAGCTGTATCTGAATTTCTGACCCAGCTGTGAAATGATAAATTGTGTTATTTTAAGCCACTGAGTTTTGGTAATTTGTTATGCAGCAATAGAAAACAAATACTTTATTTTAATGTAACATCCCTGTGGCTGCTTTTAGAGAACAGATTGAAAGAGAAGAGTGGATGAGGACAGATCAGTAACATAGGTGAGAGATGAAGTAATGGTGGGGAGATGGGGAGATGGAGAGGAGTAGAATGATTTGAGAAACATTTAGGGAGTACTGAGTGGAGAGGGTAAAAGAAGGGCATGTAGGAAGTGATTCTTTGGATTCTGGCTTGTGGTGGATCAATGACTTTCCTGAAAATTTGAGAAAATGCAGATTAAATATATTGAAAAAATATGATTAAAGACATTGAAGAAATACTGATGCAACCAAGACTTGAAGGGCAAATAATCCAGAGGGAAGGGAACTACAGAGAAGTAAGCTAACTTTCTGTGAATTACTTATTTCTTCAGAACATTTACAGTGGGTGAGGGGTTGAAAAACCAGGAAGAGATCCCTAGATAAAAGGTAGAGAAAACAACCAAGCTTGTAGCATGAGGTTGGAGAACAAAAATCTGTAATTTGAAATTGCCAAGGTAAGTAGAACAGGAGATAACAAAGTCCTGGAAGTAAGCATAGCATAGAGAAGTAAGTCCAACCTTCAGTGATTTCCCCCCTCAGGATATTTGCCTGATTATTAAGGTGCTCTGGGAAAGATGCTAAGAAGCTATTAAAAAGCAGAAAAGAGATTTTGGCTATCTTGAGGTTTTCAGTAGACAAAGATTGGAGGTCAGGACTTGCCAAGGAGGAGAGGCACCAGTTAAACATCAAATAACCCAGGTTTCCAATTGGGACCAATGGAAAGCTATATCCTAGAAGTAGAAATGAACCAGAGACAGACAGAGACTTACAAAAACTTCCACCTTGCCTCAAATCAGTTTAGCATGGGATATGAGCTTAGATTAGGTTAGGGTGGTCTATTTCAATATAGACTGCCTACAAGAATGTAGGGTGAACTTTCACTGCAGGGAGATAATGTGTTCTAGAGACTTTTCTATTTTTAGTAGATAATGCCTGACTTTAAATTAAAAAAATTACCAGACATACCAATTAACAGGACTGAGAAAAAAAAAGACAATAGAAACAGACCCACAGATGATAGACTTTTCACACATGTACATGAAAATAACTGTGCTTTAATTTTCCAACTTTCTTTTTCAGATCAACTGTTTATTGATTTTTTTTCCCTAAAATACTATATATTTAAGGAAACTTCTAAACTGAAAAGAGTTGACAAATTTTGGTAAATCTATAGCAAAGGAATGAGAATTTCTGCTGGTAAGTTTTCATGACAAACGCAGATACGCATCCGCTTTCCAAGCAAGATATCAAGCTGACTGGAAACATTGAGTTAAATGTATAGCTGTGGTGGTGGCAGCCATTTCACTGATGTTTGAGTTACACAAAATAGAGTTTCGCTTTCCCTCCCCTGCCCTGTGATTACAGTGTAGCTTCCTGCCCCAGCATGTCTGCTCCATGATAATTAAGGACGCTCTGAAGAAACCCTCATGCTATGGAGTGAGACCCAGCTTTTGTCTGCTCATGAGGAATATGGTCAACTGTGTTATCTGCAACTGCTGGGAAGGCATGGCAGCTTGTACAGTGTTCTGCTGTGGAAAGGACTAAGGCTAGTTAGAAGTTGGACCTACAGCTGACCAGTGAGGATAAACTTCCCTGTAGTAGGCTCCATTTAAGTTTGCAGCCACTATGGAAAACACTATGTGCAGTATGGAGGGTCCTCAAAAAAGTAAAAATAGAACTAACAAACATATGATTCAGCAATTACATTCCTGGGTATATATCCAAAAAAAAATTAATTCAAAAAATCCATGCACCTTAATGTTCATAGCAGCATTATTTACAATTGCCAAGATATGGAAGCAACCTAAGTGTCCATCAACAGATTAATGGATAAAGAAGATGTGGTAAATATATACAATGAAATACTACTCAACCATAAAATGAATGAAATTTTTCCATTTACAACAACATGGATGGACCTAGAGAGTATTACGCTTAGTGAAATAACTCAGATAGAGAAAAACAAATACTCTTTGTTATCACTTTTATGTGGAATATAAAACAAATGAACGTATAAAACAAAACAGGAACAGACTCACAGATATAGAAAACAAACTAGTGGTTACCAGTGGTGAGAGGGAAGGGAGGAGGGTCAAGATAAGTGTAGGGAATTGAGAGGTACAAAATACTATGTATAAAATAAATAAGCCACAAGGATATATTGTATAGCATAGGGAATATAGCCATTATTTTGTAATAATTTTAAATAGAGTAAATCTATAAAAATTTGGAATCACTGTTATATACCTAAAATTAATATAATACGGTAAATCAACTATACCTAAATTAAAAAAAAAACTGTGCTTGATTGTCTAGGCTGGAATTTGACTTCACCTTACTTTCAAGATACTACATTAATCTGTTGCTGTTTCATGGATGCTGCCAAAAACATGAGACTCCTGGGTCAGAGGGAGGACTTTGCTGCTCTTGGCTCAGCAAGCAGCATGAGCATTGGCAAATTTGCATTGCTCCTTTCTTCTCAAGTTCCACAGAGGCAATGTGATATGGCGCAGATGAATGCTATATATTCAGTGGGTTTGCATGACAGCTGAGGAACACTGAACTTAGGAAATCCCTGCTTTATAGCTAGCAATAAGAAAGCCTACTCTTTGTCCTAGAGAAAGACATTACATTATTCCTCAAAACTGCTGGATGAAAATGCAATCTTGAGAAATGGTCTAGGTAAAGGGCGGCCAGGGCCTTACATTCTTGGCATCCACAGCAGAAAGAGAAAGTGATGCTTAGAGCCCAAGAGAGATTGCCTCTCCCAACATGCTATGCTCCAGAAAATAAATGACAGAGTGGAGAATGTTATCAAGTACTGAAATCTGTAAAATAGAATCATTTGAAACTCTAGAAGTAAAATACTCAATAAATACAATTAGAAAATCATTGGATGAATGTAATAGCAAATTTAACCAATCAGAAGAGAGAATTAGTGAACTTAAACTAAGAGAAAATATCCAAGCTGAAGCACTGAAATGCAAAAAGTTGAACACATATAAAGTAAGAAACATGAATTACTGTGAAAAACGCTAATATATGTATAATTGTTGTCCTCAAAGAAGAGAGAGAGAAAGGGGCATAAGCAATCTTTCAAGAGAAAATGATAGATTAAACACATTCAACCCCATATTCTAGAAGCTCTGTGATTCTCAATCTTAATAAATTCAAAATATTGCAATAGTACTGCAAAAACCAAATGACAAAGAGAAAGCAGAGAGGAAAACAAGACACATTACTCTCAAAGGAGAAATAAATAAAGACAGAAAACTGACTTCTCAAAGAATATGATGAAATTCAGATGATGATAGAATAACATCTTTAAAGTGCTGAAAGAAAATAAAGACCAACCTAGATTTCTATGTCTTGTGAAAATGCCTTTTAAAACTCAATGTGAAATAAAGACAATTTTAGGTAAAATCTGAGAGATTTTGCACTAGCAGACCTTCATGAAAAAAATTCTACAGGGAGTTCTTCAGGCAAAAGAAAAAGAATCCCATTGGAAAAACAAAAATACAGTAAGAAATGAAGAGCAAGAGAAGTGGTAAATATAAATGGATATTGACTCTACAAAATAATAAAAAAGTTTTGGAGGGCTTCCCTGGTGGCACAGTGGTTGAGAATCCGCCTGCCGAAGCAGGGGACGCGGGTTCATGCCCCGGTCTGGGAAGATCCCACATGCCGCAGAGCGGCTGGGCCTGTGAGCCATGGCCGCTGAGCCTGCACGTTCGGAGCCTGTGCTCCGCAATGGGAGAGGCCACAACAGTGAGAGGCCCGCGTACCGCAAAAAAAAAAAAAAAAATTAATTAAAAAAAAAGTTTTGGGGATCTAAAATATATGTAGAAAATACAGAATTAAAATGCATGACCGTGATGTTTCAAAAGACATGAGTGGGTAAATGGAGTTAATGTTTTGTAATGTTATTTGGAGAATAACATTACAAAATCTTAATTCATGTTAGATTTTAAAGAGTCAAGGATGCATGCTGTAATCTTTAGAGTCACTACTAAAAGACAGTAAGATAATGTATAAACTAAAAACAGAGGACAGAGATAGGAAAATATAAACAGAGTGAATATTGGTGTTGTTCATTCAGATGGTGAACTCTGGAAGAGTTTTAAGAGGAGATGTAAATTTGGTGGTTGGATGAATTAATGTGGCTCTCAGAAGAGATGTCTGGGGCAGGGATAAGCTTTTCTGAGGCAACTGTTTTCCAGGTAGAATTGAAGAAGAGTGAGGAATATTCTATTTGCACAGGTCAGTCCTCAGTTTATCTCACCTTTTCTGTGGCTTACAGTGAAGTGACTGATGGAATGGGTAGCAAATCCCCAGGAAGGAACCAGATGCACCTGAAATACAAGGCAGTGAGGGGTACAAGAGTCCAAAGCTTCTAGTGCATAGTCATCTCTTTTTCTGGTAATCAAGATCCATCCACAGTCACTCTACTAAATGATTGGATTTAGAGCTCTTCTTGGAGTACAGAAGTTTTGAAATGGTGAGTAGAACTGGGTCTGATAAGAGAAGGGGGGTGAAAGTTACTTTTCCCCTTGATATGTCACAATGAATAATATATCACATTAAATATTCTATATTAAATTAGCCAAGATATAAACACAATTGTTAAAGTTGGAAAGCAAGAATAATGACTATAATTTTAAAGATATAATTTCCTGTAATGGACTACTTTTTTTTTTTTACATAGGTGTGTTTACCTTTACACCCTCTGACAAAACTGTACATAAAAAACACCCATCTGCTTTTGAGTCTTGTGAGATACTCAATACCTCTGGTGTGAAACTTGGGAAGAATTTTGCTCATTCGTTCTTTATTGACAGCATAACTGAGCTTTGAGTCATTTTGCACTTATTGGATTCCTCAAGCACAATTTCTCATGTTTTGGTGCAGAAAAACACCTTCCCCATGTTGAAACTGTCAAGGGTGTTGTGATCGTAATTTCAAGGAGTTCCATCATTTCACTGAAAGCTTCTCTTCTTTATTTTGTCTTAAGGAAAAAAAGAGTAATGGACTAGATTTTCATTCACTTATGAGATCTGCTTGTCTTTATAAAAGACTAAGGCTGTCTTTAGTGTATTTCATTGTTTTCTAAAACAGGATTAGTTTTATTGCTGATATTATGTATGAATTCTTACCTCTTGCTTTTCACATGGAAGCTTGAGAGTCAAAACCCTGGGAATTCAGCCTAAATTATTTTTCCTTTTTGCATGTGTGCAATGAGTTCCCATCATCCTCTCCTGCCTTCATGCCCGCCCCCTCTGCTGCTATAACAAGACCTGGTTATGTGGTACATCTGTCTCCTTGGATTCCCAATGGCAAGCACAGCATCCTGGTGCCTGTGCAGCTCAGTCTCCATCACAGCAGTGGTGACAGAGGCCTGTCTGATGCTGACTATGTCATGGTCCACATTATGTCTGCCAACTACAAATTGGCACTTGCCATCTACCTCTACAAGGATTAAATCATGAGCTGCTGCAGCTGCTGACCTTCAACAATCCCTGAAAGGAGTCCAAGGTGGCAATCAGGAGTGAGGCCCTCTGTGCTCTGGGAAAAACTGGCAGAACAGGTCTTCAGATAATTAGATATTTTCAGGACAAGGTTTTATGAGCCCAATTCTTGCATCTCCTTGTATCTAGAAAAGCACTAAAATTTTTCATGGTGATGTCTGCTCCTCGTGACTAGTAGTAACCTTCATAAGACGAGCAGAATGTTCTGCAAAAAATATGAGCTTGATTGCATGTACTACTCCTTCACCAAAAACATATATACTGACCTTCCCCCTTACCTCTATGGAGCAGTTTCTCAGAGCTATCTCCCAGGCTATAGTCCTCATTTTGCCCCCCAAGAAACTTAACTCTCACTTTGTGCATTTTTTTTTTCAGTTGACATGTCTTTTAACAGGCTTTTGTAATAAGCACTCCAGCCTGCACGTACATATCCAGTTAGTCTGAAACTCAAGTCTCCCAACCTCCCCACTCACATGGCATTTCAGATCGCTGGTTTAGTCCGCTGCTGCTGTTTAAACACCTAGCAGAGAAAACACTGAAGGTCAGTTTTCTCGATGTGAATCATTTCCAGCTCTGAAGATGACCTTAAGGGACTGAGCTTCCTTCACAATGATATCATCGCACCTTACCCCCTTCCTAAAATAGTCATATCAAAGAATTCTTTTCCCTGGGCTTATTATGGTGAGATGCTGAAGAGAGCTGCTCTTTCAGAATGAAAGTGTTGTTCAGTGTTTAAAGCTCCCAGAACTTCTGATTGATTCCATATTGAAAACTGTGGACATTAAAATCAGAGGCAAATGTCAGTGATAACCCCAAGTTTCTGAAGAACAGAAATCTCTGCATCTCGAGGTGTCACTTCACATTATTTATGCATAACTTGCATACCACAAATTCTGTTTGCAGCTTTTTCTTTGCATACTTGGGGCAAAAAAAAAAAAATAGGGCTGAGAGATATCTCGGCTGTCACGATGGGTGGACCTCTCCTCAGGCTGTTTCGATGAGGCATCTGCATTTTAAGAGGAATATTCTAGTCCCCTCTCCAATCTCCTGTGCTCTCACAGACTCTTGGGGACTCTTGTTCCTACACTGATTTCTCAGACTTGGGTTCTGGGGAAGAACCAGGAGCCCACTGATGTTTCTGGAGGAGGTCAGGGATGCACAGTGTGAGTGGAACAGAGCAGTGCACTGTCCCAGGCAGTGTGCCTAGACACTTTTACAGATTCCCGGGCCCCAGCCCCAAACTAGAGAACCAGAATTTCAGGGACTGTGCCCAGGGGTCTGTGCTCTTTGAATGCTCCTCAAACAATTCTGATCCTCCTGCTCGTTTGGAAACTACATCCCTGGGGCAGAAGTCCCTGTATATCACCCATGGGCTTGATGGAGATGTTCACCATAGCCAAGGCTTGGTCTGTGGTGTGATGAGATTGAGGAAGCAAGCCTGGGACTGAAGATATTAGAGAAAAGGGGAGACCATTAGAGACACACACTGTCTTACACAACAGCAAGCAGATGTTTCTTTCAACACCTCTTTATTGTGTACCTACTATGTGCCGAGTGCTTTTCTTGATGCTGGGGACACAGCAGTGAACAAGACAGAGAAGATCCCTGCTTTCAAGGAACTTACAGTCCAGTCAGGCAACCAACCAACCAACCAACCAACCAACCTACCAAGTAAACTGTTAGAGCCACTTCCACCTACATAAACTAACAAATCCAGAAACATTCATCAGTACACCCTGATTGATAAATTAGGACCAACCCAGTGTTAAATGGGTTAGACTACGGAGCATAAACTCAGTGTTAAGCTCCATAGTCTAACATTAGAATCTATTCTCATGAACATTCCCCAGGTTTCTGCTAATATAAATGGGCAAAATCTTGAAATTCTTCTTGAGTACAAGTCATTTCCTCCTGGTCAGACTTTGTTTATGCCTCTAGAGCATGAAGGGCACAAGGGGTGGCTGGTCTACTTATTTTGTGGAAAGTTTATCATTAACTATCAAGAAAAGGCAATTTCCTGATTCTGCTGCTCTCTATTATCTCCTTATGTTCAATATGTACCCGATGAGCAGCAAAGAATAATTTTTGCAGTTAGATGTCCTAGCATCCCATGATAATATACAGCAGCGGTTCTCAACTGGGAGTAATTTTTCCCCCCAGGGGACAAAGGGCAATGTCTGGGACATGTTTTGGTTGTTACTACTGAGGAAGGGAGATGCTAATGGCATCTAGCGGGTGGAGGCCAGGGATGCTGCTTAACACCCTACAAGGCACAGGACCGCCCTTCACAATACAGAATTATCCAGGCCCAAACGGCTATAGTGCTGAGTTTGGGAAACCCAGATATAAAGGGATTGAATGATGATAGATTTTATTTAATGCTGAAGCTCCAATAACACACACAAACCTGATTTTATCTGGGCTCTGTTGATGAATTTATTACAGACTCAGTGTCAGCTAACACTTACTGGGTTTCTCCTAGATGACTTCCTGCACAATTATCCCAGACAACTTGGGCTCTAGGCATCACCAGCTAATTTTTATAAAGAGGAAACTGATTCTGAGAAGTTCTTGCCCAAACTCAGAGCACCCCTTAGGGGCAGAACAGGGATTTGAACTCTGGATCTCTGCTTCTGAGGCCCTACTCAGTAGGATACAGCTGTCACGGTGGCATCACGGGGTCCTTATTTGGCAGGGTTCCTCTTTCACAAGGCGTCGTTGGTCACTTGAGGTCTGGCTCTATGATGTCGTTCACGGCATCAACAGACTGCTGACAAGTGGTGCTGAATTCTTTTCTTTCAAAACTGGCTCTTTTAGAGACTGAATGAGTGATGGCAAGCAATTATTCCTTTCTGTCTTTTGCCTGTCTTCTCTGGTATTATTCAGAGGCACAAAAGAACTTTTCTATGGGCGTAAGTGCCAGCGGATGGCTGTGAATGGGTCTGAGCCACATGACTCGGAGCAAATGCTGAACAAGCCATGTCCAGGCATTTCTCACAAGAGGCCATGGCTGCTTGTTTTAATTCATGAGTGTGGTGACGGCGGGGCCACTCCTGGCCACAGTGGAAGGATACTCTGGGAGACCCCTGGCTTGGGACCTGGACTCTTGGGCCCCAGAACATCACAAAATACTGTGTGTACATGTCTCCCCTTCACCAGCCCAAATTCTGCCCCGTGCTGCCCTGTGCTGTCTTCTTGAAACATGCAACTGCCTTGGAAAAGGAAACTTTTCATTCCCTTTGCATTTGTGAACCTTGCAAAGCTGGGGCAGATGTTTCTCTGAGACCCAGGAGTGTCCCTGGAGCAAGGGGGCAATCAATTTCTAACATATTGCCGGACAGCTCAGGCATCATGAAAAAGACTTAATCTCCAACGATTAAACATTAAGTGCTTTCTAACATTTAAACATTAGGCTCGTTTTATGATTGTGAAAGCAGCAGTAAAGCAAGAGAGAGAGAAGTTTACTGCATCTTAGCTTGCACAGCAAATTGAATTTCTATCGACAAGAAGTGCTTCTCCCCCAGAAGAGCCCTTCAAGTGCCTAGGTGGAGAAAGATGGGAAGAGGTTTGTGAGTTTAAAAAAATACAGTAATAACATTTATAGAGATGAGGCTGTCAACACTGCCCTTAATACTGCAGATTAGTTTTGACAGTCATCTTTATGATGCAGGGGGAGAGGGATTGCCCACGTCCCTGGGGGATGTCTACAGAGATGAAACTAGACCAATGCAACTATTTACTGTGGTTGCTTTCCTGTGTTTGATCCTTAAAAAGTTTTTTCAAGCTATGAACTTTTTATCCATAGGTGTGAATTAACATATTTTTAAAATATTTTATTTTATTTTCATACAGCAGATCCTTTTTTTAAAAAAAAAATCTTTATTGGAGTATAATTGCTTTACAATGGTGTGTTAGTTTCTGCTGTATAACTAAGTGAATCAGTTATACATATACATATGTTCCCATATCTCTTCCCTCTTACGTCTCCCTCCCTCCCACCCTCCCTATCCCACCCCTATAGGTGATCACAAAGCACCGAGCTGATCTACCTATGCTATGTGGCTGCTTCCCACTAGCTATCTATTTTATGTTTGGTAGTGTATATATGTACATGCCACTCTCTCACTTTGTCCCAGCTTACCCTTCCCCCTCCCCGTGTCCTCAAGTCCATTCTCTGGTAGGTCTGCGTCTTTATTCCTCTTTCCCCTAGGTTCTTCATGACCTATTTTTTTCTTTTTAGATTCCATGTATAAATGTTAGCATACGGTATTTGTTTTTCTCTTTTTGACTTACTTCACTTTATATGACAGACTCTAGGTCCATCCACCTCACTACAAATAACTCAAATTCGTTTCATTTTATGGCGGAGTAATATTCCATTGTATATATGTGCCACATCTTCTTTATCCATTCATATGTTGATGGACACTTAGGATGCTTCCACGTCCTGGCTATTGTAAATAGAGCTGCAGTGAATATTGTGGTACACGACTCTTTTTGAATTATGGTTTTCTCAGGGTTTATCCCAGTAGTGGGATTGCTGGGTCATATGGTAGTTCTATTTGTAGTTTTTTAAGGAACCTCCATTCCGTTTTTCATAGTGGCTGTAACAATGTACATTCCCACCAACAGTGTAAGAGGGCTCCCTTTTCTCCACACCCTCTCCAGCATTTACTGTTTGTAGATTTATTGATGATGGCCATTCTGACTGGTGTGAGATGATATCTCATTGTAGGTTTGATTTGCATTTCTCTAATGATTAATGATGTTGAACATTCTTTCATGTGTTTGTTGGCAATCTGTATGCCTTCTTTGGAGAAATGTCTGCTTAGGTCTTCTGCCCATTTTTGGATTAGGCTCTTGATTTTTTTGTTATTGAGCTGCATGAGCTGCTTGTAAATTTTGAAGATTAATCCTTTGTCAGTTGTTTCATTTGCAAATACTTTCTACCATTCTGAGGATTGTCTTTTTGTCTTGTTTATGGTTTCCTTTGCTGTGCAAAAGCTTTGAAGTTTCATTAGGTCCCATTTGTTTATTTTTGTTTTTATTTCCATTTCTCTAGGAGGTGGGTCAAAAAGGATCTTGCTGTGATTTATGTCATAGACTGTTGTGCCTATGTTTACCTATAAGAGTTTGATAGTGTCTGGCCTTACATTTAGATCTTTAATCAATTTTGAGTTTATTTCTGTGTATGGTGTTAGGGAGTGTTCTAATTTCATTGTTTTACATGTAGCTGTCCAGTTTTCCCAGCACCACTTATTGAAGAGGCTGTCTTTTCTCCACTGTATATTCTTGCCTCCTTTATCAAAGATAAGGTGACCATATATGCATGAGTTTATCTCTGGGTTTTCGATCCTGTTCCATTGATCTATCTTTCTGTTTTTGTGCCAGTACCATACTGTCTTGATTACTGTAGCTTTGTAGTATAGTCTGAAGTCAGGGAGCCTGATTCCTCCAGCTCTGTTTTTCTTTCTCAAGATTGCTTTGGCTACTCGGGGTCCTTTCTGTTTCCACACAAATTGTGAAATTTTTTGTTCTAGTTCTGTGAAAAATGCCATTGGCAGTTTTATGGGGATTGCATTGAATCTGTAGATTGCTTTGGGTAGTACAGTGATTTTCACAAAAGTGATTCTTCCAATCCAAGAACATGGTATATCTCTCCATCAATTTGTATCATCTTTAATTTCTTTCATCAGTGTCTTATAATTTTCTGCATATAGGTCTTTTGTCTCCTTAGGTAGGTTTATTCCTAGATATTTTACTCTTTTTGTTGCAATGGTAAATAGGAGTGATTTCCTAATTTCACTTTCAGATTTTTCATCATTAGTGTATAGGAATGCAAGAGATTTCTGTGCATTAACTTTTTATCCTGCTACTTTACCAAATTCATTGATTAGCTCTACTAGCTTTCTGGTAACATCTTTAGGATTCTCTATGTAGAGTATCATTTCATCAGCAAACAGTGACAGCTTTACTTCTTCTTTTCCAATTTGGATTCCTTTTATTTCTTTTTCTTCTCTGATTGCTGTGGCTAAAACTTCCAAAAGTATGTTGCGTAATAGTGGTGAGAGTGGGCAACCTTGTCTTGTTCCTGATCTTAGTGGAAATGGTTTCAGTTTTTCACCATTGAGGATGATGTTGCCTGTGGGTTTGTCATATATGGCCTTTATTATGTTGAGGAAATTTCCTTCTATGCCTACTTTCTGGAGGGTTTTTATCATAAATGGGTGTTGAATTTTGTCAAAAGCTTTCTCTGCATCTATTGAGATGATTATATGGATTTTCTCCTTCAATTTGTTAATATGGTGTATCACGTTGATTGATTTGCATACACTGAAGAATCCTTGCATTCCTGGGATTAACCTCACTTGATCAATAGTGTATGATCCTTTTAATGTGCTGTTGGATTCTGTTTGTTGGTATTTAGTTGAGGATTATTGCATCTATGTTCATCAGCGATATAAGCCTGTAGTTTTCTTCTTTGTGACATATTTGTCTGGTTTTGGTATCAGGGTGATGGTGGCCTCGTAGAATGAGTTTGGGAGTGTTCCTCCTTCTGCTATATTTTGGAAGAGTTTGAGAAGAATAGGTGTTAGCTCTACTCTAAATGTTTGGTAGAATTCACCTGTGAAGCCATCTGGTCCTGGGCTTTTGTTTGTTGGAAGATTTTTAATCACAGTTTCAATTTCAGTGCTTGTGATTGGTCTGTTCATATTTTCTATTTTTTCCTGGTTCAATCTCGGAAGTTTGTGCATTTCTAAGAATTTGCCCATTCCTTCCAGGTTATCCATTTTATTGGCATATACTTGCTTGTAGTAATCTCTCATGATCCTTTTTATTTCTGCAGTGTCAGTTGTTACTTCTCCTTTTTCATTTCTAATTCTATTGATTTGAGTCTTCTCCCAATTTTTCTTGATGAGTCTGACTAATGTTCTATCAGTTTTGTTTATCTTTTCAAAGAACCAACATTTACTTTTATTGATCTTTGCTATCGTTTCCTTCATTTCTTTTTCATTTATTTCTGATCTGATCTTTATGATTTCTTTCCTTCCGTTAACATTGGGTTTTATTTTGTTCTTCTTTCTCTAATTGCTTTAGGAGTAAGGTTACGTTGTTTATTTGAGATGTTTCTTGTTTCTGAAGGTAAGACTGTATTGCTATAAACTTCCCTCTTAGAACTGATCTTGCTGCATCCTATAGGTTTTGGATCGTCGTGTTTTCATTGTCATTTGTTTCTAGGTAATTTTTGATTTCCTCTTTGATTTCTGCAGTGATATCATGGTTATTAAGTAGTGTATTGTTTAGCCTCCATGTCTTTGTATTTTTTACAGATCTTTTCCTGTACTTGATATCTAGTCTCATAGCATTGTGGTCAGAAAAGATACTTGATACGATTTCAATATTCTTAAATTTACCAAGGCTTGATTTGTGACCCAAGGTATGATCTATCCTGGAGAATGTTCCATGAGCACTTCAGAAGAAAGTGTATTCTGTTGCTTTTGAATGGAATGTCCTATAAATACCAATTGAGTCCATCTTGTTTAATGTATCATTTAAAGCTTGTGTTTCCTTATTTATTTTCATTTTGGATGATCTGTCCATTGGTGAAAGTGGGGTGTTAAAGTCCCCTACTATGATTGTGTTACTGTCAATTTCCCCTTTTATGGCTGTTAGTATTTACCTTATGTATTGTGGTGCTCCTATGTTGGGTGCATAAATATTTACACTTGTTATATCTTCTTCTTGGATTGATCCCTTGATCATTATGTAGTGTCCTTCTTTGTCTCTTGGAATAGTCTTTGTTTTAAAATCTATTTTGTCTGATATGATAATTGCTACTCAAGCTTTCATTTGATTTCCTTTTGCATGGAATATCTTTTTCCATCCCCTCACTTTCAGTCTCTATGTGTCCCTAAGTCAGAAGTGGGTCTCCTGTAGACAGCATATATATAGGTCTTGTTTTTGTATCCATTCATCCAGTCTATGTCTTTTGGTTGGAGCATTTAATCCATTTATGTTTAAGGTAATTATCGATATGTATATTCCTTTTACCATTTTCTTAATTGTTTTGGGTTTGTTTTTGTAGGTATTTTCCTTCTCTTGTGTTTTCTGCCGGGGAGGTTCCTTTAGCATTTGTTGTAAAGCTGATTTGGTGGTGCTGAACTCTCTCAGCTTTTGCTTGTCTGTAAAGATTTTAATTTCTCCATCAAATCTGAATGAGATCCTTGCTGGGTAGAGTAATCTTGTTTGTAGGTTTTTCCCTTTCATCACTTTAAATATGTCCTGCTACTCCCTTCTGGCTTGCAGAGTTTCTGCTGAAAGCTCAGCTGTTAACCTTATGGGGATTCCCTTGTATGTTATTTGTTTTTTTCCCTTGCTGCTGTTAATAATTTTTCTTTGTATTTAATTTTGATAGCTTGATTAATATGTGTTTTGACGTGTTTCTCCTTGGATTTATCCTGTATGGGACTCTCTGTGCTTCCTGGACTTCATTAACTATTTCCTTTCCCATATTAGGGAAGTTTTCAACTACAATCTCTTCAAATATTTTCTCAGTCCCTTTCTTTTTCTCTTCTTCTTCTGGGACCCCTATAATTCGAATGTTGCTGCATTTAATGTTGTCCTAGAGGTCTCTGAGACCATCCTCAATTCTTTTCATTCTTTTTTCTTTATTCTGCTCTGCAGTAGTTATTTCCACTGTTTTATCTTCCAGGTCACTTATCCATTCTTCTGCCTCAGTTATTCTGCTATTGATCCCTTCTAGAGAATTTTTAATTTCATTTATGTGTTGTCCATCATTGTTTGTTTGCTCTTTAGTTCTTCTAGGTCCTTGTTAGACGTTTCTTATATTTTCTCCATTGTATTTCCAAGATTTTGGATCATCTTTACCATCATTATTCTGAATTCTTTTTCAGGTATACTGCCTATTTCTTCCTCATTTGTTTGGTTTGTTGGGTTTTTACCTTGCTCCTTCATCTGCTGTGTGTTTATCTGTCTTCTCACTTTGCCTAACTTACTGTGTTTGGGGTCTCCTTCACGCAGGCTGCAGGTTCGTATTTCCCGTTGTTTTAGGTGTTTTAGGTCTGCCCCCAGTGGCTAAGGTTGTTTCATTGGGTTGTGCAGGCTTCCTGGTGGAGAGGACTAGTGCCTGTGTTCTGGTGGATGAGGCTAAATCTTGCTTTCTGGTGGTCAGGTCCACATCTGGTGGTGTGTTTTGGGGTGTCTGTGGTCTTATTATGATTTTAAGCAGCCTCTCTCTGGGTGGGGTTGTGTTCCTGTCTTGCTAGTTGTTTGGGATAGAGTATCCAGCACTGTAGGTTGCTGGTCGTTGAATGGACCTAGGTCTTGGTGTTGAGATGGAGATCTCTGGGAGATTTTCACTGTTTGATATTACATGGAGCTGGGAGGCTTCTTGTGGACCCATGTCCTGAACTTGGCTCTCCCAGCTCAGAGGTACAGCCCTGATACCTGGCTGGAGCACCAAGAGCCTGTCATCCTCACGGCTCAGAATAAAAGGGAGAAAAGAAAGAAAGAAAGAAAGAAGAAGATAAAATAAAATAAAGTAAAATAAAATAGAAGTTATTTAAAAAAAATTATTAATTTTTTTTAAAAAGTAGTAAAAAAAGACAGAAGGAAAGAAGAGAGCAACCAAACCAAAAAACAAATCCACCAATGATAACAAACGCTAAAAACTATACTAAAGGAATAAAAATGGACAGACAGAACCCTGGGACAAATGGTAAAACAAAGCTATACAG
The DNA here is from genome assembly GCF_963455315.2 of Globicephala melas. Taxonomy (NCBI): domain Eukaryota; kingdom Metazoa; phylum Chordata; class Mammalia; order Artiodactyla; family Delphinidae; genus Globicephala; species Globicephala melas. Next base: position 8,086,100 of record NC_083316.1, on the reverse strand, counting down.
ACAAAATCACACAAAGAAGCATACACATACACATTCACAGAGAGAAAGGGAAAAAATATATATATATCGTTGCTCCCAAAGCCCACCTCCTCAATTTGGGGTGATTCTTTGTCTATTCAGGTATTCCACAGATGCAGGGTACATCAAGTTGATTGTAGAGATTTAATCTGCTGCTCCTGAGGCTGCTGGGAGAGATTTCCCTTTCTCTTCTTTGTTCGCACAGCTCCCGGGGTTCAGCTTGGATTTGGCCCCGCCTCTGTGTGTAGGTCGCCTGAGGGCGCCTGTTCTTCACTCAGACAGGACGGGGTTGAAGGAGCAGCTGATTCGGGGTCTCTGGCTCACTCAGGCCGGGGGGAGGGAGTGGTACGCAGCGTGGGGTCAGCTGCGGCAGCAGAGGCCACTGTGACGTTGCACCAGCCTGAGTCATGCTGTGCGTTCTCCTGGGGAAGTTGTCCCTGGATCATGGGACACTGGCAGTTGCAGGCTGCACAGGCTCCCGGGAGGGGAGGTGTGGATAGTGACTTCTGCTTGCACACAGGCTTCTTGGTGGTGGCAGCAGCAGCCTTAGCATCTCATGCCCATCTCTGGGGTCCGTGCTGATAGCCGCAGCGCAAGTCTCTGGAGCTCCTTTAAGCAGCGCTCTTAATACCCTCTCCTCATGCACTAGGAAACAAAGAGGCAAGAAAAAGTGTCTTGCCTCTTCGGCAGCTCCAGACTTTTTCCCGGACTCCCTGCCAGCTAGCTGTGGCGCACTAGCCCCCTTCAGGCTGTGTTCACACTGCCAACCCCAGTCCTCTCCCTGTGCTCCGACCAAATCCCAAGCCTCAGCTCCCAGCCCACACCCACCCTGGCAGCTGACCAGACAAGCCTCTCGTGCTGGTGAGTGCTGGTCGGCATCGATCCTATGTGCGGGAGTCTCTCCGCTTTGCCCTCCGCACCCCTGTGGCTGCGTTCTCCTCCGTGGCTCCGAAGCTTCCCCCCTCCGCCACCCACAGTCTCCACCCACGAAGGGCCTTTCTATTGTGTGGAAACCTTCCCTCCTTCAGAGCTCCCACCCACTGGTGCAGGCGCCAACCTTATTCTTTTGTCTTTTTTCTTTTTCCCTACCCAGGTATGTGGGGAGTTTCTTGCCTTTTGGGAGGTCTGCCAGTGTTTAGTAGGTGTTCTGTAGGAGTTGTTCCACATGTAGATGTATTTCTGATGTATTTGTGGGGAAGAAGGTGATCTCCACATCTCACTCTTCCGCTATCTTGAAGCTTTCGCCTCAGATTCTTATTAGTTATCTATTTTATATTTATTAGTGTAAATATGTCAATCCCAATCTCCCAATTTATCCCACTACGCCCGCCCACTCCCCCCCACACACACACTTTACCCCTTGGTGTCCATACGTTTGTTCTCTACATCTGTGTCTGTATTTCTGCCTTGCAAACTGGTTAATCTGTACCATTTTTCTAGATTCCACATATATGCGTTAATATACAATATTTGTTTTTCTCTTTCTGACTTACTTCACTCTGTATGACAGTCTCTAGGTCCATCCACGTCTCTAAAAGTGACCCAATTTCTTTCCTTTTTATGGCTGAATAATATTCCATTGTATATATGTACCACATCTTCCTTATCCATTCATCTATCGATGGGCATTTAGGTTGCTTCCATGATCTGGCCATTGTAAATAGTGCTTCAGTGAATATTGTGGTGCATGTGTCTTTTTGAATTATGGTTTTCTCTGGGTATATGCCCAGTAGTAGTATTGCTGGGTCATATGGTAATTATATTTTTAGTTTTTTAAGGAATATCCATACTGTTCTCCATAGTGCCTATATCAATTTAAATTCCCACGAACAGTGCAAAAATATTTCTTTTTCTCCACACCATCTCCAGCATTTGTTGTTTGTAGATTTTCTGATGATACCCATTTTGACCTGTGTGAGGTCATACCTCATTGTAGTTTTGATTTGCATTTCTCTAATAATTAGGAAAGTTGAGCAGCTTTTCATGTTCCTCTTTGCCATCTGTATGTCTTCTTTGGAGAAATGTCAATTTAGGTAGTCTTCCCATTTGTTGACTAGGTTTTTTGTTTTTTTAATATTGAGTTGGATGAGCTGTTTACATATTTTAGAGATTAATCCTTTGTCCATTGATTCGTTTGCAAGTATCTTCTCCCATTCTGAGAGTTGCCTTTTCGTTTTGTTTATGGTTTCTCTTGCTGTTCAAAAGCTTTTAAGTTTCATTAGGTCCCATTTGTTTATTTTTGTTTTTATTTCCATTACTCTAGTAGGTGAGTCAAAAAAGATCTTGCTGCAATTTATGTCAAAGAGAATTCTTTCTATGTTTTCCTCTAAGAGTTTTATAGTGTCCAGCCTTACATTTAGGTCTTTAATCTATTTTGAGTTTATTTTTGTGCATGGTGTTAGGGAGTGTTCTAATTTCATTCTTTTACATGTAGCTGCCCAGTTTTCCCAACACCACTTACTGAAGAGACTGTCTTTTCTCCATGGTATATCCTTGCCTCCTTTGTCATAGATTAGTTGATCATACGTGCATGGGTTTATCTCTGGACCTTCTATTCTGTTCCATTGATCTATATTTCTGTTTTTGTGCCAGTACCACATTGTCTTGATTACTGTAGCTTTGTAGTATAGTCTGTAGTCAGGGAGTCTGATTCCTCCAGCTCCACTTTTTCCCCGAAAGATTGCTTTGCCTATTCAGGGTCTTTTGTGTCTCCATACCAATTTTAAGATTTTTTGTTATAGTTCTGTAAAAAATGCCATTGGTAATTTGAAAGGGATTTCATTGAATCTAGAGATTGCTTTGGGTAGTATAGTCATTTTCACAATATTATTTCTTCAAATCCAAGAGCATGGTATATCTTGCCAACTGTTTGTGTCATCTTTGATTTCTTTCATCAGTGTCTTATAGTTTTCTGAGTACAGGTCTTTTACCTCCTTAGGTAGGTTTATTCCTTGGTATTTTATTCTTTTTGTTACAATGGTGAATGGGATTGTTTCTTTAATTTCTCTTTCTGATGTTTTGTTGTTAGTGTATAGGAATGCAAGAGTTTCTGTGCATTAATTTTGTATCCTGCAATGTTACCAAATTCATTGATTAGCTCTAGTAGTTTTCTGGTGTCATTTTAAGGATTATCTATGTATAGTATCATGTCATCTGCAAACAGTGACGATTTTACTTCTTTTCCAATTTGTATTCTTTTTATTTCTTTTTCTTCTCTGATTATCATGGCTAGGACTTCCAAAACTATGTTGAATAATAATGGCAAGAGTGGACATCCTTGTCTTGTTCCTGATCTTAGATGAAATGTTTTCAGTTTTTCACAACTGAGAATGATGTTTGCTGTGGCTTTGCTGTATATGGCCTTTATTATGTTGAGGTAGGTTCCCTCTGTGTCCACCTTCTGGAGAGTTTTTATCATAAATACGTGTTGAAACTTGTTGAAAGATTTTTCTGCATCTATTGAGATGATCATATGGTTTTTATTCTTCAATTTGGTAATATGGTGTATTACACTGATTGATTTGCATATTTGGAAGAATCCTTGCATCCCTGGGATAAATCCCACTTGATCATAGTGTATGATCCTTTTAATGTGTTGTTGGATTCTGTTTGCTAGTACTTTGTTGAAAATTTTTGTATCTGTATTCATCAGTGTTATCGTCCTGTAATTTTCTCTTTTTTTTAGTATCTTTGTCTGGTTTTGGTATCAGGGTGATGGTGGCCTTGTAGAATCAGTTTGGGAGTGTTCCTTCCTCTGAAAGTTTTTGGAAGAGTATGAGAAGGATGAGTGTTAGCTCTTCTCTAAATGTTTGATAGAATTCACCTGTGAAGCCATCTTGTCCTGAACCTTTGTTTCTTGGAAGATTTTTAATCACAGTTTCAATTTCATTACTTGTGATTGGTCTGTTCATATTTTCCATTTCTTCCTCATTCAGTCTTGGAAGGTTATATGTTTCTAATAATTTGTCCATTTCTTCCAGTTGATCCATTTTCTTTTCATAGAGTTGCTTCTAGTGGTAGCTGATGATGTTTTTTATTTCTGCAGTGTCTGTTGTAACTTCTCCTTTTTCATTCTAATTTGATTGATTTGAGTCCTCTCCCTTTTTTTCTTGTTGAGTCTGGCTAAAGGTTTATCAATTTTGTTTATCTTCTCAAAGAACCAGCTTTTAGTTTTATTGATCTTTGTTATTGTTTTCTTTGGTTCTAGTTCATTTATTTCTGCTCTGATCTTTATGATTTCTTTCCCTTTGCTAACTTTGGGTTTTGTTGTTCTTCTTTCTCTAGTTCCTGTTAGTGTAAGGTTAGATTTTTCATTTGAGATTTTTCTTGTTTCTTGAGGTAGGATTGTATTGCTATAAACTTCCCTCTTAGAACTTTTGCTGCATCCCATAGGTTTTGGGTCGTCATGTTTTCATTGTCATTTGTCTCTAGGTATTTTTTGATTTCCTCTTTAATTTCTTTACTGATCTCTTGGTTATTTAGCAACATATTGTTTAGCCTCCATGTGTTTGTGTTTTTTACATTTTTTTCCCTGTAATTTATTTCTAATCGCATAGCATTGTGGTTGGAAAAGATGTTTGATATGATTTCAATTTTCTTAAATTTACTGAGGCTTGATTTGTGATCCAAGATGTGATTTATCCTGGAGAATGTTCCGTGTGCACTTGAGAAGAAAGTGTAACCTCCTGTTTTTGGATGGAATGTCTTATAAATATCAATTATATCTATCTGGTCTATTGTGTCATTTAAAGCTTGTGTTTTCTTATTAATTTTCTGTCTGGATGATCTGTTCATTGGTGTATGTGAGGTGTTAAAGTCTCCCACAATTATTGTGTTACTGTCAATTTCCTCTTTTATAGCTGTTAACCTTTGCCTTATGTATTGAGGTGCTCCTATGTTGGGTGCATATATGTTTATAATTGTTATATCTTCTTCTTGGATTGATCCCTTGATCATTATGTAGTGTTTTTCCTTGTCTCTTGTAACATTCTTTATTTTAAAGTCTATTGTATCTGATATGAGAATTGCCACTCCAGTTTTCTTTTGATTTCCATTTTCATGGATTATCTTTCTCCATCCCTTTACTTTCAGTCTGTATGTGTTCCTAGGTCTGAAGTGGGTCTCTTGTAGATAGCATATATATGGGTCTTGATTTTGTATCCATTCAGCAAGTCTGTGTCTTTTGGTTGGAGCATTTAATCCATTCACATTTAAGGTAATTATTGATATGTATGTTTCATTACCATTTTCTTAATTGTTTTGGGTTTGTTTTTGTAGGTCTTTTTCTTCTTTTGTGTTTCCCACTTAGTGAAGTTCCTTTAGCATTTGTTGTAAAGCTGGTTTTGCAGTGTTGAATTCTCTTAGCTTTTGTTTGTCTGTAAAGCTTTTGATTTCTCCATTGAATCTGAGTGAGATTCTTGCTGGATAGTGTAATCTTGGTTGTAGGTTCTTCCCTTTCATCACTTTGAATATATTGTGCCACTCCCCTCTGGCTTGTAGAGCTTCTGCTGAGAAATCAGCTGTTAACATTATGGAAGTTTCCCTGTATGTTATTTGTCATTTTTCCCTTGTTGGTTTTAGTAATTTTTCTTTGTCTTTAATTTTTGTCTTTTTTTTTTTCGATATGTGGGCCTCTCACTGTTGTGGCCTCTCCCATTGCAGAGCACAGGCTCCAGATGCGCAGGCTCAGCGGCCATGGCTCAAGGGCCCAGCTGCTCCGCAGCATGTGGGATCTTCCTGGACTGGGGCACGAACATGTGTCCGCTGTATCGGCAGGCAGACTCTCAACCACTGTGCCACCAAGGAAGCCTTAATTTTTGTCATTTTGATTACTATGTTCCTTGGCTTATTTGTCTTTGGGTTCATCCTGCCTAGGACTCTCTGTGCTTCCTGGGCTTGGGTGGCTACTTCTTTTCCCATGTTAGGGAAATTTTCGACTATAATCTCTTTAAATATTTTCTTGGCTAATCTAAAAAAAGTGAATCTAGTGAGAAGCCTGGCTTGTCTTTAAAGTTAGTATGTTATGAATTGAAAAAAATGCAATATGTTCATTAGAGAGAACTGTAAAATTGCCAAAGAATTCACACACACAAAAGCAAAAACATAGGGAGTTGAGAAAGATGGCAGAAGAGTAAGACATGGAGATCACCTTCCTCCCCACAGACACACCAGAAATACATCTACACGTGGAACTACTCCTAAAAAACACCTACTGAATACTGGCAGAAGACCTCAGACCTCCCAAAAGGCAAGAAACTCCCCACGTACCTGGGTAGGGAAAAAGAAAAAAGAAAAAACAGAGACAAAAGAATAGGGACAGGACCTGCACCAGTGGGAGGGAGCCGTGAAGGAGGAAAGGTTTCCACACACTAGGAGCCCCTTCGCGGGCAGAGGCTGCAGGTGGCGGAGCTTTGGGGCCGTGGAGGAGAGTGCAGCCACAGGGGTGCGGAGGGCAAAGCGGAGAGATTCCCGCACAGAGGATCGGTGCTGACCAGCACTCACCAGCCCGAGAGGCTTGTCTGCTCCCCCGCCAGGATGGGTGGGGCTGGGAACTGAGGCTCAGGCTTCGGTTGGAGCACAGGGAGAGGACTGGGGTTGGTGGCGTGAACACAGCCTGCAGGGGTTAGTGTGCCATGGCTGGCCGGGAGGGAGTCTGGGGAAAAGTCTGGACCTGCCGAAGAGGCAAGAGACTTTTTCTTCCCTGTTTGTTTCCTGGTGCGCGAGGAGAGGGGATTAAGTGTGCTGCTTAAAGGAGCTCCAGAGACAGACACGAGACGCGGCTAACATCACGGACCCCAGAGACGGGCATGAGACGCTAAGGCCGCTGCTGCTGCCACCAAGAAGCCTGTGTGCAAGCAAGGTCACTATCCACACCTCCCCTCCCAGGAGACTGTGCAGCCCTCCACTGTCAGGGTCCCGAGATCCAGGGACAACTTCCCTGGGAGAACGCACGGGGCACCTCAGGCTGGTGCAACGTCATGTTGGTCTCTGCTGCCGCAGGCCCACGCCGCATCTGCGCCCCTCCCTCCCTCCGGCCTGAGTGAGCCAGAGACCCCAAATCAGCGGCTCCTTTAACCCCGTCCTGTCTGAGCGAAGCACAGACGTCCTCCGGCGACCTACATGCAGAGGCGGGTCTAAATCCAAAGCTGAACCCCGGGAGCTGTGAGAACAAAGAAGAGAAAGGGAAATCTCTCCTAGCAGCCTCAGAAGCAGTGGATTAAATCTCCACAATCAAATTAAATCTCAGATTAAATCTCCACCTGCATCGGTGGAATACCTGAATAGACAACAAATCATCCCAAATTGATGAGGTGGACTTTGGGAAGAAGATATATTATTTTTTCCCCCTTTCCTCTTTTTGTGAGTGTGTATGTGTATGTTTCAGTGTGAGATTTTGTCTGTATAGCTTTCTTTTACCATTTGTCCTAGGGTTCTGTCCGTCTACTTTTTTTTTTTTTTACTTAAAAAATTTTTTTTCTTAATAATTACTTTTTATTTTAATAACTTTATTTTATTTTATCCTCTTTCTTTCTTTCTTTCTTTCTATTTTTTCTCCGTTTATTCCGAGCCCTGCAGATGAAAGGCACTTGTTGCTCCAGCCAGGAGTCAGTGCTGTGCCTCTGAGGTGGGAGAGCCAAGTTCAGGACACTGGTCCACAAGAGACCTCCTAGCTCCATGTAATATCAAATGGCAAAAATCACCCATAGATCTCCATCTCAACACCAACACCCAGCTTCACTCAATGACCAGCAAGCTACAGTGCTGGACACCCTATGTCAAACAACTAGCAAGACAGGAACACAACCCCACCCATTAGCAGAGAGGCTGCCTAAAATCATAAGGCCACAGACACCCCAAAACACACCACCAGACATGGACCTGCCCACCAGAAAGACAAGATCCAGCCTCATCCCCAGAACACAGGCACTAGTCTCCTCCACCAGGAAGCCTACACAGCCCACTGAACTGGGGACAAACACCAAAAACAATGGGAACTATGAACTTGCAGCCTGTGAAAAGGAGACCCCAAACACTGTAAGATAAGCAAAATGAGAAGACAGGAAAACACACAACAGATGAAGGAGCAAGGTAAAAACCCACCAGACCTAACAAATGAAGAGGAAATAGGCAGTCTGCTTGAAAAAGAATTCAGAATAATGATAGCAAAGATGGTCCAAAATCTTGGAAATATAATAGAGAAAATGTGAGAAACCTTTAACAAGGACCTAGAAGAACTAAAGGGGAAACAAGCAACGATGAACAACACAATAAATGAAATTTTAAAAACTCTAGAAGGGATCAATAGCAGAATAACAGAGGCAGAAGAACAGATAAGTGACCTGGAAGATAAAATAGTGGAAATAACTACTGCAAAGCAGAATAAAGAAAAAAGAATGAAAAGAACTGAGGACAGTCTCAGTGACCTCTGGGACAACATTAAATGCACCAACTTTCGAATTACAGGGGTCCTAGAAGAAGAAGAGAAAAAGAAAGGGACTGAGAAAGTATTTGAAGAGATTATAATTGAAAACTTCCCTAATATGAGAAGGGAAATAGTTAATCAAATCCAGGAAGCACAGAGAGTCCCATACAGGATAAATCCAAGGAGAAACACACCAAGACACATATTAATCAAATTATCAAAAAGTAAATACAAAGAAAACATTAAAAGCAACAAAGGAAAAACAACAAATAACACACAAGGGAATCCCCATAAGGTTAACAGCTGAGCTTTCAGCAGAAACTCTTCAAGCCAGAAGGGAGTAACAGAACATATTTAAAGTGATGAAGGAGAAAGACCTACAACCAAGGTTACTCTACCCAGCAAGGATCTCATTCAGATTTGATGGAGAAATTAAAACCTTTACAGACAAGCAAAAGTGGAGAGAGTTCAGCACCGCCAAACCAGCTTTACAACAAATACTAAAGGAACTTCTCTAGGCAAGAAACACAAGAGAAGGAAGAGACCTACAATAACAAGCCCAAAACAATTAAGGAAATGGGAATATGAACATATATATCGATAATTACCTTAAATGTAAATGGATTAAATGCTCCCACCAAAAGACACACTCTAGCTGAACGGACACAAAAACAAGAACCATATATATGCTGTCTACGAGAGACCCACTTCAGACCTAGGGACACATAGAGACTGAAAGTGAGATAATGGAAAAAGATATTCCATGCAAATGGAAATCTAAAGAAAGCTTGAGTAGGAATTCTCATATCAGAAAAAATAGACTTTAAAATAAAGACTACTACAAGAGACAAAGAAGGAAGCTACATAATGATCAAGGGATCAATCAAAGAAGAAGATATAACAAGTGTTAATATTTATGCACCCAACATAGGAGCACCTCAATACATAAGGCAAATACTAACAGCCATAAAAGGGAAAATCGACAGTAACACAATCATAGTAGGGGACTATAACACCCCACTTTCACCAATGGACAGATCATCCAAAATGAAAATAAATAAGGAAACACAAGCTTTAAATGATATATCAAACAAGATGGACTTAATTGGTATTTATAGGACATTCCATCCAAAAACAACAGAGCACAAGTGTTTGTCAAGTGCTCATGGAACATTCTCCAGGACAGATCATATCTTGGGTCACAAATCAAGCCTTAGTAAATTTAAGAATATTGAAATCATATCAAGTATTTTTTCCGACCACAATGCTATGAGACTAGATATCAATTACAGGAAAAGATCTGTAAAAAATACAAATACATGGAGGCTAAACAATACACTACTTAATAACGAAGTAATTACTGAAGAAATCCAAGAGGAAATCAAAAAATACCTTGAAACAAATGACAATGAAAACATGACGATCCAAAACCTATGGGATGCAGCAAAAGTAGTTCTAAGAGGGAAGTTTATAGCAATACAATCCTACATTAAGAAATAGGAAACATCTCAAATAAAGAACCTAACCTTGCACCTAAAGCAATTAGAGAAAGACCAAAAAAACCCCAAGGTTAATAGAAGGAAAGAAATCATAAAGATCAAATCAGAAATAAATGAAAAAGAAATGAAGGAAATGATAGCAAAGATCAATAAAACCAAAAGCTTGTTCTTTGAGAAGATAAACAAAATTCATAAACCATTAGCCAGACTCATCAAGAAAAAAAGCGAGAAGACTCAAATCAATAGGTTTAGAAATGAAAAAGGAGAAGTAACAACTGACACTGCAGAAACACAAGGATCAGGAGAGATTACTCCAAGCAGCTCTATGCCAATAAAATGGACAACCTGGAAGAAATGGACAAATTTGTAGAAATGCACAACCTTCCAAGACTGTACCAGGAAGAAATAGAAAATATGAACAGACCAATCACAAGCACTGAAATTGAAACCATGATTAAAAATCTTCCAACAAAAAAAGGCCCAGGACCAGATGGCTTCAGAGGTGAATTCTATCAAACATTTAGAGTAGAGCTAACACCTATCCTTCTCAAACTCTTCCAAAATATAGCAGAAGGAGGAACACTCCCAAATTCATTCAACGAGGCCACCATCACCCTGATACCAAAACCAGACAAAGATGTCACAAAGAATGAAAACTACAGGCCAATATCACTGATGAACAGAGATGCAAAAATCCTCAACAATATACCAGCAAACAGAATCCAATAGCACATTAAAAGGATCATACACCATGATCAAGTGGGGTTTATTCCAGGAATGCAAGGACTCTTCAATATATGCAAATCAATCAACGTGATACACCATATAACAAATTGAAGGAGAAAAAACGTATGATCATCTCAATAGATGCAGAGAAAGTTTTCGACAAAATTCATCACCCATTTATGATAAAAACCCTCCAGAAAGTAGGCATAGAGGGAACCTACCTCAACATAATAAAGGCCATATATGACAAACCCACAGCCAACATCGTCCTCAATGGTAAAAAACTGAAACAATTTCCACTAAGATTAGGAACAAGACAAGGTTGCCCACTCTCACCACCCTTATTTAACATAGTTTTGGAAGTTTTAGCCACAGTAATCAGAGAAGAAAAATAAATAAAAGGAATCCAAATCAGGAAAGCAGAAGTAAATCTGTCACTGTTTGCAGATGACATGATACTCTACATAGAGAATCCTAAAGATGCTACCAGAAAACTACTAGAGCTAATCAATGAATTTGGTAAAGTAGCATAATACAAAATTAATGCACAGAAATATCTGGCATTCCTATACACTAATGATGAAAAATCTGAAAGTGAAATTAAGAAAACACTCCCACTTACCTTTGCAACAAAAAGAATAAAATATCTAGGAATAAACCTACCTAAGGAGACAAAAGACCTGTATGCAGAAAATTATAAGACACTGATGAAAGAAATTAAAGATGATACAAATAGATGGAGAGATATACCATGTTCTTGGATTGGAAGAATCAACATTGTGAAAATGACTCTACTACCCAAAGCAATCTACAGATTCAATGCAATCCCTATCAAACTACCACTGACATTTTTCACAGAACTAGAACAAAAAATCTCACAATTTGTATGGAAACACAAAAGACCCCGAGTAGCCAAAGCAATCTTGAGAATGGAAAGCGGAGCTGGAGGAATCAGTCTCCCTGACTTCAGACTATACTACAAAGCTACAGTAATCAAGACAGTATGGTACTGGCACAAAAACAGAAAGATAGATCAATGGAACAGGATCGAAAGCCCCGAGATAAACGCACGCATATATGGTCACCTTATCTTTGATAAAGGAGGCAAGAATATACAGTGGAAAAAAGACAGCCTCTTCAATAAGTGGTGCTGGGAAAACTGGACAGCTACATGTAAAAGTATGAAATTAGAACACTCCCTAACACCATACACAAAAATAAACTCAAAATGGATTAAAGACCTAAATGTAAGGCCAGACACTATCAAACTCTCATAGGAAAACATAGGCAGAACACTCTATGACATAAATCACCTTTTTGACCCACTTCCCAGAGAAATGGAAATAAAAACAAAAGTAAACAAATGGGACCTAATGAAACTTCAAAGCTTTTGCACAGCAAAGGAAACCCTAAACAAGACCAAAAGACAACCCTCAGAATGTTAGAAAATATTTGCAAATGAAGCAACTGACAAAGGATTAATCTCCAAGGTTTACAAGCAGCTCATGCAGCTCAGTAACAGAAGAACAAACAACCCAATCCAAAAATGGGCAGAAGACTTAAATAGGCATTTCTCCAAAGAAGATATACAGAAGCCCAACAAACACATGAAAGAATGCTGAACATCATTAATCTTTAGAGAAATACAAATCAAAACTACAATGAGATATCATCTCACACCGGTCAGAATGGCCATCATCAAAAAATCTAGAGAAAATAAATGCTGGAGTGGGTGTGGAGAAAAGGGAACACTCTTGCACTGTTCGTGGGAATGTAAATTGATAGAGCCACTATGGAGAACAGTATGGAGCTTCCTTAAAAATCTAAAAATAGAACTACCATACGACCCAGCAGTCCCACTACTGGGCATATACCGTGAGAAAACCATAATTCAAAAAGAGTCATGTACCACAATGTTCATTGCAGCTCTCTTTACAATAGCCAGGACATGGAAGCAACCTAAGTGTCCATCATCGGATGAATGGATAAAGTAGATGTGGCACATATATACAATGCAATATTAGCCATAAAAAGAAACGAAGTTGAGATATTTGTAGTGAGGTGGATGGACCTAGAGTCTGTCATACAGAGTGAAGTAAGTCAGAAAGAGAAAAACAGATACCGTATGCTAACACATATATATATGGAATGTAAGAAAAAAAAACTCATGAATAACCTAGGGGTAAGATGGGAATAAAGACACAGACCTACTAGAGAATGGACTTGAGGATACGGGGAGGGGAAGGGTAAGCTGTTTCAAAGTGAGAGAGTGACCCTCTCATATATACACTAACAGACGTAAAATAGAAAGCTAGTGGGAAGCAGCCGCATAGAACAGGGAGATCAGATTGGTGCTTTGTGACCACCTAGAGGGGTTGGATATGGTGGCTGGTAGGGAAGGAGACGCAAGAGGGAAGAGATATGGGAACATATGTATATGTATAACTGATTCACTTTGTTATAAAGCAGAAACTAACACACCATTGTGAAGCAATTATACTCCAATAAAGATGTTAAAAAAAACAAAAAAGGAACTTCTGCCTTTCAAAAATGTCAGTGTCATAAAAGACAAAGAAGAACCAAGGAGATTATAGGAGACTAAAGAGACAAGATAACTAAATGCAATATGTAATTCTAGAACAGATCACCACTGGACATGATTGAGTCAACTGAAAAAAATTGGAGTATAGATTGTAGAAAAATAAGTGTATTTATTAATGTTAAATTTCCTGAAGTTGATGTCTATATTGTGGTTATATAAGAGAACATACTTATTCTTAAGAAATACACACTGAAATATTTAGAAATAAAAAAAATGTATATGGTATGGGAAATGCATAATCTGGTAACTTAATACCTCAGTACAAATTAGTTTATTAGGTAAACAGCCTGTTTTGGCTAGAGGGGCCCAGGTCTGAAGCATGTGTCAAGAAAGTAGAAGTCCAGGTAGGTTGTTTTGACTGAGACTTTTGTTTGTTTGTTTGTTTTTCTTCAAGTGAAGCTGGGTGTGGCCTAAGTAACTAGGGTGAATCACAAGGCCTGGGGCAGTGAAGGTGAAGATGTATATGGAAGTATAGACCAAGTGCTAAGGAGCTTCGGGTGATATATAGGCAGTGTGTGAGACTGCGTGTGTGTGTGTGTGTGTGTGTGTGTGTGTGTGTGTGTGTGTGTGTATGTGTTTCACAGTTTTGCCTTAAGCACAATTTGTATCCAGGAGTTGTCATGTGTAACTAAGACAACAGCGCCCAAGTGAAACTTGTGTTTCTCCTTGGATTTGTCTGCTGAAAGACTGTACAATTTATGTAGTGCTTTCATTAAGGGGACCCCATTATAGTTCCTGGTTTAGATTGGGTCATCAATGCATCAGAAGGCCAGTGCTGTATATTACTCACCAGCTAAGAGGATGCTCCCAGTCATGTATTACCATGACAGTAGCTTCTACTCCATGGTGCCCATCTTTCACTTAAGGAAGAATTAAGGGAAGAAATGGCACAAATGGATGTTGTTGCTATAGATAAGGGGCTAGAGTAGCTTTGTGGTCTTAATTTAAAACCTATTATGGAGAAGGGATACTCAGAGGCAGGAAGTAAGAGCTGTTCCACACAGCTAGCTAAACTAAATGGGAATGTGATTCTTAATGACTCTTGAGACAATGCTGAGGACAATAATGGTTGTAATATTTTTGAAGAGCACTGTGTAAATCCATTAAAAGGAGAGAAGAGATTTCTCATTTTCCTGTTTTTGGAGCCAGCAGGATTTCCAGCTGCACGTAATTTCAGGAAGTAATGTGACTATATATTCAGTAATAGTTTGCAAATTTCCTAGGAAATGATGAAATCATTCTGATGGAATTAAAATGGCTATTGAAATATATTTTTTTAAAAAAGGAAAATTTTTATGAGCATTCATCACTTTAATATTTTTTAAAGTTTTTTCCCATTTTTTTGTTGGGGTGTGGTTGATTTACAGTGTTGTGTTAGTTTCAGGTGTACAGTACAGTGATTCAGTTATACATGTATATAAATATATATAATATATATATAATATAAAAAATAGCAAAAACATAATTGAACCCCCAAACTCACCTTTAATCTTTCATTGGATTTTTTTTAAGCACTTTTCTCTGGTTAAAAAAGTCTAAATAATGTTGCATATATTCAATTCAGTGTCTTGTTATTTTGTATTTATATTAAAATGAGCATTTCTAAGTGTTATTTTTTGTAAACATTTGTATGGCTACATATTAGTCTTTTCTGAGATTATGCCACCATTTACATAGTCATATAATTTTTTCTTCTTGTGATAACCCTGTAGAAGACATCTTACATAACACTTTACTCTAGATTCTCACTATTTCTCCATAATGGGATGTTATTCTTGAGCTTCCTGGATCAATGGAAATGAAAAAGTTTGAGGTTGTAGATTATATTGTGAAATTGCCTTCCAGAAAAGTTCTATCAAGTTGCATTCCTAAAAACTATGTGTTTTCGGTCTCACCAGGGTACTCTCCAGCAATTATAATTTTATATCATATTTTAATTATGTAATTATGTTATAATTAGAGGCTAATTTGATAGAGAAAACTATTACTTGCTTCAATTTTCTCTCTGCCTATCTCTCTTTCTCTCTCTCTCTCTCTCTCTCTCTCTCACACACACACACACACACACACACGAATACTTTTACATAGTTTAACAAGGTTCCTTTCTTCTTTTTGTAAACGTCTCTTTAAGTCCTTTATCCATTTATTTGTTGATGTCTTAGTTGTTTTGACCAGTCACCAGAAACTTAGTTTTCCCAAGGACCTGCACACATGAGATGATTTTTAAAAATCCTCGATGCTTAGGAATTCATCAGAAAGACTAAAACCTCTGAGTGAATGCAGCCTCAGGAAAAATGCCACAGCTTGAGCAAGTCACTTTTCTTCTCCACATCTGTATTCAAGTCTGTTAAATAGGCATCAAATGAGATCATCTTAACGACCACTAAACTATGCTCTTGGAGAAGATAAAGCAAAGAGACCTCAGAGTTAGTGGCCTATAAGTTGGAAATACCAGAGAAATGACTCTTATTTTGATATCAGATAGACCTCAAGATCCTTTCCAACAAGATTCCAGCAAAGGAATCTTCCAAGAAAGATTTTATAATTTGATACCCAGATGTCTGCTTTTATCTATTGGTCTATCTTTCTATCTATCATCTATTTAGTGGCCTATCAGTTGGAAATACCAGAGAAATGACTCTTATTTTGGTATCAGATAGACCTCAAGATCCTTTCCAACAAGATTCCAGCAAAGGAATCTTCCAAGAAAGATTTGATAATTTGATACCCAGATGTCTGCTTTTATCTATTGGTCTATCTATCTATCTATCATCTATCTATCTACCTATCTATCCATCCATCTATCTGCCTGTCTTGTCTCTCTTTATTCAGTAACTCCTTGAGCAAGCCTAGTGCAATTAACACCTACTGCTTCCCTCCACAGACAGAGCTGCAGGTGTTGTACACAACAGCCCATGTGACCTCATACCGTTGTTCAGGTTATCTCCCCCATCTCTGTTGCCTTCTCTTCTGAACCCCCTGTTTCTGCTGTTGTACTGCCTCTGATTTTGACTTATACTTCAACTATACTTCTTGTCCTGATCTCTGTAGGGTCTTCTTGTCTGGGTTACTTGGACAGATCTAGAGCTGAAGGGACAGTTCCTGTCCCTCCAGGACCTGACCCCTCAACTGGGGTTTGGCAGCCCAGGCTTCTTCCTTTCCAGCAGGGTGCTGAGGCAGAAATTAGTAGGGGTCATTGTCCTCTCTTGCAATCAAAAGCAGAAAAAGAGATATATCTGGATTCTAATTTCAACAATTATAGTTAAATTAATTGGTCATCAAGAGGAGATTTTCATTTTGAATCATATAAATGACTTTGGAGGAGGAGAAATGTTTTTGTCTATGATTGCAAAGATAGGATAAAGTCTCAAAGTCTTGAGATGTTCTCAGAGGAATGACTGGGTAGCATGTCTGGAAGCCTTTCCTGTTCCATGATTCTTGTCTCTTTATGTTACCCACTTGTCGTGGCATGCCATTTTTGTTTTGTTTTTAGTAGGAATTATCAGAGCCATAGCTTAATAAAACAAGAGCCTTTAATGCCTTTGATTATTCAAAATTTTTATTTCAGAGCTTTTGCAGAAATTTTGGCCTCTGGCTAAACAATCATTACTTTGAAGTAACTTTTCTCCCTAGTGGTATGTAAGCTTACATTTGCTGGCTTCTATTTGGACATAAATCCATTTATTTCAAGTTCTCAACACAGCTGAGGTCCTTTATCAATGGCTAATTATCACTCACACTTTGCAGAAACACATTTCCTCTGTATTCATGACATAGCACTTCTGTAATCTTAGCCTCACAGTGAATGTGCCTACAGAGAAGAGTCCATATACCAAATAGATGTAATAAAACTATTCTCTACTAACCTGAAATAATACAAGAGGCTATACCTTATTTTTGGGGTCTTGTTATTAAGTGTGATGTTTCAAGGTTAATGCATCATCTTTATGATTTACAGAAGTTTGGGAATATGAATATATGATAAAGTATGATTTACTGCCTTTAATTAAGAATAGACAGCTGTTTACAATGATCTGGAATCCAACTGTATCATTCAGAATGATTTTTTCCCACCTATCTCTACATGACGCTACAAGTTAGACACTCACAAGATTTTTTAGCTTCAAGCACAGAATAATGAGGATATGAATCAAATCAGGAAGTTCCCAAAGAACACTTACATTTAAGGGGTAAGGAGAAGAGGAGACTTCAAAGGAACCTGAGAATTTGGTGGCAGGAAAATCAAGGAGCGTGTTCCATGGAAATGAAAAAGATAATGTTTCCAAAAGGAGGGAAAAGCCAAATGCTGCTTAGAGGACAAGCAAGGTTAAGGCTAAAATGTGTCTCAATTAAAAAAAATTTTCAAACTATGTTTTTTTTTTTTACATCTTTATTGGAGTATAATTGCTTTACAATGGTGTGTTAGTTTCTGCTTTATAACAAAGTGAATCAGTTATACATATATATATGTTCCCATATCTCTTCCCTCTTGCATCTCCCTCCCTCCCACCCTCCCTATCCCACCCCTCTAGGTGGTCACAAAGCACCGAGCTGATCTCCCTGTGCTATGCAGCTGCTTCCCTTAAACTATGTTTTAAGGTGAAAAGTAGTACATGATCACTGAAAAAAAAAATAAAGCAAACTGATGTGTAGCTATAAAAAATATCTTGTATGAGTTTTTAAAAGCTGCTAACTTATCTATAATATATATTAAGTTAAGTGAGACATTTTTATTTCTTATGTACATATTTGTAAAAACAAACAGTGAAACAATAAACAAGGAACCAATGAAATATTTACCTACTGAAACACTTCAGTGTATTCCTTCTTTCATTAACTTTTGAATCACATAGGTATTAGTAAATTTTAAAGCAAATTGAAACAGATATACTTGTATATCAAATTGGTAACATAACAGAGAAAGGATTTATTTCAAGTGACTAATGTATAGTACTAAATATAAATCTTTAATAACGTTCATCTAAAGATAAAAGAGTTGTAAAAAATTGTAAAATTCATTCAGTGGTTTTATTAGTAGTTATAATATTAGTGTCATTATTTTAAATTTATTTTATATATGTTGTAAGATAAAGCTAAGAACAGTGTAATGGTAAAGTTAAATTGAAAATAGCTTATATATTTATAATGTAAAAATTACATTTTTTATTTCTGTCCACTGATATGACCTAGAAACAATATCACCTCAGTTGTAATGAGCACCCCTTACAATCAGATCTTGGCCTTTAATATTGATACTATTCACTCCAGAGGGGACCATGGCATCTTAGATAAATGACTTATTTCAGGCTAAGAAAGGTACAACTTGAGACTGGAACAGCTTGTTATGCCAGAGAGCAAGGAAGATTTCTCAGATTAATCGACAAAAGGACACATGGTTAAGCTAGAAAGTGCTCCCATTGGCCAGTCATAACAATTGGAGCATAAAAGTGATTTTGGTTGATTTCTATAGGGTGTATATTGAAAATCCATGCATCTATAACATTTTTTTGGGAGAGGGTGGATAAAACTTTCTTCTTCTATGTAAAGAGCACAGTTACACATACAGTACATGAACAGATATTCAGCAAACCTGTAGTATTCAAATTTTGGGGTAGGGGGCAATTGGAGAACAAGTCTAAAATGTCTGAAGAGGGGATGAAGATGATAAAAGAAAAAAAGTTGGGAAACACTGTGATATACTTCCAAAGTGCCTCCTCTCAAGAAATGTCACAGCGTTTTACACTCCTACCAACAGAGGGAGACTTGTTTCCTTTCTATTTTTAAGTCTCTAATCAAAAAAACAAAGTGAAACAAAACACAAAACAGAAAATCTGTCTTTGTTCAAGTCCTTTTTCTTTTCATAGTGATGTTTTGTAGTTATTTTTTTAAAAACATAAGTTCATACTTTTCTTATTCTGTTTTTCCAAGTTCAGATTTTTTTTTGGGGTGGAGGGGATGTTTTCATTTTGAGAGAGGCGTCCAGTTTTAGCCTCTCATCACTGTCTCCTTTCTACAGCAGCAAAAGCGTTTATCCCTCCTTGCAATTGTAACTTTGTCATAGTATCTCGAATCTCTTTGCAACCCTACTCCACCATCTCCCATTTATTATCATGCTCTTGTTTTCTCATCTTTCATTTTTGCCTTATGGATATTCTGCAGGTGTTTCAAAATAGCCAGACCTTGCATTCCTCTAAAATTGGCAAATAATGGCTGCAAAATTCATCTGTCCAATGCAAAGTGTTCATCCAAGATCTGTTCCACCATTGAACTTTCAGATTTGAAGTAGTGTTTTCATTGATACTCATCATCAAACAAGGAAACATCTGTTCCAATAGAGTGCTTGTGAAGAAAGAAGGCAAGCGAGGGTGTTCTTGAATCTTCTTTCTGCCCATTTGTGAGATGAATGGATCTCTCCTTGAATCTACAGTTGGAAGGGGGTGCTGTTGATGTCCTCCTGCTAGGATTCCCAGTCTCTAAATCTTTCCTCCTGTACATCTGTTCTCCTGAGAGAGACCCTGCCTGTGTAGTTTCTTATACTCAGATCCAATGAAGTATATGAAAAGCTACAATTCTTGGCTTGCACTGCTGTCAAGTCTCTGTCTCTGCCCCCACCTCTAAAGTTTTAACCCCAAGACAGCATCAACCAGAAAGCACCAAGGTTCTGCTAGCATCTTCCTCTTTACTTCCTGCCAAGCTGTTTCCTGGGATTTGTATTTCTGTGTAGATATCAGTTGACAATGGCAAGAGAGCATAGGAATGTTGATGGGAAGTAAAGCCCACTCATCTGCCAGTGCTTCAAGAGTGGCCTTGGATTATGGGCCAGAATGTCAGTGTCTTGGGACACTGTTTAGGGGATGGAAAATGTCTTCTTCTTTTAGTCTTTTTGTTTTCACTTTTAGAATTAATTTGTTTTATAAAGTAACATTTGAGGTTGCCATGAACTGAAGCCTGGGTGGATTTATCTTAAACTCTTCGTGCTACATATGGCTATTTCCTCCAAGACTGCAGAATCAGTCTGTCCCTCATTTTTAGTTTTTAGTGCTATGAGTTTCATGCTTCATTTAGGAGAGAAGTTGGAAACAGCTAGATACTATTTCAAGTTGAAAATGATTATGTGATCTTCATAACCAACATTTCTGATGGTTCTATGTTACTTCATTAAACTGATGTACCATAGTTGACTTAATGATTTCCCATTGTGGACCATTTGATATATTTCCCAATATTTACTATTATTATGAATAGTCCTGTAGTGAACACCTTTGTGCATAAAACTTTTTATAGTCTGTGAACATGGGTAGATGTTCTGACATAGCCTGGTTAAGTCAGGGATTTCTTGTTCTATGATTCCTGTTTCTCCTTCTTCCATAGAAATTCAGCTCCCTTCTCTCAGTCTAAGAGAGAGATTGTATCTTCCAGTCTTCTTTTCTAGTGATTTCCTTTCCATGTGACTAATTTCTGATGAATGGGGTGTAAGTGGAAGTGAAAAGTGCAAACTCTAGGAAGTTTCTTTAAAGGAAAGGGATATATGCTTCTTCCTTATCCTTCTTCCAGTGATTGCTGGAGACCCAATTCCACCTTACACCATGAAGTTGAATAGTGGCCACAAGGTGAGGTGGGAAAAATGGAATCCCATATGGTTTCATGTCAGTGCTGGGCTCCTTACTGACAATAAATACATTTCTATCTTAGTATTATTTTTTGAGTCTTTGTAACTTGCAGTTGTGTGCAATCCTACAGTACACCTGGGGTAACATGAAGGTACTAGGTTTTAATGCGTGATCAGTAGATGGCAAGAGAAAATAGAAATCCTGGAAAGTAAGGTAGGAATGTGCCCTATATAAGCTTGAATATTTCAGAGTTTTTTCCTCTGATTAATCTGGCTTATAAGATCTGCTTAAAGGAACCTCAGGTCAACATGCTGCACCCATCCATGCTTATTTGTTCACTCCTTTAAATGGCACGGAGCAGATACAGTTAGTCCCATTTCTTACATAATAAAACTAAACTTGGTCAAACTGGGACACTGA